>NC_091747.1:45419046-45721546 GCF_043380555.1 Nothobranchius furzeri
GGAAAACTGCCTTCCACTGTCCATTGTTGGACACGAGACTGTCTCCTCTGTGGAGTTCTTCCAGTCTTGTCAAGAAGTTTCTGCTCATTTTTCTGAAAAAGGAAACAAAAGTTCATCTAAAAGACTTGGCAGGTTGATAATAAAAGTGATAAAACAATCTGTTGATGCACAATAAAGCATCAGTTATCTTTAATGACAGAATTACTCACAGCTCTGATTGTCCTGCAGCAGTCAGTCTAAAGGGTGTGATGCTGTTCAGAGTCGAGCCTTTTTATATTGTGGAAGGTGGAGGGGGGGTGGGGGGTTGAGCTGAATACATGTCCTATCATGTTCAGCTTCACCTGTAAAATTAAAACCAATAACACATTATTTTTCCCCACATCTGTGGGTCTTTTATCACGCAGAAACTTGTTGCATCAATTATTTGAAAGCAGGAAAACCAGTATACCTGTAGGGCAGGTTGTTGAGAAAAACAACACTGAAACGACACATGAACATTTTCTTTAGGCCTTTTATCGCTGGAAGGTTATTAAAAAAGATTCAATTATTTGTTATTTCTTATGTCATATAAACAAAAATTCAAAACAGTTCAGAACAATTAACAAAACGTTATTTACTCAAAATTTATAACCACCCCAGACATTCTCCTACTCTGGCAGTATTCTGTTAAGGAAAGAAAGGTTATCTAAGCAATTTTGAGCATGGCATGGTTGTTGGTGCCAGACGGGCTGGTATGAGTATTTCAAAATCTGCTCAGTTACTGGGATTTTCACTCACAACCATTTCTAGGTTGTGTGACGGGTGGTAGTCGAGGGCGGGGACCTTGGCGGTCTGATCCTCGGTTACAGAAGCTGGCTCTTGGGACATGGCATGTCACCTCTCTGGCGGGGAAGGAGCCTGAGTTGGTGTGTGAGGTTGAGAGGTTCCGACTAGATATAGTCGGACTCACCTCAACGCATGGCTCTAGCTCTGGAACCAGTTTCCTTGAGAGGGGTTGGACTTTCTACCACTCTGGAGTTGCTTCCACTGAGAGGCGCCGAGCAGGGGTGGGCATACTCGTCGCCCCCCATCTTGGTGCCTGTACGTTGGGGTTTACCCCAGTGAATGAGAGGGTAGCCTCCCTCCGCCTACATGTGGGGGTACAGGTTCTGACTGTGGTCTGTGCTTATGCACCAAACTACAGTTCAGACTACCCACCCTTTTTGGAGACCTTGGAGGGGGTGCCAGAGAGCGCTCCTTCTAGTGACTCCCTCATTCTGCTGGGGGACTTTAACGCTCACGTGGGCAACAACAGTGAGACCTGGAGAGGTGTGGTTGGGAGGAACGGCCCCCTGATCTGAATTCGAGTGATGTTTTGTTATTGGACTTCTGTGCCAGTCATGAATCGTCCATAATGAACACCATGTTCAGACATAAAGGTGTCCATATGTGCTCTTGGCACCAGGATACCTTAGGCCGCAGCTCGATGATCGACTTTGTTGTTGTTTCATCTGACCTGCGGCCGCTTGTCTTGGACACTCGGGTGAAGTTAGGGGTGGAGCTGTCAACTGACCACTACCTGGTGGTGAGTTTGCTCAGATGGTGGGGGAGGATGCTGGTCAGACCAGGCAGGCCCAAACGTATCGCGAGGGTCAGCTGGGAACGTCTGGCAGAGTCTCCTGTCAGAAGGAGCTTCAATTCTCACCTCCGATGGAACTTCCAAAATGTTCCAGGGGAGGCGGGGGACATTGAGCCTGAATGGACCCTGTTCCGTGCCTCCATTGTTGAGGCGGCCGACCGGAGCTGTGGTCGCAGGATCGTCGATGCCTGTTGTGGTGGCCACCCCCGAACCCACTGGTGGACACCGGCGGTTAGGGATGCTGTCAAGCTGAAGAAAGAGTCCTATCAGGTCTTTTTGGCCTGTGGGACTCCAGAGGCAGCTGACAGGTACTGGCAGTCCAAGCAGAATGCGGCTCGGGTGGTCGCCAAGGCAAACAACCCGGGCATGGGAGGAGTTCGGAGAGACCATGGAGCAAGACTTCCGTACGGCTTCGAAGAGATTCTGGTCCACCATCCAGCACCTCAGGGGGGAAAGCAGTGCGCTACCAACACTATCTATAGTGGGGACGGTGTGCTGCTGACCTTTACTCAGGACGTTGTGAATCGGTGGGCAGAATACTTCGAAGACCTCCTCAATCCCACCGACACGTCTTCCAGTGAGGAAGCAGAATCTGGGGACTTTGAGTTGGCCTCTCAAATCTCTGGTGCTGAGGTCACTGAGGTGGTTAAAAAGCTCCTCTGTGGCAAGGCTCCAGGGGTGGATGAGATCCGCCTGGAGTTCCTTAAGGCTCTGGATGTTGTGGGGCTGTGTTGGCTGACAGGGCTCTGCAATATCGCGTGGACAACGGGGGCAGTCCCACTGGATTGGCAGACTGGGGTGGTGGTTCCCTTATTTCAAAACGGGGACCACAGGGTGTGTTCCAACTACAGGGGGATCACACTCCTGAGCCTTCCTGGTAAGGTCTGTTCAGGGGTTCTGGAGAGGAGGGTCCGTATGATTGTTGATCCTCAGATTCTGGAGGAGCAATGTGGTTTTTGTCCTGGCTGTGGAACACTGGACCAGCTCTATACCCTTAGGGGGATCCTGGAGGGTGCATGGGAATTTGCCCAACCAGTCTACTTGTGTTTCGTGGATTTGGAGAAGGTATTTGACCGCGTCCCTCGGGGGGCCCTGTGGGGGTACTCCAGGTGTGTGGGGTACCAGGCCCTCTGGTAAGGGCTGTTAGGTCCCTGTATGACCGGTGTCAGAGCTTGGTCCACATTGCCGGCAGTAAGTCGGGCTCGTTTCCAGTGAGAGTTGGACTCCGCCAAGGCTGCCCTTTGTCACCGATTCTGTTCATAACCTTTATGGACAGGATTTCTAGGCGCAGCCAAGGTGTGGAGGTCATCCGTTTGGGTGGCCTGAGGATCAGGTCTCTGCTTTTTGCAGATGAGGTGGTTCTGTTGTCTTCATCAGAACGTGATCTTCAGCTTTCGCTGGAGCGGTTCGACGCCAAGCGTAAAGCAGCTGGGATGAGAATCAGCTCCTCTAAATCTGAGACCATGGTCTTGATTCAGAAAAGGGTAGAATGCCTTCTCCGGGTCAGGGATGAGGTCCTGCCCCAAGTGGAGGAGGTTAAGTATCTCGGGGTCTTGATCATGAGTGAGGGAAAACTGGAGCGTGAGATCAATAGGCAGATTGGTGCTGCATCTGCAGTGATGCGGGCATTGTACCGGTCTGTCGTGGTGAAGATAGAACTGAGTCAGAAGGCGAAGCTCTTGATTTACCGGTCGATCTACGTTCCTACCCTCATCTATGGTCACGAGCTTTGGGTAGTGACCGAAAGAACGAGATCGCAGATACAAGTGGCCGAAATGAGTTTTCTCCGAAGAGTGGCTGGGCTCTCCCTTAGAGAGAGGGTGAGAAGCTCAGTCATCCGGGAGGGGCTCGGAGTTGACCCGCTGCTCCTCCACATCGAGAGGAGCCAGTTGAAGTGGCTCGGGCATCTGGTCAGGATGCCTCCTGGATGCCTCCCTGGTGAGGTTTTCCAGGTACGCCCAACCGGGATGAGACCTAAAGGTAGACCCAGGACACGGTGGAGGGACTATGTCTCTCACCTGGCCAGGGAACGCCCTGGGATTCCCCCGGAGGAGCTGGCCCAAGTGCCTGGGGAGAGGGAAGTCTGGGCCTCTCGCCTTAGGCTACTGCCCCCGCGACCTGACTCCGGATAAGCGGATGAAAATGGATGGATGGATGGAACCATTTCTAGGGTTTACAAAGAATGGTGTGAAAAGGGAAAATCATCCAGTATGCGGCAGTCCTGTGGGCGAAAATTCCTCGTTGATGCTAGAGGTCAGAGGAGAATGGACCGATTGATTCAAGCTGATAGAAGAGCAACTTTAACTGAAATAACCGCTCGTTACAACCGAGGAATGTAGCAAAGCATTTGTGATGCCACAACACGCACAACCTTGAGGTGGATGGGCTACAACAGCAGAAGACCCCACCGGGTACCACTCAGCTCCCATACAAATAGGAAAAAGAGGCTACAATTTGCACCAGCTCACCAAAATTGGACAGTTGAATACTGGAAAAATGTTGCCTGGTCTGATGAGTCTTGATTTCTGTTGAGACATTCAAATGGTAGAGTCAGAATGAGAACATGGATCCATCATGCCTTGTGCAGGCTGGTGGTGGTGGTGTAATGGTGTGGGGGATGTTTTCTTGGCACACTTTAGGCCCCTTAGTGCCAATTGGGCATGGTTTAAATGTCACGGGCTACCTGAGCATTGCTTTTTGGCAATGTGCATCCCTTCATGACCACCATGTACCCATCCTCTGATGGCTACTTCCAGCAGGAAAATGCACCATGTCATCAACTCCAATCATTTCGCATTGATTTCTTGAACATGACAGTGAGTTTACTGTACTACAACGGCCCCCACAGTCACCAAATCTCAGCCCGATAGAGCCTCTTTGGGATGTGGTGGAATGGGAGCTTCGTGCCCTGGATGTGCATCCCACAAATCTTCATCAACTGCAAGATGTTATCCTATCAGTATGGGCCAACATTTTTAAAGAATGCTTTCAGCACCTTGTTGAATCAACGCCACGTATAATTAAGGCAGTTATGAAGGCGAACAGGAGTCAAACACTGTGTTAGTATGGTGTTCCTAATAATACTTTAGGTGAGTGTACAGTCTGGCCATAACCCATAGACAGAGCTCAGTTGTGGGATAGAATCTATGGTTGTCTTTCAAACAGTCTCCTCGTGCAATTGGACAACTAACAATGTGATATACTCACCACTACAGATGTTAATCAGTGGGGCAATCCACCATACACCATCAAAGAAGACTCAAACCCATCCTTTTTCTAACAAAAGGGCATAGGTACCTCAAACTGCTTTTAGTCAAAGAAAACCCCAATTCTACACAGTCCAAAGTTGATGCCAAAGCCATTTCAAATGAGCCGTTGTCAAACCGATACAGCGCTGTGATTGGCCCACCAAACCGATAGAGCGCTGTGATTGGCCCACCAAACCAACAGAGCAGTAGGGTCAGGATTTTGTTATGATTATTCCTGCTTATAAATTATCACTCTGAGTTTTTCATGCAGGCTGGACATGAAAATAGTTTCCTACACCTATCTCCTTCTGATTTTAAAAGCCTGATAGATCTTCTTCACACAGTCACTTAACATTCATGGACACATTCATCTTGACTTGTGATGGGGAAGGCTGGTTTAGAGTCCAGGAATCAGCAGAAAATGACCGACTATTATAAGCTAACTGTTAGCATTTGCAACTTCACCACACAGCAACAGCTCTTCCAGGCATGTGTTATTGATGGAGATAAAGCATCCACGTTGCAAGTCAGTGGTAGAGTCGAATTGCTGTTATCCAATCCAGAATTCTCATTGGCCTAGTGGTAGAGTGTCCGCCCTGGGACTGAGAGATCGGGGTTTGAATCCCAGTTGAGCCACACCAAAGACTTTAACAATGAGACCCGATGCCTCCCTGCTTGACACTCAGCTTAAAGGTGTTGGATTGGCAGGCTAAACCACCAAATTACCGAGTGTGGCCACAGCTGCAGCTCACCGCTCCCCACGGGGGTGGGTCAAATGTGGAGATGAATTTCACCAGGGTGTGATGAATTAATGGGACTTTAACTTTAACTTATTCTGAGGCCACATGTCCAAATATCAAGACATAAGACTCCAAAACCTGCTGTCTGAAGCTCAGCTGTTATGCGGGTAACTGCTAGTTCCTGGAAACGGTGCAGTGGCATAATTTTTCCCTCAGACAACGACTTACATTCATGGACATTCATTCCTACTAAAGACCACTGCAAATGCATTGATTAAAGGAGTGAACTACACCTTTAAAACGTGTGTTTACTTGGTAAAGAGCCTTCCACTGTCCGTGTGTTGTGAAGTTATTCCAGGCTTGACAAGTAGTTTCTTTTTGTTTTCTGAAACAGATAGAAAGAGTTCATCCAATGTACTTGGGTGGGTGATAGTTTAAACATGGGAAAACACGCAAGTTTATTGTGTCTAAATCCAAACCAGTCCAGTTGCCTGAAACCTGTAGGAACCTGTTGCCAGCTGAAACTTAATATTTCACTACCCTCCAGACAAATTCAGGACAAATTATGTTATGCTGCAGAAGAATATTTGAATTTTAAACTTTATTGGTGCATGTTTTTGCACAAAAAGACATTAAGGGTCTTGCATTGACTCCTTTCTAAAGCCCCAATTAAACTGAGAACAAAGCTTTCACAAACAACTGTATGGACCTATAAAACTCTGCTTACACACGGCTGCACACAGTTTCTACTTAATAAAACACACCTGATCTAAAAATGTGCGCAGGCGTTTTTGGAACGCATCCCACTTCCTGCACACCCACCTTTTTGCTTTAAATGTTTTATTGCCTCACAGCTCCACAGGTCAAGTTTACAGTCATGACAACTCTAAAGAGGTCAAATTTATTTTGTAACTCATCTGTTTAAACGTAATGAAATGCTTGAAATTATGAATAGTTAGATTTCATTGACAGTTAGCGTGAACCGTCAAAGCTAGCGCTAGCAGCTTGCTTTAGTGAAGGAACTCCGCCTGAGCCTCTGTACTACATATCTCTGTGGGCGACGGTGGCACTGGAGTTAAGTGCTTGCCCCGTAATCAGAAGGTTGCAGGTTCGAGCCCCGCTCAGTCTGTCACTGTTGTTGTGTCCTTGAGCAAGACACTTAATCCACGTTGCCTGCTGATGGTTGTCCGAGGGACCGGTGGCGCCAGTGCTCGGCAGCCTCGCCTCTGTCAGTGCGCCCCAGGGCAGCTGTGGCTACATTGTAGCTCATCCCCACCAGTGTGTGAATGTGTGTGTGAATGGGTGAATGACTGATTGTGTTGTAAAGCGCCTTGAGGGGTTCCAGGACTCTAGAAGGTGCTATATCAAATACAGGCCATTTACTTTTAAAAGTGTTTGGCCATTTCGATTCTCTGAACTTTAGATGCATCCTCTGTGTGTGTGTTTGAATGTTATTTGTGCAATTATTGGACAAAGATGGCTAGCTGTGGTATTGATCGCACTAGACCTCCCAAGAAGTCTCGGCTCCATTTATTTTGGTAAGTGAAATTATTATTTTGTACTTTAATTTGCTGGTTGAATAGGGTAAAATGCTATGCATGTAACATCGGTAGGCCTGTGTACCAAGACTCCACCGTCTCACATGGCTGCCCGGTTCTGCTGCTCCATTGCAGTCAGAGCTCTGTGGGGCTGCCGCTGCAGAAGGGAGGGGCACTGAGTTTCTGTACCGCCGCTCAGTTGACGCATGCTTCACACGTTATTCTGGCTAAAAGCAGCTGCAAACCTCTGTTAGCTTCAATTAGCTCAATTAGCTTGTAGCTTGGAGGTGTGTGAGAGGTGGCAGCACTTTTACTGTCAAAGTACAAATACTTCATTGCCTTGTTTAAGTAGACACTCTGGGTATCTAATACTTAACCAGAGTATTTATGTATTACTTGACTTTTATCTTCTACTCCTTCTATTTTCACACAAACATTTGTACCTTTTACCCCTAAAATTTTAAAAAATAGTGTTACTCCTATTTTATTTCAGCTTGTCTTTGTTCAAATAAAAAATACCATTCATCCATTTTCGGCCGCTTATCCGGGGTCGGGTCGCGGGGGCAGTAGTCCAAGCAGGGAGACCCAGACTTCCCTCTCCCCAGCCACTTGGACCAGAATCTTCAAGGAAATCCCAAGGAGTTCCCTGACCAGCTGTGAGACATAGTCTCTCCAGCGTGTCCTGGGTCTTCCTTTAGACCTCCTCCCAGTTGGACGTGCCCAGAAAACCTCACCAGGGAGGCGTCCAGGAGGCTTCCTGACCAGAAGCCTGAACCACCTCGACTGGCTCCTCTTGATGTGGAGGAGCAGCAACTCTACTCCAAGCCCCTCCCGGATGACCGTGCTTCTCACCCTATCTCTAAGGGAGAGCCCAGACACCCTGCGGAGAAAACTCATTTCGGCCACTTGTATCTGCGATTTCGTTCTTTCTGTCACTACCCAAAGCTCATGACCATAGGTGAGGGTAGGAACGTAGATCGACCGGTAAATCGAGAGCTTCGCCTTCTGGCTCAGCTCTCTCTTCACCACGACAGATCGGTACAACGCCTGCATCACTGCAGATGCAGCACCAATAAGCCTGTTGATCTTATGCTACATCTTTCCCTCACTCGTTAACAAAACCCCGAGCTACTTAAACTCCTCCACTTGGGGCAGGACCTCGTCCCTGACCCGGAGAATGCATTCTAATACAAAGACAGAAAATCTGTTTTAAATCAGTTGCACCATTCAGAGGGAATTTGTGATTGTTTAATAACACCAACCATACCGTATAGGTTTGTTCTCAATCCATCGCACACTGCACTTGTCACAAACCACGTCACAGTCCAGCCAGGAAACGGATTAATTACTTTATTCATTTTTTTACATAACTAAAGTGTGCTGTATGTATAGAGCCATACAAGGGTACTAAGATTACTAAAAGCCTGCCAATTTTCTTCTCGCTTGTTGCCTTCACAACTGCTGGATTTACATTCCAATAAATATTATTAATTTCATACCTTTGAAGTGTAACCTTTTCACTTTATTACAGCTATTCATCCTTTCTCCTTTTCATGAAAAATGTGCCAATGCTCAGTTTTTTTATAACATAGCCAGGGCAAATGTCCTTAATTAGACACTTACACTCATGTCATAAATAACGTCAATATGACTTTTCGGGAACTCCTAGAATGACTGGATTTCATCCAAACAATTATCAGAGATCAAGCTAGTCACAGTTTGCATCATGGTGCCATTCCACCAATCAGCGCGGGGCTATGATGCGCCAAATTTTCTAGTCTTTGCAGAACTAGAAAATTGCTCGGTCTCCTCTTGTGTTTACGGTCAGATCTAAAAAAACTAACAATGCTGGATTTATGAAACTCCCACATCACAAGATTGACTTAGTGCTAAATAAAGATGCATGTTGTAAATGGTAAACTCTACGAAGTTGGTGAAATCATAGCATGAAAGTCAAAGCTGCCACATTTAATCGTACACTGTGAAAAAGTAAAAGAGAGTATATATTTTTAGGTAAAATCTGTTATTTTTTAGACATATTCTTCATAATCATGGTAACAGTAATAATTATAATATTGGATTTTTTTTTCAAATTTAAGCTAATATTTCTATGAAAAATGGATGAGTTATTTTTCCCAACCAATCTTGCCACAGGTGATGATGAAGAGGAGGAGGAAGATAACACTGAGGCAGAGCCTAAAATATAAAATATTCTAATAATCTATATTTCATCAGAAATGGTATTTATTGTTAAATAACTTTTCAAAAATATTCTACAGTAAAATGTTTTTATAAAAAGATATTACATTTTTTCTGTATTAGTCAACAATGATATAATATTAGCTAGATTATTCTAGCATCTTATAATACTTCTATATTATTAAAAGATTATGTTTATTAAACTTGTTCATGCTTTTTTATACATATATGTGTGTGTTAAATCCATAAATATATAAGTAAGTAAATTTTTAGCCTCTAGATAGTACTGTTGAATAAAAAACTACGCATTTCTGCTTTAAAGGATTTTTTTACTGACATTACTTTTACTTTTATACTTTAAGTTGTTTTGAAACAACAACTGTTTACTTTAACTCAAACAAAAACTTCTAATTGATACTTTCACTTCTACCAGTCCTTTTGAACCCTAGTATTTACACTTTTGCACAATAAATGTGCCGTTGCTGCAGTATCACTCCGCCTACACAGTTCTCCATTCAGGTGGCGTGACACAGCACACGTCTCTCTAACATGCACAGGTCCTTCTCAAAAAATTAGCATCTTGTGATAAAGTTCATTATTGTCTGTAATGTACTGATAAACATTAGACTTTCATATATATTAGATTCATTACACACAACTGAAGTAGTTCAAGCCTTTTATTGTTTCTAATATTGGTGATTTTGGCATACAGCTCATGAAAACCCAAAATTCCTATCTCAAAAAATTAGCATATTTCATCCGACCAATAAAAGAAAAGTGTTTCAATACAAAAAAAGTCAACCTTCAAATAAGTATGTTCAGTTATGCACTCAATACTTGGTCGGGAATCCTTTTGCAGAAATAACTGCTTCAATGCGGCGTGGCATGGAGGCAATCAGCCGATGGCACTGCTGAGGTGTTGTGGAGGCCCAGGATGCTTCGATAGCGGCCTTAAGCTCATCCAGAGTGTTGGGTCTTGCGTCTCTCAACTTTTTCTTCACAATATCCCACAGATTCTCTCTGGGGTTCAGGTCAGGAGAGTTGGCAGGCCAATTGAGCACAGTAATACCATGGTCAGTAAACCATTTACCAGTGGTTTTGGCACTGTGAGCAGGTGCCGGTCGTGCTGAAAAATGAAATCTTAATCTCCATAAAGCTTTTCAGCAGATGGAAGCATGAAGTGCTCCAAATTGTCCTAATAGCTAGCTGCATTGACCCTGCCCTTGATAAAACACAGTGGACTAACACCAGTAGCTGACTTGACCTGGCTTGACCTGGGGAATGCGGCACCTGTAGCCCATTTCCTGCACACGCCTGTACACGGTGGCTCTGGATGTTTCTAGTCCAGACTCAGTCCACTGCTTCCGCAGGTCCCCCAAGGTCTGGAATCAGTCCTTCTCCACAATCTTCCTCAGGGTCCGGTCGCCTTTTCTCGTTGTGCAGCATTTTCTACCACACTTTTTCCTTCCCACAGACTTCCCACTGAGGTGCCTTGATACAGCACTCTGGGAGCAGCCTATTCGTTCAGAAATTTCTTTCTATGTCTTACCCTCTTGCTTGAGGGTGTCAATGATGAGCTTCTGGACAGCAGTCAGGTCGGCAGTCTTACCCATGCTTGCGGTTTTGAGTAATGAACCAGGCTGGGAGATTTTAAAAGCCTCAGGAATCTTTTGCAGGTGTTTAGAGTGAATTGGTTGATTCAGATGATTAGGTTAATAGCTCGTTTAGAGAACCTTTTCATGATATGCTAATTTTTTGAGATAGGAATTTTGGGTTTTCATGAGCTGTATGCCAAAATCATCAATATTAGAAACAATAAAAGGCTTGAACTACTTCAGTTGTGTGTAATGAATCTAATATATATGAAAGTCTAATGCTTATCAGTACATTGCAGAAAATAATGAACTTTATCACAATATGCTATTTTTTTTTAGAAGGACCTGTACTTGGCAGGGTGACAATAACACTGTTTTCCCATGGTTCAATTATCACCGTGTTTATTCCAAACCAAATCACAAATTCCAGTTGCAGGATGCAGCTCCAAACATGCAGGAACCTGTCGCCAACTGAAACTTATTATTTTTCTACCCTCCAGACAAAATCAGAACAATATGTGTTTTGTATAATTCAGATTTCGACTTTATGGTGCCTTTTTGTTCTTATTTAAGTATCTTTCTCTGCCAATCACGATTCGACAGTCATTATTCATTGGCGCTTTCAAGTCACGGTTGAAGATGCATTTCTATGATTTAGCTTTTAGTTTGTGACTCTTTAATAGGATTTAAAAATGTTTTATTTTGTGCTTTGACTGCTGTTTTTATCTGCTTTTACTGGTGGTTTTATCTGCATTTTATTTGCCTTTATTTATGTTGTTGTTTGGGAGTCGCTCTGGTCAGCTCCCTGCTGTTCTGCCACATGGTACTGCATAATTTATCAGTCAGTTTTTATAATGAGACAAACACAGAATACAAAATTTACTTGATCATTCAAAATGACAACATTAGATTCAAAGTGCTTAACCCAAAAGGAAGCCGATTTTTATTTCTGATTTTAAATGAATATGCAAAGTGTTATAACTGCCACCTGGGGGAGGGGTCATGGCAAACAGGTTCTAGGTGAGGGATCAGAGAAAGAGCAGCATAAAGATCCCTGATGATGAGTAACATAAATGAAAACAGTGTTCCCCTATCCGGACGTGGGTCACCGGGATCCCCCTCTAGAGCCAGGTGGTGTTGAGGCCTGTTGGCAAGCGCCTGCTGGCCAGGCGTTTAGCCATGAAGCCGGGCCGGGCACAGCCTAAGAAACATAAATGTAAAAAGGAGCCATGGCTAAACATGATAACACAGGAGTTAAAAAGGAAATGTAGGAAGGCAGAGCGTAGGTGGAAGCAGGATGGGCTTCAGATCTCCTTTGAGCTGCTGAGAGATAGCTGGGTGGCCTACCAGAAAGCTGTGAAAGAGGCGAGAATTAAGGTCTTTGCTGACATTATTTCCTCCCAACTCACAGAATTCCCAGATTCTTTTTAACACTTTGGATTCTATCTTAAATGCAAATGAACTGCTGGCTATTGAGTACGCTACAGAATCCTGCAATAATTTCCTCAACTTCTTTGTTGACAAAGTGGGGAGGACGAAGGCTTCGATCACACCCTCCAATTACCACCCTCCTCTTCAGGGTCCTGTCCCAGGGCTCCTGGAGAGCTCTCATCCAACATCTCTCATAGAGTTGGAGAAGGTGAAAAGGTCAAAAGACTGAAACCATCTGGATCTGTAATGGACGCAATCCCCGCTAAACTGCTAGATGAAGTTTTTCCAGTTGTGGCTCCTTATGTTCTGGAAATTATAAACAGCAGCCTACTATCTGGTGAAGTTCCCAGCTCTTCCTAGCCTAAATTCGTTGAATGTCTTTAAACAAAAAAATAATAATAATAATAAAAATCCAAGATCAATTTTTGCAGTGTAAAGATTGGGTTTAGATTAGGTTTGACTTCAGAGGACGTTGTCTGGATGAGTACACACACACACGCATGCATGCACGTGCACACACACACAAACACACACACATGCACACACACACACACACACACACACACACACACACACACACACACACACACACACACAAACACACACCTGCCACTCATCACCTCATAATGACAGGATGATAATAAAAGGCTGGAGCTCTTTTAAAACAAATTCAAACAATATATTTGTTCAACCAGAAAACCCAAATGCAAATTAAACAGTATAATCTTTTATTTTTCATTAATCTATCATCAACCCTGTCTCATAACCTGTTCACATGTGTCGCAGAAACAGTCTCCTGACGTCTTTCGTACCCAGCAGCTCAAGACTAGTCTTTCATAGACAACTATTATAGATTTTCTTTTGCACATCGAATCTATCAGCACAATGTCTGAAGCCAAGAATTTATTTGGTGAACATAAAAAATCCACTCGGTGTGAAATTGCTGAACAGCCTTTAGAGCCACTGGTGTCTTACTCCAGAGTAGGCCAGTGCCAAGGTTCAAATCCCACTGACAAGACCTGTGAATCTGTAGGGAGAATGAATTTTCCACCAAATACAAAAAGTCCAGATCAGAATACCTAAGGTGTTCCTACCGAGCTCTACCAAGCGATGAAATCTGTTGAGGTGTTCGAGACAGAGGCCAAGAACCTGTCTGTCTATATTAAACAGCTATTAGTCCGAGAACAGAACAAACTCGTGGATCAACAAGCACTGGCAGAAGAGAGGAGATGCTTGAAGTTAGCAAAGCAAAGTTTGGAAACAGACAAAAAGCAAATTCAGAAATTGAAGAATGAAGTTGACAGAGACCAGCTCCTTGTGGCTAAAAACAAATTACAGCCAGTGGAAGAGCCGCACACGCTTGAAACTGCAAAGGAATTGTTTGAGGTGGATCTCCAGAACTTACAAGAACAAAGAGAAATCATGACTCCTGAAGAAGGAAACTGAAGAAATTCAACTAGGGTTGAAAAGGGCAAATGAAAAATACTCCTCCTTGAACCGTCACCTTATCGTGGTGGAGGAGTTTGAGTGCCCTAATGATCCTAGGAGCTATGTTGTCTGGGGCACTTAGTGCCCCTGGTAGGGTCTCCCATGACAAATTGGTCTTAGGTGAAGGGTGAGACAAAGAACGGTTCGAAGGATCTTTCATGGCGGTTAAAACGAAGAGTCGGAGTACCCGGCCCGGAGGGTTACCGGGGTCCCACCCTGGAGCCAGGCCTGGGGTTGGGGCCCGTGAGCGAGCGCCTGGTGGCCGGGCTTTCGCCCATGGGGCCCGGCCGGGCCCAGCCCGAACCGGATACATGGGCTCGTCCAACTGTGGACCCACCACCCGCAGGAGGAACATGAAGGGTCCGGTGCAATGCGAATCGCGTGGCAGACCAAGGCGGGAGCCTTGGCGGTCCGATCCCCGGACAAGAAAACTAGTTTTTGGGACATGGAACGTCACCTCGCTGGCGGGGAAGGAGCCAGAGCTTGTGGCAGAGGTTGAGCGGTACCGGCTAGATATAGTCGGACTCACCTCGACACATTGCATTGGCTCTGGAACCCGAGACCTGGAGAGGGGTTGGACACTCTACTTTGCTGGAGTTGCTCCGGGTGAGAGGCGGAGGGCTGGGGTTGGCTTTTTGTTAGCCTCGAGACTCTCTGCCTGTGTGTTGGGGTTTACCCCGGGGGACGAGAGGGTAGCTTCCTTGCGCCTTCGGGTCGGGGAACGGGTCCTGACTGTTGTTTGTGCTTATGGGCCAAATATCAGTTCAGAGTACCCACCCTTTTTGGAGTCCCTGGGACGACTGCTAGATAGTGCTCCATCAGGGGACTCCATTGTCCTGCTGGGGGACTTCAATGCTCACGTGGGCAATGACAGCTTGACCTGGAGGGGTGTGATTGGGAGGAACGGCCCACCTAATCTGAACTCGAGCGGTGTTTTGTTATTGGACTTCTGTGCAAGCCGCAGTTTGGCCATAACGAACACCATGTTCGAACATAAGGATGCCCACCGGTACACTTGGTACCAGGGCAGCCTAGGTCACAGGTCGATGATAGATTTTGTAGTCGTATCATCTGACCTGCGGCCGTATGTTTTGGACACCCGAGTGAAGAGAGGGGCGGAGCTGTCAACTGATCACCACCTGGTGGTGAGTTGGATCAGATGGCAATGGAACATGCCGCGTAGACCTGGCAGACCCAAACGCATAGTGAGGGTCTGCTGGGAACGCCTGGCAGAAGAACCTGTCAAGACGGTCTTCAACTCCCACCTCCGGCAGAGCTTTGACCACGTCCCGAGAGCAGTGGGGGACATTGAGTCCGAGTGGGCCTTGTTCCACTCTGCGATTGTCGAGGCGGCTGTTGCTAGCTGTGGTCGTAAGGTGGCCGCTGCCAGTCGTGGTGGCAACCCCCGTACCCGCTGGTGGACACCAGAGGTTCGGGGAGCCGTCAGGCTGAAGAAGGAGGCCTACAGGGCGTGGCTGGTCTGTGGGTCTCCGGAGGCAGCAGACAGGTACCGGATAGCCAAGCGGGTTGCAGCAGTGGCAGTTGCCGAGGCAAAATCTCGGGCGTGGGAGGAGTTTGGTGAGGCCATGGAGAAAGACTATCGATCGGCTCCAAAGAGGTTCTGGCAAACTGTCCGGCGCCTCAGGAGAGGAAGGCAGCAACTCGCTCACACTGTTTACAGTGGGGATGGGGAGCTGCTGACGTCAACTGAGGCTATAGTCGGACGGTGGAAGGAATACTTTGAGGAGCTCCTCAATCCCACCAATGCGCATTCCGAGGAGGAACCAGAGCTGGGAGACCTGGGGATGGACTGTCCGATCTCGGGGGCAGAAGTTGCTGAGGTAGTCAAACAACTACACAGCGGCGGAGCCCCGGGGGCGGATGAGGTTCGTCCTGGGTATCTCAAGGCTATGGATGTTGAAAGGGCTGTCATGGTTGACACGTCTCTACAACATTGCATGGTCATCGGGGGCAGTTCCTAGGGAGTGGCAGACCGGGGTGGTGGTCCCCATCTTTAAGAAGGGTGACCTGAGGGTGTGTTCCAACTATAGGGGGATCACACACCTCAGCCTCCCTGGAAAGGTCTACTCCAAGGTACTGGAGAGGAGGGTCCGATCGATAGTTGAATCTCAGATAGAGGAGGAGCAATGTGGTTTTCGTCCTGGCCGTGGAACTGTGGACCAGCTCTATACCCTTGCAAGGGTGATGGAGGGGGCATGGGAGTTTGCCCAACCAATCCACATGTGCTTTGTGGATTTGGAGAAGGCTTATGACCGTGTCCCCAGTGGCACCCTGTGGGGGACGCTCCAGGAGTATGGGGTGGGTGGCTTTCTGTTAAGGGCCATTCAGTCCCTTTACCAGAGGAGCGTGAGTTTGGTCCGCATAGCCGGTAGTAAGTCGGACCTGTTCCCGGTGAGGGTTGGACTCCGCCAGGGCTGCCCTTTGTCACCAGTTCTGTTCATTACTTTTATGGACAGAATTTCTAGACGCAGCCGTGGTGTGGAGTGTGTCGAGTTTGGTGGCAGGAGAATCTCGTCTCTGCTTTTTGCGGATGATGTGGTCCTCCTAGCTTCATCCAGCTCTGACCTTCAGCTCTTGCTGGGTAGGTTCGCGGCCGAATGTGAAGCGGTTGGGATGAGGATCAGCACCTCCAAATCTGAGACCATGGTTCTCGACCGGAAAAGGGTGGCTTGCCACCTCCGGGTCGGGGGAGAGGTCCTACCTCAAGTGGAGGAGTTTAAGTATCTCGGGGTCTTGTTCACGAGTGAGGGTAGGAGGGATCGGGAGATCGACAGGTGGATTGGTTCGGCGTCTGCAGTGATGCGGATGCTGAGCCGATCTGTCGTGGGGAAGAGGGAACTGAGCCAGAAAGCCAGGCTCTCGATTTACCGGTCGATCTACGTCCCAATCCTCACCTATGGTCATGAGCTTTGGGTAATGACCGAAAGAACGAGATTGCGGATACAAGCGGCCGAAATGAGTTTCCTCCGTAGGGTGGCCGGGCTCAGCCTTAGAGATAGGGTGAGGAGCTCGGACATTCGGGAGGGACTCGGAGTAGAACCGCTGCTCCTCCGGATCGAAAGGAGCCAGTTGAGGTGGTTTGGGCATCTGGTCAGGATGCCTCCTGGACGCCTCCCCGGGGAGGTGTTTCGGGCATGTCCTGCTGGCAGAAGGCCCCCGGGTCGACCCAGGACACGTTGGAGAAGTTACATCTCCAATCTGGTCCGGGAACGCCTTGGGGTCCTGCCGGAGGAGCTGGTGGACAAGGCCGGGGAGAGGACGGCCTGGAGCTCCCTAATTGGGATGCTGCCCCCGCGACCCGGACCCGGATAAGCGGAGGAAGACGAAGACGAAGACGAAGACGAATAAAAATTACAAGAAGTAAAAGTGGAGCTGATGAAGGAAAGAGACTCATCTGGAAGAACAGAAAGTTCAGGTACAACTCCTAAACGAACAAATGCTTCAGTTCGAAGACTCAAAGTTGAGATCTGAGCGAGAAATGAAAGAAACAAGTCGATCTGCAGGACGAGACAACAGCTGGACCTCATGTCCAAACAGCTGGAGGACGAGAAAAATCTGTTTGAAGACTTAAAGAAACATTCAGAGCAGGACTTGCTAAGGCACAAGAGCACTGTGGCAAATCAGACTGAATAGTTAAGAGAACTGACCGAACATCTGGAGGAGAAGTTTAAGGATAAGAACAAACATCTGGATGAACAAATGCTTCAGCTTGAAGTCTCAAAGAATAAATTTGAGCAAGAACTGAAAGAAAAGAAAAAAGTTTTGCAGGAAGAGAGACAACAGCTGGACCTGATGTCCAAACAGCTGGAGGACGAGAAAAATCTGTTTGAAGACTTAAAGAAACATTCAGAGCAGGACTTGCTAAGGGACAAGAGCTTTGTGGCTAGTCAGACTGAACAGTTAAAAGAACTGACCGAACATCTGGAAGAGAAGTTCAAGATTAAGAACAAACATCTGGACGAACAAATGCTTCAGTCTGAAGACTCAAAGTTCAGATCTGAGCAAGAACTGATTGAAAAACAAATCGTCCTGCAGAAGGAGAAAGCTAAACTAGACACTATGATGCAAGATCTGACGGAGCAGAAGAAACACTTTGAGTCAGAGTGCATTTTGGTGCAGGAAGAAAAAGCGAGGATCAACGATGAAAAGAATAAAACAGTGGAAGTCAAATTAAAAGTGAAAGAGGCGATCGAAAAACTGAAGGAGGAAAAGAAAAAACTCAAGAAAGCAAGAAAAGAATTTGAAAGCAGCAAATCAGAAGCGAAGTGAGCCCAAAGTTTTTAAGAGCTTCTAAAAATACGCTTTTATTAGACGGACGGATGGACGGACGGACGGACGGACGGACGGACGGACGGACGGACAGACAGACAGACAGACAGACAGACAGATAGATAGATAGATAGATAGATAGACAGACAGACAGACAGACAGACAGACAGACAGACAGACAGACAGACAGACAGACAGATAGATAGATAGATAGATAGATAGATAGATAGATAGATAGATAGATAGATAGATAGATATAGATAGATGGATGTACTTAATAATCCCAGGCTGGGAAATTGCAGTTAGTTAATAGATGTTTCATTAGGTTTTAGACCAAATAAATAATATTGTTTTCATTTTATATATTGGCTGTATTTGGTGCAGCTTTGATCATTTAAAAACATTTAAAAAAAGACAAAACAACAAATACAATTATAAAACACAAAAAAGTATTAAAAATACATAAAACTATTTAAAAAATTACAAAAAACCAAAACAAATATATATAGAAACCTTGAGTGGCATGAATTTAGGAATGGTTTAAACTTGGTAACAGAGAAAATCACAGGTTTAACATTAAAGACCAAGTTCACTGAGAAAGTGTTTTTCACTTGTTATTTTCAAATACCGGTATGATTGTTCACTCAGTTTTACAGACTAAACACACACACACACACACACACACACACACACACACACACACACACACAAACTTCAAATTCACATACATAGAAATACACACATACATATATGTACATGTACACACAAATTCAAACAGATACACATACATATTTACGCACATACACTTTCACACACATGCACATATAGCCCCATACACACACAAACGCACACACACATGTTTCACACACCTTAATATGAGTGATTTTAAAACTCTTTTTAACTTTATTTACTAAAGTGCATCTCAGGCCTTGCATAACAGGTTTGTTTGTTTTTTTGTCTGGAGGCTGCATAGATGTTTGTCAGCTGGACAGTCAAAGCGATGTTTATGTTCATTCATTTTGCTGATTCTTTCATCTAAAGTGACTTACAATTTTCTTCTTGGCCTGTGAGAGGAAGCCAGAGCATCTGGAAAAAACCACACATGCATGGGGAGATCACGCTAACTCCTCACAGAAAAGCTGCAGCTGAAATTCAAGTGTTTTTGACTTTCACATGTCCAACAACAGACAATAGAAGGCCATTTTTCAGATAAACATTTTCCTCTTCAATCCAGTCCATTTTTTTGGTAAAATTAAAAAAAATAATACATTTTTGTTTTTGCTTCTTCCTGCAGGATGATGGAAACTTTGTGATCTACGGCTGGAAGCCCATTGGGCCTCAGACACTTGTAACCTGGTCATGTACAACAAGTGTGGCACCTCCAGACCAACTCCCACCAACAGGGATCATAGATAAGTCGTCTTCAGTTGACCAACAACGGCCAACTCCTGGTGTTTAAGGAAGCCGAAGAGCTATGGAGCTCTGCCAAATCCAGAGGCATGAAGTGATGGAGGAAACATTTCAAGTTCTCTGCCTTTAAAATAACAATCAGACCCCAAATCTGCATTTGCTTTATGTTTTATCTCATACTTTGAATTTAAAGCATAAAAAAAATCTTAGATGTTAATATCATGAGTTTTTGGTCATTGGCTCCTTAATTTTAATTTGGGTAAATTACAGTAAAATATTGTACTTTTTAATTTCTAGAGTTTTTTTTTTGCTTTGTTTTTAACTTGGACTAGAATGCCTCTAAATAAGATCAAACAGGGCAAATAATACTCTGGCAAAGAAGATTAAAATAAAATATGTTCTGGTGCCAGCAACCTGGTGCACATGCATTCAAATTTTCATTTAAGTTGCATCAATAGCATCAAACAATGTGAGGACCAATAGGTCATTTCTATACAACTCAGTTATACAGGCGGTGACCTAGTTTATTGTTGCAGTTATATAATACGTCAAAAGCACAGATTTTATTTGAATACACTCAGTTGTGCTTGGAAAAAGTGACATTAATAGAAAAGAAAAGGCAGATAAAGTGAAGAATTAGCTGGACCTCTTGCTGCTTGATTAATATTAAGAACTGTCTTTTCAGCCCGTAGACAAGCCCAAAAGGGTTGCTCCTCCTGTGTTGTAGTTCACTTTTTTGCACTGTTGTGTCCGTTCAGTGATCATCTCCTGAAAAAAGAGAGAACATTAAGGTGTAAAGTCAGAAATCATCCAAACTAAGAATAATTATATGAGGCACTGATTGTAAATTAATACATTTACAATATTAGCTTCTCTAAACAATGAAAACAGATGTGAAACTATTGAAATACACCCTTTCCCCACCCCATGCACTTACCATTATTATATCAAAATGTTTAAACATAAATCTAAATCATAGTGTATTCAATTTCATATTTAATTTACGTAAACATCTATGAAGTTATATCTAAACATCTTGAACATCATAAAGTTACATCTAAATAATAAATGATAAAAATGTTTTGATGACGTTAACCAGATTCAATCTCACTGAAAGATTAAATGTGGATTTGCTTCACAAAGCTTTTATTTTGATAGCTTACTTCTATTTTAAACCAGTCAGAAGTTGATTAAGCACCACATTTAGTATTAGGTTTTAAAATTTGGATGCAGCTTCATTTATTTAGATTAGATTTAAAACATTTAGATGTAATTATATGTTTGGATTTTATTTCAAAATGTTAAATGTATATTTAAATATTTAGATTTTCATTCTGAAGGTTTAGTTAAAACTTTATATAATTAGTTTTAAATATTTTTATGTAGCTTTACATATTCACCTTTGATTTTAAAAATGTTTCTGTAATTTTATGTTTTTAGATTTTATTTAAGATATTTTAAATTATTTTTAAATGTTTAGATTAGATTAAGAACATTTTAATTTAACTTTAAATATTCTGTTTGATTGTAAAGATTTTAATTTGGCTTTATCTATCTAAATTTGATTCTAAATATTTAGATATAACTTTAGGAATTTAGTTTTGACTTTAAATATTTTCCTTGTAGCTTCAGATATTCAGATTTGATTCCTAAATATTTAGATCTAACTTCATGTACCTCAAATTCATTTTAAACTTTTAGCTGTATTTTTATGTTTTTAGATTTTATTTAAAATATTTAAATGTGCGTTTTTTAATATATATTTAGATTTGATCCTAAAAGTTTAGATAGAATCAAATCAAAGGGAGAGATGACTCAAGTGGCTGGGGAGAGGGAAGTTTGGGCCTCTCGACTTAGGCTGTTGTCCCCGCGACCCGACTCCAGATAAGCGGAAGAGAATGTACGGATGGAAGTTTAGATATAACATTAAGTATTACGTATGTTATAATTTTATATACAAAGATGTAGCTTTAAATTATCAGATTTGATTCTAAATATTTAGATGTGACTTCAAGTTTTTAAATCAATTTTAAACATTTATATGTGTTTAAAATATTTAGATTTGATTCTAAAAGTTTAGATAGAATCAATTCTAAATCTATAAAATTATAGTAAACTTATATCCATATATTTCTTCGTGTAATTAGATTTTAACCTTGATGTTTAGATGCACTTTAATATATTTTGTCAGAGGCTTAATATTTAGATACAACGTTATACATTTAGATTTGATGTTGATTATTTAAATATAACTTCATTTATTGAGAATGTATTCAAAATATTAGGAGTCACTTAATATTCCCCAGTTTTTATCTATTTTAGAAATGTTCTGAAGAACATAGTTTACAATACAGGAAGAAGGACATAAACAACACATTATTCTTTTTTACTCTAAAAACTTCAGGACAGAATAGAATATTTAATTCACTGTAAAATACCAAACTTAAATTTGTCCAAAATTCTGAATCTGTGTTTATTTGTACACATAAAGACAGAAAATGAGTAACGTACTTTTGTGAGTCTTGGTCTCTGGATGCAGTGAACATATGGCATGGGATTGTATTCAATCCCTTCTGGGGACATTTTGAAGCAAACTGCACAATCCATCAGAGGCTGTGGAAAAATCACACGTATGTTTCACTGAATATAAATACAGTCCTTTTTTCTCTTTTAGAAAATGTCTTACTCTGTCATTCCTGAAGGCACAACTCTGGGAGTTTGACGCTCCTGTTCCTTTAGCACACCAGGTGGGTTTCAGGTGGAAATGGTGGTAGAGGAATTTCTGACGAAATCCCGCCTTTGAGAGAGTAGGGAGAAGTTTGGGTGATTCATTTAGGGAATGCTAGTCCTAGATACTCCTCCTGCTGTGTAGTTAACTGTTTTCAATGAGCTGTTTTTGCTGATGATTTTATTAGTTGCTTCAACCTTTTGAGACCAGTTAATAGAAAATCACATTTTTTCCAAGTTCAGCATGAAATACTCTTGAGTTTGAAAAAGAATTTAAAAACAGCTTGCTTTTCTTTAATCTCAGCAAAATGTCCTTATCTGACTTTTGGGAAGAACAAATTGTTGACTTTTGAAGTTTCAAAGTACACTTGATCCAAAGCAGCTGGGAAAACAAAGATGACTCAGAAAGGCACAAAGACAAGGAAACTGAAACAAAACTTAAGAAGGATTTTTGTTATAATGTAAAACTTTTCAGCTCCTCTGCAGAAAATCTAATCCTACTGATGATGCCATAGGAACATTTTTCACAGATTGATTTAAAAAATAAAACATACTTTTGAAATACGGGACAATTACCTCATGCTGTGATTTGTTCACTGTTTTCCAGAAGCGAAAATGCAGTTTTACATTACTGCTCGATGTAAGTTGCTCAGAAACCAAATCCACTCCTGTCTTAAAGGAATCGGGCAGCCCGTTGTAAGAGTCCTGGGCTTTGGCAGCATGCAACACAACAGCAGCACAAGCCAGTAGCAGCAACCGAGCAGCCATCTTTCTCCAACTATAGGAAAATAACCCAGTCCAGGAGGTGAATACCCTCCTCTCTGTATCTTGGCTCAACACTCACTCCCAAAACAAGTCCTATTATGGGTGTAGAACCGAACAAACAACAGAAACCAAACCCACTGATCATCAGCAGGGATTGTTTACGTAAAACCAGAGGATACTAGGTGAAAGCTTTTCTTATGAAGCCGTTCTCCCAGGACGGATTTTAATGAGCAATTACTTGCCAAAGTCTTGGCTGTGCAATCCCAGTCCTGGAAATGTCAACATGCGGGGAAAAGCAGCCAAGTAGAAAGAGGAGTGACAGATGTGATTTGCAGCCAAATGAAGCCTCATTTTTTGGCCCTGTCAGGTTCCATTTACAAGAAATAGATCCCTTATGGGGAATTGGGAAAGTCTTTGCTAATCAGTGTTTGGAGAAGGTCTAAGTTGGTTTATTTACACATTTGTTTACGTAAAAGACAGAAAACCTTTTAACCATGTGTTCAAACCAGTTGACCACATTCTTAAGCTCCAATCTTTGTGAGAGCGAGGAAGCAGGGGCAGATTTTTTCCAATGAACATAATACTACGAAGGCGGCGGGAAATGGGGAAAAATATGGGAGTTTCCCAGCCAAAACAGAAGACTTGACGGCTGGTTCTAATGCGTAAATATGGATTGCTGCAAAGCATCACTGCTTCTTGTGAGATATGTGACTTTGCAAGTCTTCAGGTCACCGGTCCAGGGAGGCTCAAGTTGCAAACGCGGTATTCAGTCCACAAGTGCTGAGGGAGCTGAGAGAATTTTCAATTACCCCTTAAGCCTTTCAGGCTCTAAATAAGTTTTGATAAAAGGACAAACAACTAAGTCCTTCAGGGGTACTTCTGAGTTAAAAAATGCTCATTAAATACGTATGTGGAGCAACCAGGTAGGTAGGTTTTAATGTTGCAAATCTGCAACGCCTGCCTCCAGAGGGTTAAGGATCATTTTAGCACCTATTGGCTCACAAAAATTATTGTAAAAACATGACAAATGTACGTATTTGTACCTTTAAGCATAATTAGAAGGAGTTCATAATTTTAGAGGACTTTTTTGATTACTTCATTAAACCTAAATGTCAACAGCTGGAAGGAGTTCCTCTGGGATGATGTTTAGTTACCATTACTTATTTGCTGGTGTGTTCTGAGGATGAACTGAGGGTGAGTCCTTTCCCTTGGCTAACAAACCCAGTGGCTTCTTTACAGTCCTTCTTGACACCAAACCATCCATTAAAAGTCTTCTCACCATGCTACAGATGTGGCCACACCTGATTGCTGCCTTTTGTGAGCAGGAGCATTGATCCAGCAGCTGGAGCAATTTTAAAGGTTTTTGGAACCCCTGGGAACTGTTATGTTTTCTCCACAAATGTAAGCAAAAACTTAAGTTGTTTTTAGTATTTATGACCAGAAAACATTTTTTCAATGCAGTTTTGTTTTATATTATATGCAAAAATGACAATTTTTAGCAAAGCTTGTACTGGAGGGAAACTTACAGGAAACTTAAATAAATTAGGATATTTGTGGGTTTAAGCATTAATGTTGCAAACATCAGCAGTAAAATAAATGCACATCATACACTGCTGCTGATGCACTTTTAATAAGGAAAAGATGCTTAAAATACATTTTACAAATGAAACAAGCAAGTATGAAAACAAAAGCTCATAAAATTTTTATTATTTATATAAAATCATTAGCTTTATCATTGTTTTATTAAACTGTTCAAGATTATGTAGATTTCAAACATAACAGGACAAGCTGTTAATCGAGTAAAGAGAAGTTTGCAAATCTGTAAACGGACTATTATTCATTTCCGATTGATGATAGAAGCGTTATGGCCCCGCTGTTGCATCCCACAGCACTGCATTGCATTCTCCTGGAGTTCATCATCCCCTGCAAACCAGAAATGTGAAAACAGAAGGAAAAATATCCTATTGTCCTTTAAATAAATGTGTGGAATCACAATTTCTGGTACAAACCAGTGTCAGGGCCGGTTTCTGGATGCAGTGAACGTACGGCTTGGGCTCTGGTTCAATCTCTCCTCTGTATGTTTTGTAACAGACTGTGCAGTCGATTGGAGGCTGCAGGATAGCACATAAACAAACCAGCTCAGACATGTTGCAGCAGCCTCACATTCCACAGCTTAGTCAGTCAGATAAAACTCACTCTGTCGTCTCTGAACTGGCATCCTGCAGTCTCCACGGTTCCTTTCTGGCACCTGGTCGCTCTTAGTAGAAAGTGGTGGAGGATGTAGCTCACATCAAAACCAGGCTGAGTGGGAACAAAAGGACTTTTATTCACTTTAAACAACCAATCCGTGTAGATTTGTAGCTTGATTTTAAGATTTTTTTCTCATAATAACCCTGAAAAAGTCACAGTCACAAACACATGATAAATTCAAACATATGCCCACATGCAGGACTGTACCTCGGTCGCTGACTTTTCAACACTTTTGTAGAAGAGAAAGTGATGCTGAACACTAGAGAGGGAGTTGACCATCTTCAGGGCCAAATCCACCCCTTTCCTGTAGGTTTCGGGCAGATCGTCGTAATTTTTCTGAGCTCCAGAAGAATAAAGCAAAGCTCCAAGGCTGAAGAGCCACAGCAGCACAGCAGCCATCGTTGTGTTTGTCTCAAACTTTGCGAGAGAAGCAGAAATGATCCTCTTTCTGCCGAGTTCCCGTGCAGAAACGAAGACCCAACCCTTTTTTAACGGGAAAAAACTGATGCTTACAAGTTTGATCACGTCTCAGAACTAATCAAGAAATCTCAGGCTTATCACTTTCCCAACATGGAAATTCTTCACGTTCTGTTAAACACCCATAATGTCCCTGTCTGTTAGCCTCTCTTGATTTATTTAACCCTCCCACTGTCCTATTGGGTGGGAGGGCAGTGGGAGGGTTAAAGGGGACAAATTATGATTTTTATTCTTAAGTTATAATAGTGCTATGGTTGATACCAAATATGTTTATGGATTTTTTTGACAATAAATCCATCTAACATGAAGCGATTTCAATATTTTCATTTTTGACATTTTCAGCACCTTCCAGAATGAGTCGTTTCAGGGATCTGTCACTTTAAAAAAATTAGCTGGAGCTGGCCACGCCCACCCATTCCCCGCTCAAGCTGCTATAGACTCTCTGCATCTCGTGGGTCCACCATATTGGAGTGCAGAAGCACAGTAAACGAGTGAAGAGTTATGAATAAAGGGAAAAGTAGCACCTGATTATTTTATTTTTTTGTTTGTCTTTGCTTTTGCAATGTTTAGCGTGATTTAAATTAGTTCAAGCCCAGTTCAGTTATCGGAAGATGTAGCACACCTGGGCAACAGTGAATTATGGGAGTATTGAACAAAGAGGAAAAGTGCTGATGTAAGGTTTTTTTTGCCAGTTTGGTCTGTTTTTTTCTACTTGAAGCCCAGTTCACTTGTGGGAAAATTTAGCACACCTAGGTGGGGCTAATAAAAATGTTAGCTAGCTGACGAACGATAGCTTACTCACTGCTGCTGTGCTGTGGTGCTGCACCATCAGATCAGAGGTAGAGAAGAGCGCTGCCTCCGTTCTCGGCACAGCACCACACACACACTGAAACAAGATGGTGGCGCACGCCCACTGCTGTCTCTTTATATCGCCAACATATTTCATTCCACATATGCTGCACATGCTGGCGTTTTGCAGTCTGTGTAACATATTTAATGACTGTGTGACATATTTAGTCTTGCATTATAATGAAAAACTTATTAATAATTATACTCACTAAAGATGGAGCAAATCATTTTAAATATCAAAATATATATATTTTTTTTTTAACTCCTCCTTGAACCGTCACCTTATCGTGGTGGAGGAGTTTGAGTGCCCTAATGATCCTAGGAGCTATGTTGTCTGGGGCACTTTGTGCCCCTGGTAGGGCCTCCCATGACAGACCCTAAGAACGGTTCACAGGATCTTTCATGGAAGTAAATTCAAAGAATCGGAGTACCCGGCCCGGAGGGTTACCGGGGTCCCACCCTGGAGCTAGGCCTGGGGTTGGGGCCCGTGAGCGAGCGCCTGGTGGCTGGGCTTTCACCCATGGGGCCCAGCCCAAACCGGATACATGGGCTCATCCAACTGTGGACCCACCACCCGCAGGAGGAACATGAAGGGTCCGGTGCAGTGTGGATCGGGTGGCAGACCAAGGCGGGAGCCTTGGCGGTCCAATCCCCGGACAAGAAAACTGTTTTTTGGTAGGGATGCACCGATGGATCGGCATTTGATCCCAATCGGCCGATAGCGCCCCTATCGGTTTTGATCGGAGTTTTCAAAATAGATCAAAGCAGACCGATCTGAAATAATGGCCAAAGGAGGAGACGGCAGCGCTCAGGAGGACATTTTTTATCCCTCAAAGAAGACAAAATGGGAAGTACGGGCATCTTTTGGATATTTGAAGAATGCAGAGGGACAGTTGGTAGAAGACGGCTATCCTGGTTACAGCACGTGCAGAAAAAGTGTCTGTGAAAGGCAGCAACGCTTCAAATCTCATGACACATCTGCATGACCATCACCCACAACTCTACAGTCAACGCAAGGTAAGGTAACATTAGTGTTCTAGCTAAAATGCGTGAGCCGAGGATTTGGGTTGAGGGAGAATGCAACGAGTCGCTATATAAAGCAGCCGCAGCGCCGCTACCCCCATGTTGAAATGACGCTATGCATTATGGGGCTCCCAGGGGCAGATAAGAGTTGGTCTCTCTCCGAGAATAATTATGAATTTAACAATGATTACTGCCTGATGACATTTTCCCAAATCTGCAAAGCTCACTGGAAGGACACAAACCAAGGACAATATTTTCCTGATATAGGGTTTATTACTCAAGTAAGGGTAAAAAGTATCTGATTAGAAGGCTACTTGAGTACTGAGTATCATCTGATCTAATATTTTTTAAATGATGACATCAAACAGACATAAAATAAGAAGTTATGGGCAAATATTGGTATTTTAAAGACTAAAGGGAAAAAATGTAAAAAAATTAACAACATAATTACAAAATAACACATTTTAGGCTAAATTTAGACACAAACTGAGGACAATATTTCCTGACATACAGAGTTCATTTAATTGTGTGAAAAAGTAAAACGTTTAAAAAATATACCGCAATAATACCGAAAACCGTGGTAATTTTGGTCACAATAACCATGAGGTTAAATTTTCACACCGTGACAACCCTAATACAGACCATTTTAGATTAGGTTACATTTCCTTTATTCCCAGATTATGTAGTTTGTAGCATTCATTATAATGTTGTAGAAAATTTCTGGCCAATCGACGTGATCGGTATCGATGATCAGCATTCTTTGATATCGGTATCGGTGATCGGCAGCAAAAAACCTGATCGGTGCATCCCTAGTTTTTGGGACATGGAACGTCACCTTGCTGGCGGGGAAGGAGCAGGAGCTTGTGGCAGAGGTTAAGCGGTACCGGCTAGATATAGTCGGACTCACCTCGACACATAGCATTGGCTCTGGAACCCAAGTCCTTGAGAGGGGTTGGACACTCTCCTTTGCTGGAGTTGCTCCGGGTGAGAAACGGAGGGCTGGGGTTGGCTTTTTGTTAGCCCCAAGACTCTCTGCCTGTGTGTTGGGGTTTACCCCGGGGGACGAGAGGGTAGCTTCCCTGTGCCTTCGGGTCGGGGAACGGGTCCTGACTGTTGTTTGTGCTTATGGGCCAAATATCAGTGTAGAGGACCCACCCTTTTTGGAGTCCCTGGGACGAGTGCTAGATAGTGCTCCATCAGGGGACTCCATTGTCCTGCTGGGGGAATTCAGTGCTCACGTGGGCAATGACAGCTTGACCTGGAGGGGTGTGATTGGGAGGAACGGCCCGCCTGATCTGAACTCGAGTGGTGTTTCGTTATTGGACTTCTGTGCAAGCCGCAGTTTGGCCATAACGAACACCATGTTCGAACATAAGGATGCCCATCGGTACGCTTGGTACCAGGGCAGCCTAGGTTGCAGGTCGATGATAGACTTTGTAGTCGTATCATCTGACCTGCGTCCGTATGTTTTGGACACCCGAGTGAAGAGAGGAGCGGAGCTGTCAACTGATCACCACCTGGTGGTGAGTTGGATCAGATGGCAGGGGAAGATGCCGTGTAGACCTGGCAGACCCAAACGCATAGTGAGGGCCTGCTGGGAACGCCTGGCAGAAGAACCTGTTAAGACAGTCTTCAACTCCCACCTCCGGCAGAGCTTTGACCGCGTCCCGAGAGCAGTGGGGGACATTGACTCCGAGTGGGCCTTGTTCCACTCTGCGATTGTTGAGGCAGCTGTTGCTAGCTGGGGTCACAAGGTGGCCGGTGCCAGACGTGGTGGCAACCCCCGCACCTGCTGGTGGACACCAGAGGTTCGGGGAGCCATCAGGCTGAAGAAGGAGGCCTACAGGGCGTGTTTGGTCTGTGGGTCTCCGGAGGCAGCAGACAGGTACCAGATAGCCAAGCAGGGTGCAGCAGTGGCAGTTGCCGGGGCAAAATCTCGGGCGTGGGAGGAGTTTGGTGAGGCCATGGAGAAAGACTATCGATCGGCTCCAAAGAGGTTCTGGCAAACTGTCCGGCGCCTCAGGAGAGGAAGGCAGCAACTCGCTCACACTGTTTACAGTGGGGATGGGGAGATGCTGACGTCAACTGGGGCTATAGTCGGATGGTGGAAGGAATACTTTGAGGAGCTCCTCAATCCCACCTATGTGCATTCCGAGGAGGAACCTGAGCCAGGAGGCCTGGGGATGGACTGTCCAATCTCAGGGGCAGAAGTTGCTGAGGTAGTCAAACAACTACACAGCGGCGGAGCCCCGGAGGCGGATGAGGTTCGTCCAGGGCATCTCAAGGCTATGGATGTTGTAGGGCTGTCATGGTTGACACATCTCTGCAACATTACGTGGTCATCGGGGGCAGTTCCTGTGGAGTGGCAGACCGGAGTGGTGGTCCCCATCTTTAAGAAGGGTGACCTGAGGGTGTGTTCCAACTATAGGGGGATCACACGCCTCAGCCTCCCTGGAAAGGTCTACTCCAAGGTACTGGAGAGGAGGGTCCGATCGATAGTTGAATCTCAGATTGAGGAGGAGCAATGTGGTTTTCGTCCTGGCCGTGGAACTGTGGACCAGCTCTATACCCTTGCAAGGGTGATGGAGGGGGCATGGGAGTTTGCCCAACCAATCCACGTGTTTTGTGGATTTGGAGAAGGCTTATGACCGTGTCCCCAGGGACACCCTGTGGAGGACGCTCCAGGAGTATGGGGTGGGTGGCTTTCTGTTAAGGGCCATTCAGTCCCTTTACCAGAGGATCGAGTTTGGTCCGCATAGCCGGTAGTAAGTCGGACCTGTTCCCGGTGAGGGTTGGACTCCGCCAGGGCTGCCCTTTGTCACCGGTTCTGTTCATTACCTTTATGGACAGAATTTCTAGGCGCAGCCGTGGTGTGGAGTGTGTCGAGTTTGGTGGCAGGAGAATCTCATCTCTGCTTTTTGCGGATGATGTGGTCCTCCTAGCTTCATCCAGCTCTGACCTTCAGCTCTTGCTGGGTAGGTTCGCGGCCGAGTGTGAAGCGGTTGGGATGAGGATCAGCACCTCCAAATCTGAGACCATGGTTCTCGACCGGAAAAGGGTGGCTTGCCAACTCTGGGTCGGGGGAGAGGTCCTACCTCATGTGGAGGAGTTTAAGTATCTCGGGGTCTTGTTCACGAGTGAGGGTAGGAGGGATCGGGAGATCGACAGGCGGATTGGTTCAGTGTCTGCAGTGATGCGGACGCTGAGCCGATCTGTCGTGGTGAAGAGGGAGCTGAGCCAGAAAGCCAGGCTCTCGATTTACCGGTCAGTCTACGTCCCAATCCTCACCTATGGTCATGAGCTTTGGGTAATGACCGAAAGAACAAGATCACGGATACAAGCGGCCGAAATGAGTTTCCTCCGTAGGGTGGCCGGGCTCAGCCTTAGAGATAGGGTGAGGACGGTCTGGAGCTCCCTAGTTGGGATGCTGCCCCCACGACCCGAACCCGGATAAACAGAGGAAGATGACGACAACGAATTTTTTTAATGTTTTTTTGCCACAGATAATTTAGTTAACCATAAAAAACAACAGGTCAGAGCAGATCAATAGAAAATAAGTTTTAATTGTCACCAACATCTGAAACATTGATGCACAAAAGAACATCAGCTCTTGGATTACGTGTTGTTCCTTCAAATAAACCTACATGTTTCAGTCTGAGATAAACAGGCAGAATAATATGGAACTAGTATTGGGACAATATTACATGTAACTTGCACCAAGCTTTGTAACCTGTAACATGTTTTGTAACATGAAACTTTCATTTTGTAACTTGCAGAAAACAATCAATGTTCAAGTTTCAAATCACAACTCTGAAAACACACATCTCAGTCTACAGTTACAAAACTTAAGTCTACAAGTACAAAACATTTTGTCCCAATTCTAGCTTCCTTCCCAATGAACCAATGACAGGCATTGTCTAACCAGCCAATCATGAGTCTTGGATTCCTGTCGAAGACAATTCCTGTTGGAAGGAAGCTAGAATTAGGACAAAATGTTTTGTACTTGTAGACTTGAGTTTTGTAACTGTAGACTGAGATGTATGTTTTGAAAGTTGTGAGTTGAAACTTGTACATAGATTTTTTTCCTAAAAGTTACAAAATAACAGTTTAATGTTACGTACCAAAGTTACGTGTTACAAAATGAGAATTACATGCTACAAAACAAAAGTCACAGTTACAAAACTTGGTACAAGTTACATGTAATTTTGTCCCAATCCTAGTTCCATAAAATAACCAGAAACAACACAGACTGTCCAATTCAACAACTCTCCTTCATATTCAGGAGTACAGCTCAGTCAAACGTGTGTAAAACAACAAAACAACGACAAATCTAAGATATACTTTAAACACGCAGCAATGTGAGAGCAGATAAATAAATCAGATGTTTGTTTTGAGTGCTACACACTGTAACGTCCTAACAAACACCACACATGCAGCTGAACCCCCACCTCCAACAGGCACTTGTGATTTTGTGCAACTTTGACTCTAAAAAGGCACAAGATCAGGATTTCAGTCAGGCAGAGACGGGGCCGCTCAGAGAGGATCGTGGTGTGTGAGATATTTCTAGGTGAGTGTAACAGTTATTTGACACAGGTCAACACTTTAACCAATCCATGTTACTCAGACGCAACATGACAACAATCTAAAAACAAACATGCAAAAACCTCGAATGAATGAGATTGCCAGCACAGTGTGGGTGGAGATTTGGTAGGTATTAAAATATTGAATGCTTCTACAAAAAAAATGTTAGTTTATGCTTCACGGACTGAACTGCAGCTTATTGTTCTCATCACAACAGATATTTGGCACTTAAATAAACAAACAGAGACAGAAGTGACATTTCCTACTTAAAAATAAGCCCTAATGATAAAAATAATTCATGTTTCATGGCATTAGCGTAACAATAAATTTGTGTTTTTACTGTTTTTGTTGCACAATGAAAACAGTAAGCCAAGCTCTCCCTCTGCTGGCGGTCTTGCATCACTGCAGGAACAAACTCTACAATAAAAAGCTGAAGATGATTGAAACTGATCCCAAAACACTTAAAAGATGAAAGAACAGAAGGTTAAAACTCAATCACAGAACATTTAAGAAGCTAAATACATCAACATCAATGTTTAAGAGGTTTACAGGAATTTTAAGACGCTAAAATAATTATACAATTTACAGTCATTGTTCGGATTTGGTTTCTTTTCTCTTAAAAGTGCTACAAGCTTTGTTTTTAAAGTGATTAGCTGTCTAAAATAAGACAGAATGTGGAAAAAACAAAACAAAAACGCAGCTCCGTACATCTGGTTTCCTTCATAAGGCGCTTAGTGAACTTAAAAACAGACTAGACTAGCGCTAACTCAGCACGTTAATATGAAGGAATGTATCCTATATATCCTCCACATATTCAATGTGAATCATAGCAAAACTTTCAGGGCTAAAATTTCTTTTGTTTTGCAAACCTGTCGACTGTTACGCTGTTGGTTTTAAACTCAAGTTCCCGTCTTTACATTTGGAATCTCTTGTCCCCTGAAATGAATGTTAAAAAAAACTATTTATTTTGTTCTGTTGAGCTACGAGAACTGCTGTGAAGCAGAAGGAAAACCACAACGACCCTTCCAGAGAGTCGTCGGCGAGATGTGGTCACGTGACCAGCTTGGTCAGACGGGCATGTGCATCTCCGAGTACTCGTCGTGACACTCGCGCTCGTCGAACTTTGGTTCTGCATCGTCTCCGTCCAGCTAGGAGACAGAAAACACAAAAATCAGATTTATCTCCAAACAGCAGCATGGCGCTGTGAGTTTCTGTTCCAGACGTTAAACTCACACATGCCACCTCTCTGGGGTTGAAGATGCGATGCAGCACGAATATCTTGACTGGCACGGTGAGGATGAGGACGAAGGGGAAAGCTAGGGACGCCTGGGTGGACATCACGGCCCACAAGACGGCCAAACACACCAGCTGGATGCAGGTGAAGAGATGCATGCGCCAAGTACGGACCTGCAGAACATGAACAAGTGAATAAATAACACAAAAATCTTCCCTCGGAGGCATTTTTGTCATTTATTTTGACTTTAAAAGCAAAAAAGGTCCATCTAAATTACCTTGCGGACGTAGGTGTGGTCAGGGTGGTACTTTGGCGGCATGAGGAGGAGCTTCATCCGCTCTGTTAGCTGGATGCCGTTGAGCGACATCACCCCCATGTAGAGGAAGATCCCAAACAGAACAGCCAGAGGGATCTGACGTAGCAGGTCACTGATCACGATGGACAAACCTGGACAGAAAAGGTTAAAAATTAATTATTATACGGTTTTATCAGGACTCTGAGGGAGGAGGAGACGTGCCCCCGTCTGATACTCACCAACCATGATAGCCACCAGCAGCCCCGTCACCCTCTGCTCCTTCACCTCCTGGATGCGAGGCTTGTCTCCAGGGGCGACGGCTTTACTCATCACGGTGAGGGAGTTGACGTGAGTCACCGAGCGAACGGTGGCGGCCGCCATCCACGGCAGTCCGAACAGAGCCGAGCACCCGCCCAGAACCACGATCAGGAGGAGGTCCAGGTGGAAGCCGGAACCCTTCACCAGCATCCGCTCCTTCTTACTGACGATGAGGCTGCAGAAGGTCAAAAAGAAGACACATCCAGGACATCTTCACGACTTTTGCTGATGCAGTTGGGGGAAAGATTTGTTAATCTTTGACTTCTACCATCTTTAACAGTTTGTTCCATTCATTTATCTAAATTTCAGCTCAAATAAAAACAAGGCTTGTAGAACCACAACAGATCTGAACGATGGCTGAGTAGATTATAATTGTTTTAGCTTTTTGAACATTCTGTAAACCTCCTAAACAATATTACTGATGTATTTAGCTTCTTAAATGTCCTGTAACTGAGTTTTAACCTGCTGTTCCTGCAGTCATGCAAGGCCACCAGCTGAGGGAGACAGCGGGTTCCTGTTTGGATCACGCACTGATGCCATGAGGTAACTTTCTCTTAGTAGACTTATTGTTTGGTGGATTGTAGTGTTGTTGTGTGATAAATACACTCCTAAATGGGTTTCAGTCCGTGGGTTTGTTTCTGGGGAGCTTTTCTCGACTGCGTGGATCAGAAAGACTTACGGCGTTGAAACGAACACAAGCTGTTGTGACTTACGTTGTGATCTGAGTCTCCATGAAGATGAGGATGAAAACCAGCAGCGCCGGCAAACAGCAGGCAAACATCATCCAGATGGGGAAAAGTCCGTCCGATCCCAGAGGACTGATGACCCAGTGGCGTTTCTCGGTACTCATCCCAGAGAATCCATTAGGAACGCTCAGCTTCTGTTCAGAGTGCAAACACGGCGCTCAGCATGGATGGAGTTTACATCACATGCAAACGTCCACAGAAGCTCACCTGTGTGAACGTGTCTTCTATGCTGTAATCCACCAGAACCATGATCAGGATGGCGATAGGAACCCCAAAGTCTCCAATCATCCTGCGGAACTAGACGACCAAACATGGGTCGGTTCGGACCGCTGACCAAACTCAGCTCAGCAGATTTGATTTTCTTACCCTTCCAGGGAAAAAGGCGCTGTTCTTGAACTTGCGCAGGTAGAAAGCAATGAAGAACGTCCCCGCCATCAGAACCAGAGAGAGCAGCGCCGTGTTGGGTTCCCCGCTGACTGGGACAGACTGGGTGCCATTGGTCTGGACCAAGGAGGTGTTTTCTGCTAAGGAGTTTTCTTCTGTGCTGTTGCTGAAAGAGCAGCGCTTCAGCGGGTGCTCCTTGAATATCTACACACAGAATAAAGCAGAGCATTTAGAGAACTAAATGGGAACGTCTGCATTTGAAAAAATTCCTAAAAATAACTAAATCTTACAAACTCAGGAGCCGGGATGAAAACTAGACTCACTCCTTTTATGTTTCAATCACTAAAAAAGATTCTGGATACATTAACCTGCAGCACGCCAACAAAAACGAGATTCACGTGCCTTGTAGAGCTTGGTGAAGGTCTCACAGATGAAGATGAGAGAGATGAGGAAGGAGAAAATCTCTTGAGTGAAGCGGGAGACGAAGCGCACCAGGAAGCTCCCTTCGAAGGCCACCGTGACCATCACGATGACGATGAGCCAGACGCCGATCCACACGCGACCCGTCAGGTACTCGATGCCGTTGGCTTTGCAGAACTGTGAGAACACAGAAAGAATTATCTCAAAAATGTCAGAAATCTGGAATTTTAGAGGACGAGAACATATTTCTGTGTTTTATTTACACTGAAAAATGCTTCTTCAAAAACCAGCAGGGGTCCAGAAAAGCCCACGACCAGCAGCGGCTGAGCCCCGAGTAAACAGAAGACGATGCCCTGAAACGCCGTGGACACGATGAGCTCAGAAACTCCGATCAGACCGTCCGTCTTCTCTCCTGGTGGACAACAACTTGTTAACACCACCAGATCAGCAGGGTCGTTAAACCCCTAACCCCCCACACAAGCTCACCTAGCAGACCTCCAAAGGTTATGGCAGGAGAGAGAGCAGCAAAGTAGATGAAGATCACCGCAGCCATGCACTGGCTGCTCAACGCGTCTCTGAAGTCGCTTAAATATTTAGGGTAGCGGCGTTGCACGTCTCTAATCAGCCCACCGAAGAGGCGGCCCGTGCGCTCCAGCGGGTCGTCCGATTTCTTCGAAGGCATTGAGAGAGCCTCTGGGTGAAGGAATGACAGATACGGTAATCTGGAGTCATAAAAACGTGAATTAAAATAAAAATGAGGATCAAACCTTTATCTTTGAGGCTTTTCGGCTCTTTGAGCAGCGTGACCTCTTGCTCCTCCCTCTTGCGCAGCATCTCCCTCTGAAAGCGAGCCACGGAGCGCAGCAGCTCGTCGTCTCCCATCTCTGAAGGCGGCAGCACGATGCTGCAGTCCAGGAAGCTATTGATGGCGTTCAGCAGGTCGTGCCGGTCGTCTGCCAGGTACGCCGCCTCGTGAAATTGCTGGATGGTAAATGTGGAGTTAAAAATATCTCCTTCATGTTCTTTCAACCTGCTGATGTTTGTGGGTCTGCTCGCTGGATTCAGGCACGTTTACGCTTCGTTTACCTTGTCTGACATGAGAGTAGAGATGGAACGTCCAATCTGGTGGTAGTCCATGCTAGTGGTTGGAGGTCCCAGAAGAACAAAGAGGAACCTGACAGGAACGGGCACTTCCAGAACCGACTCCAGCTCCACCGCCTCCTGCAGCCTCACAAACGCCATGGTGGACTGCTCCAGGAAGTCCACACAACCTGGAAGATCACCGTCATTAAAAAAGATTAGGATTGGAAAAACGATCCAGGTTTACGCTGACTCACCAACAAGGACCACAGTGGCCTCGGCATTCTCTGGAATCTTCTCCAGCAGCTTCAGCTCATGTTTGGACTTGGACCGGTGCATGCCGAGCCCCAGGCTCGGCTCCCTCTGCTCACACAGGAAACACACAACCAGAGTCATGAAGAAAACCCGTCAGGGTGAATGTTGGTAAACTTTTTAAAAGTCAGACGCACCTGTAGCTCGTTCTTCTCCATGTCGATCCGCGTGTCGTTGTCCACCGTGGAGTTGATGGTGCCCATGAGGGGGTCGGTCACCGACGGCTCCAGCTGGTGGTTGTGGTTCACGTTGTGGTGGTACGCCATCAGGCTGCCCAGGCTGGCTGCTGAGATGTTTCTGGGGAAATGGCTGGTGTGCTCCTTCTCATCGCTCGGGTGACTTTGGGAGGTCAGAAGAGGAGGAGGAGGAGGAGGAGGAGGAGGAGGAGGAGGAGGAGGAGGAGGAGGAGGAGGAGGAGGAGGAGGAGGAGGAGGAGGCATTATTTAATTTATTATTAATTTACTTTTTAGGACGTCCACACAGGGTTTAGAAGGTCCAGATGTGGCTCACCTGTGTTTAAGCAGCAGAGCTCTCAGGACGTTGGATCGGTCCTCGGCTTTGATCTGGTCAGAAATGATCATCTGCTCCACCACCTGGTGGGCGATGCCAGGCAGGGTCTTCTGGTCCAAGTCCAGCAGAACCGCTCCTATAAACACACGCAGAGCTGGGTCAGTTACGAACCACAGAAAGGACTCTGCTGGTGTAGATAGCAGCTGCTTCACCGTGGGAGATGGTCCGTCTGAGCTCCAACAAGCTGCGGAAAGACAAGGAAGCCACGTGAGGCTTCCCCCAGCGGTCCGTCTCCTCCTCCACGTCCTCCTCAAACTTGATCCAACGAGCCGTCTCCTTCCACTGCATCTCCTGGTTCTTGTCGATGGTCAGCTCGTTCAGCTCCACGAACACCTGGAGGAGGACGTGAACGTTCACACGTGACACAGAACCACTGCGACGGATCTGGGAGTTAGGCGGGGACTCTGACATCAAACCCACGTGAAGAACAAACCAAGCAAGATGTTTAGACTCTAACGAAAGCGTCGTTTATTACTCGTTCATTAATGCTGCCTTTAAATCTGTGACTCCGGCTCAGTTTAGCGGTTTTAAATCGTGTTAAACTTGTTGGTGGCCATGGTAACGGTGTAAAACTTTGTGTTTGTGAACAGAACTAAAACAACAAGTAGCTATTAAGTCTTGGTGTCTCAGCGTTTGTTAAATGGGGGTTAATCCAACACCATGCCTCCTTGTGCCACTCATGCTGGTGAAATCACGCTCACACGGGTCAAACCTGACTCCTGACTCGGGCCGGATGCTCAGCCTCACCTTCTGGTACCGAGCCATTAGAGCCGACTCCAGCAGGATGCCTTCTGGTCGTGAGGGAGAGCGGTACAGAACCACCGGTAACGACTGCAGGAGCCAAACGGTGCAGGAGAACGCTCAAACACCCACACAACCAGAGCCTACTCCCTCATTACACACAAACACACACACACACACACACACACACACACACACACACCTAACAGGAACCTGTTGTCTACTGGCGTTGCTTGGGGTTCTGAACTGTGTATGAGAATGTGTGTGTGTGTTAATAAAAGATGGCTCCCTTCTTTTTCCCTCAGGAGCGGCCCGTGTCTGGTTACCCACCAGCTTCTCTCCCCTCTTCCCTTTCGGCGTGTGAAAGGAAAGAACTCATTCATTCATTTTTAATCGACTCTTTTCTTCCCCGTCGCATCAACGAACGCGTGCGAAAGCAAACCGACACGGGGAGACGAGAAAACGGTTGCTACAACTTCTATTTACTTTAGAGGCAAAAACCATGAAGCAGGATAATAAATAAGCTCACTGGTTTTAAATTCAAATAGGTCTTTTTTTTTCTAATAAAGAATCATTTTATGTATTTTTGCACAATTTTCCAGAATGTTTGTTTGGGCAGTCGCAACTTTTCAAATGATATTTTTGGGGTAAGTAAATATTTGGAAAAAGAGGAAAACTTCCATAATTTCAACTTTATTCAATTTTATAACTAATATTTAAATAAAGTCTTTAAAGATAAATAAATAAATCACAAAAACTTTTATTTTTGAAAAATAAAATTCCTATTTCTCCAAACTGGAGATAAAACCAGTGAATTATTTTTTATAAATCATTGTTTCGTTTGTTTTTAAATATTGGGTCCCCAACATGTTGTTACTGTAATTCTACTTTTTTATTTAGATCATAATAAACAAAAACATCCAGAACACTCCAGTTAAAGCTGTTTTAATGTAAAGGAAACCCTTGCTGGACAACGCCGTGACCTCTCACCTCATGCGGGGTTCGGTCCTGCTTCCGACTGCGAGTCGTCTGCTCTTTGTGATCTTTGCCGATGTGCACCTTCTGTCCCTTGGTGCTCTTTCTGACCAGGTGTCTGCGCACGCCGGGAACATCCTCAAAACGGTGACCTGAGGACAAAACAAGAGGACAGTTACAGCTCATATAACTCATCGTCCCCTAAAACGCAGCTTGAGGCTTCTGAGGCTGAGGACTTTGTCCACCTTGATCGAGGCCCCAGCCTTTTTGTCCCTAGGTTCCCCAGCCGGGACTACAGTTACTCATGCTGGCAGCCATTAATAGGACGCAGGAACCAAGACTGAGCAGAAACTGTTCAGTCACCAGTTCAAACATCAGAGCAGAGATCTGCTGATGCCTCTGACCTGTCAGGGACAGAAAACACTTGGTCCTAGAAAAGAAACGAGGGATAAAGGTTTCTGTAGAAAATGTCTTCTTCCATCCATCCATTTTCATCCGTTTATCCGGAGTCGGGTCGTGGGGGCAGTAGCCTAAGTCAAGAGGCCCAGACTTCCCTCTCCCCAGCCACTTGGGCCAGCTCTTCCGTGTCTTCTTGTGATCGCGAAAAGCTAAAAGGCTCATGAGAACCCAACAGTCCTTCTGCTTTCACACCTGAGTCTCCTCCACCATTTTCAGGTCTGACCAGACTCGAGTCGCTTCTCAATAAACTTCACATGAATGATGTCCCTCGACCTGCACCAGAGGCGTTAACTCAGCCGGGATGAGCCAAAGCTAAGAGACCACGACTGAATAGTGGAGCAGCAGCCGGAGAGACGGACTGGTTCCCAGGATGATTTAAGGTGGAATGAAGCAGATAAAAGATGATGATGAAGCTGTTCACAAACTTCAGCATCAAAGCCTTCATTTGGTGTTTAAGTCCATTTAGATTTTCCTCAGCAATCAGATCAGAGACCAGCCACCATGTTGGATCGAGTCCAGGAGCCTCGGCTGACGACAGGGACGTCTAATTTAATAAACACTTGTAATAAGTCGCTGCTCTTCGCTGAGAGGTCGGCGTTTTGACGTAAATCACCTCGGCTACTGAACATGGGCCCACGCTGGGCTGGGGGCCGATAGCGTCAGCACAGGGAGGCCCACACAGAGGCTTGTTGTTGTAAACATGAATAAATGTTGTTTTAAAATTGGAATAAATGATTAGTAAAAAGAACAGCCTGATTTTATTTTCTTCCTTACTCTTTGCATCATTTCCTCCCTCTGCTCTAGTTTAACTCTGACTGATATTTAATGGAATAAAATGATGAAAACAAGCTAAAAATGTCAAATATTCACATACGACGAGTTGTTGTTACTCACTTTTGATGCCATCCAGGTCTGCGGAGGCCAGGGTCAGAGCTTCGCTCTCGTCTGTGGGGATTTGTTGGTACTTGGCTTGCTCGGCGCCCGTCATGTTGCCCGTGCGACGGCGCTCCTGCAGGTCGTAGCTGCGGCTGGCAGAGGACACCCGAGTCAGGGGTGGGTGCTCAGTTGAAGGCGACAGCGGGACCGGACTGGGAGTGCTGGGTGAGTCGAGTTTACTACAAAACAAAATTAACACATGAACAAAAAACACTTCCCTGGATCTACTTTGTCCCTCACTTACGGATCCAATCAAAACTCTCCAGCCTAAAGAGACACTAAAGATGTTGATGCAGCTCAGATTAAAGCTTCGTCAAGTGGAAAAGTCAGTGTAATGAGGAGGAGCCGGTTGCCTATAGCGACAGGTGAATTATGGATCTCTGAGGACAGGATTAGTCCGGACCATCAGATCAGACGCAGCATGCTGCCTGGATGCCTGAGACATGGTAACGTACAGCCTGCGCCGCACAGTCTGAACAAGCAAGAAGCCGAGCCGGTTCCACGTGTCACAATAAAACTCTGACAACATTTAAGGGAAAACAAACTCACTCAGAGGAAGATGCATCTTCAGCTTCTGTTCTCAAAGCAACCTGAGGAACGATGCTCAGCTCTCGGGACAAATATGGGATCTCTGTCCCTCGTCTGGACACTTGGTCATCATCTGACAGGAAGAACTGAGAAGGAGGACGAATAATAACAGGAAACGGGATTTTCTTTTAGACAGGAAAATGGAGCTTGTTCATTTGTGCGTCTAATAAATCTTGTTTTTGTGTTTCTGTTGATCATCTGACAGCAAAAGGCAACAGGCTGAATTCAGCCTTGATTAGCTAAGTATCATAAAACTAATAAATTATCGACAGATGAACGATTCAAGTTATTAAATATTTAGAGTTGTCCAGCTTGCGTTTCTGAGCAGCAGCAATAATGTTAGATACAGTTAGATTTGTCTAGGACTACCTCCACGTCTTTGACTCTGGCTGACTCTGATGAAGCCGGCGTTCCTTCTGTCCCTTCATCCTCCTCTTCCTCTTCATACTCGCCCTCCTCTATCGGGCCGCTGCTGGGAGCACGGCTGCTTTTGTGATCTTTGTCTTTCTTTCTTTTCTTGCTGCTCTTCTTCCGTCGTCCCTCGGCGGGTAGTTTGGAAAGAGGCCGGTGGATGTGGCGAGACGAGTGACGGTGGTCTACAAAAACACATCAAAGCACTTTAGTCTTTAATATGCGTCCTCATGGGGGGAAACCATGTTGGTGCTTACATTCAATGTCCTCCTCATGGTAGGAGTGGTGTTGCTCATCAGGTAAGGAAGCAGCAGGGTGGAGGATCTGCTGGAAGCGCTGAACGCCCAAAGCTTTATTCAGGTCGCCATCGTCTTCCTCTTGTGGGCGTGGGAGGCCGTGGTGAGGTGAAGCAGTGGGAGACTCAGGCTGCAGATGCACAACAAAACAAGCTAATGACTAAAACATGGCAATGCTTTGACCATGAGGACATTGGACAAGAGGGACAAAAACATTTCTGAATGACTTATTCAGCTTTAACTCCAACACTAGAGGGTGCTCTGGTCCTAAAGTGTCACAGCCCTGACATCATATGACCTATTCTCACATGCATTTGCTCTCAAACTGGAAACAATAGCCTCACACGTCAATTAGTTGTGCTTTTTCTCCTCACTGCGGCGTGACCTGGATCGCGCGTGAGATAAGAGATCTGCTTTCTGATCCCTGTCTTTCTCCCACTCTGCTCAGTCAGCGGGAGGTTGTGATAAGGATGGATCTATTCTGGACACCAGGATTGTGGCGCAGACGCAAATGTTGCCATGGCTACTGTGCAGGTGTACAGGGAACTTGCAGCGAACCCTTCCTGAGGCAAAAACCCCAGGGCATGGGGGTCACGAGTCATCTGATGCTGAGAGAAGACATTCTCAAGACTTCCAACGTGTCGGACATTTGTTGTGTTTTAATCTGTGCTGCAGAGATGAGATTACCAGTCTCCACCTGCAGATGATTAAGATTATCTAGTTAGTTTAACTCAGAGCAGAAATGATTTATAAATAAACACGGAGAAACAGCAGGGTATCTGCAGGTTTAAGGGAACCTAATTTAAGACTTTTTAAGACCTTTTTTAAGGCCACTTTGACCAAATTTAAGCTATTTAAGTAGGGCAGCAGTAGCTCAACAGGTTGAGCGGGTTGTCCAGTAATCGGAAGGTTGCAGGTTCAATCCCGGCTCCGGACAGATAATTCTGCTGTTGTGCAAGACACTTAACCCACGTTGCCTGCTGGTGATGGTCGGAGGGACCGGTGGCACCAGTGCTCGGAAGCCTCAACTCTGTCAGTGCGCCCCAGGGCAGCTGTGGCTACATCGTAGCTCATCACCATCAGTGTCTGAATGTGTGTGTGAATGGATCACTGATACACTGTAGTGTAAAGCACTTTGGGGTCTTTACTCTGAGAGGCACTATACAAGTACAGGTCATTTATCATTTTGAAAAATTAAATTTAAGGTATAATTTCCAGCTATTGCATGGAACCGGTGCTAACCACGCCGCGATTGTGGGATTAGACATCCAGTTACCATTAAACTTCCACTTCCCCATGGTGCAAACTCCCACTAGCTTAACCAGCTAACGTGCTCATCTAAAAATAGCCCCCTTACACAACCAACTGAATGTGTACGGTTCTGCTTATGCCAATATCATAAACAAAAAATGCTGAACACTAACTAGAAATTCACGAAAATTTTATAGAAATAAAAGAATCTTGTTTATTGGGTCTTTGGTAATTTAAGACCTCTGGAAACTGTATTTAAGGATTATTTGTCATTTTTAAGGATTTTTAAGGCCTTAAATTTGGAAAAGCTAATTTAAGACTTTTTAAGGACCCGCGGATACCCTGAACAGAAACAGCTCAAACTCATGATGTTAAGCAGCTCTGAGTACTCCATGCCATGTTTTAACACTTCCTGTGTAATCAACATTAAAACCCATCAAACCTACCAGAAATGATTCTTTCCTGCAGGACACAAAACTCAGCTCTGACCTCAGAAATCCGTCGTGCAGGACAGAGTGAAGACCCAAGATTCAGCACAGCTTAGATAAACAGTCCAATGCTGAATCAAACTTCCTTTTATGCCTTCTTGAACTCTAAACAGTGAGTACACAACATTTCAGAGCTGAATACCCTGAATGCTGAAAACAGTATTGTCGGGATTCAATTAGCAGTTTTGTATAAAAATCTGCTACTTTACTACATTTACTCAAATGTTTCATTCAATGTCCTTCAAAAGTGGGAAGTTGGAACTTTAAATCAAACGTCAGATCTCTGAGTTTCCAATAAACCAATTTGTTACTTTTAGGAAACTCTCACAAAAATTTTCCCTTTAATGCAAAACTTAGAAGCAATTTGTAGTTTTTACCTTTAATCTCTGGAAAGATCCATCAAAACATTGTTGAAAATGAACAAAATTATGTCCAGTTGTTGAAAAACATTTGCTGCTTTTTAACATATAAACATAAAAATTGGGTCTAAAGTACATAGGGCACGGGTCTAGCATCTTTGGGGGGGCGCCATATTAGACGCCATGTTTCCTTCTAGCCGGCTCGGGGTCCTGCGCCTGTCGATAACTCGATGACTGGCTGGACGTACGACTTACGGAAGTTACGTTACCACGTTCAAAAATATTTTCAGAGTGAGAAACACAAAACATATGTGAAAGAACACAATTGGGGGAAAAAAGCTATATATTTTGGCCGAGTGGTATTGCCGTAGTATGATGTCGTCATCAGCAGGCGCAGGACCCCCGAGCAGAACCGTCAACTACAGTGCCAGAAAACCACAATCGGCATAGCATTCTCTCTATGGGAGCGTTCGAGGAGTCATGCCGAGGTTACATGCTTTCTGCTCCACTGGTAACAACATTTATCGTAATGTTTTTTTAAAATAGTGACAGTTATAGCAACGTATGTACTGCCCCCTTTCAGCAGGAAACTACACACTGCCACTTTAAAGTAACAATGTGTATTTTCCCAGGCGTTAGAGGGCGGTACATACCTAAATCATTGCAAGCAAGGGGTATTTTTGTGTTTGAGTAAGACCTTACCAACGGATGGCCATTAGGATCAAAAATCCCTGGGAGCGCTATTTTCAAATGAGTACTCAAAAACATTGGTCCAAAATTGTTCTTATCGCTTAAGAAATATCTCCAAACTGCGAAGGTTGGTGTCAAAACATGAGCTTAAACTGGTTATCCATGCCTTTATTCAAATTCAAATTCAAATTAAAAAAAAAAACTTTAATCATCCCTGAGGGGCAATTGTTTCAGTCACGCTACTGTTAATTAGATGAAAAGGGGATCACATGAGGATAAATTGGGGGAGGGAAAAAAAGGCATACCAGAGTTACTCCCAGCAGGGCGTAGCTTTACTATGCAAAAAAATGCCTCAAAAATATAAGCACGAACATCAACAAATCACAACATGACACACTGAGAGGAAGGGGGGGGCTGGGATCCTGTTTCCCCAGAGAGAGCAGCCCTATGGCGCTCAGCCACTGTAGCCACAGGTGGGAGGGAGATCTTGGGAGGAGCGCAGATGGACACCTGCAGGTTGATGACCTCGCCAGGCTGAAGTCCACCAATCCGAAGGCGGGGGGGGGGGGGGGGGGGGGGTATGTCGGGTTTTCACAGCATCTGTCTGCATTCCTTCGTGGGGGTTTGTTGTTGGCATTCACAAGGCTGCCATGGCGTCAGATTCGGATAACAAGACTTTGTTTGGGTCAGGCAGAGATAATTTTTCTCTCTGCCTTGAAGTCTGTAACTGATCATTCAAGTCCTCCAGTGAAGCCAATTCAGGTTCTAAACATCTCCACACCGTCCAGTGACCCTCTCCGAGATGACATCCATTTTGCGCACTAATACCGGTATCGCAGCTAGAACATTGTCCAGCTTACGATTCACCTCGAGCAACGTCCCAGTCTGAGAGGTCTCCACACGGACGGTGCTTTCCGTGGGTGCGGGTCGCCCTCCAATCGCTCCCGTCTTCCCAAATTTCCAGAAAACCAGATATCCTCCCACTCCAATCAGAAGAAATCCAGTGATCATCAGGCCAAATATCCACACATCTTCGACATCCTCAATGGACAACTGAGAGAGGCATATGATCTTCCACTGCCTCCAGGAATCGAGCATATATCCCGCTGCGCGTGTCCCTTGCGGCGGGCAAGTGGGAGCCCCCTCCTCCGTTCTCGTTGTAGAAAAAATCTTGTCAATCGCGTTGAATGACCAATTAATTAAATCCATTCTAAAAAATAGGGTTTTTCAGAAGAAATGCAGAGAAGTGCTCTGTGGGCAGCCAGGACAAAGAGCCTTGGGAAAAAAAGATAAGGGAGCAAAAGCAGAAGCGTCTGTACTCTGCAAGTGCCGGAAGAAAGATCTTCCCCTACACAATTTTCATGTTTTAAAGCTTCTTTCCGGAGTATTTCTCTTATCCGATGGCACCATCTAGTGGCTGACAAGCATATCAAACTTCTTCCATTTTTTAAAGATGGCGACTTCACGTTTATTTAAAAATGTGCTTCTGTAGCCGACAAACAGAGCTAAAACATGTTTTACGAGTGTTATTGTCATGTCATGTTGAATTCTCGTATATTTATATTTTAGAGACTTACTTGTCCATGAAAAGTTTATAACTCTGCATCAGCTGAGGTATTCTTTAAATTTGAAACAAGTAAGCGTTAGTCTAACGTTATTGGTTAGTTCTGGTCGGCGCTCAGTTTCCTATTGCACGGAGTTCTGCAGGGCAGGGGATGTGTGTATAGCAAAGAAAAAAAAATGTGTTGCTTACATTACTGTATATCACAGTACATGATAAGATAAACACTTTTACGGATTTCTGACAAATCATACATAATTTCTGAAAGGGGAAAACTCCGGAAAGATACTTTAACAAAAAAAAAACCTTGACTAGTGATGTAATGATATGAAATTTTTGAGCCGATACCGATATTAAGATCACTGTTATGGCCGATTACCGATATTTGCCGATACCGATATATTGACATTAATGCTTCTAAAATCAGCAGATTTTGTATGGAATGAAAATTATTAAAGCTGAATTTACATTATTATGTACACACACCACACACATTTACGCTTCTGAGATGATTATAATCACTATCACATGACCAAACAAATACACATGACCCCCCCTTACCCTCTTAAACAGATAAACAAATGGAAACAAGAAAAAATATCGGTTGTTAATATCGACCCGGTTTTATTTATCGGACCGATATGTTAAAAAAAGACTAACATCAGCCAACACCAATATTGATGCCGATATATTGTCCATCCCTACCCTAGACCGCCTTCAGTTGGTCCAGAACTCTGCAGCGAGGCTCCTTACTGGAGCAAACAGAAGAGCACACATCACTCCTATTCTAATGTCTCTGCACTGGTTAGCCATTAACTTTAGAATCCTGACTATGACTTTCAATGCTCTACATGGTCAAGCTCCTCCTTATATAACCTAATTGTTAAAGCCTAAAGCCTGATTCATGCTTCTCCGTCAGCTCTGCAAGGGACAGACACGCTCGGATTGACGGAAGTGTTTTGCTCTCATACTTCTCCGTCTCCTGGGGAGTGTTGCAAAGCAATTCCCCGCCAGGACAATAGAGGGCGTAATGCTGTTCTGTGGTATCCTGTCATGTATCCGGTCCAAGATAGTGTGTTTATATCATTTTTTTTTTTTTGTATAGAAGAGACTTTTTAACACAGACAAATTTGTCTCTCATCCTCCGCCACCTCTTCATGTGCTCGCCACCTGTAAACCCACGTTTCCTGTCATTTCCGTCCACAAATAAAACGCTTGCTGCGCATCTTTTCACTCCTCCAGTCACGGGGGAACTAAACGTTCATATTTTAGAGTTTTTTCGTGAGGTATTCTTCAAGCTTCTCAGTGTCTGCCGCTAGTTATTCTCGGCTCTCTTTGTGTTTTTGAGGGCGCAATGGCGGCAGTGTAGACGACAGCGGTGCCCTGACCGATCACAAGCTTGCGTTCTCCGTCTCGACAGACGGATAAAAAAAGTGGGCTCGACTCCGTACGTACTTGCGTGCCTGCCGGGGCCCTATGCAAGGACGGATTAATGGCGTTGCGTGTCTCCGCACTGACGCAGACGGAGAAGCATGAATCAGCCTTTATGCTCCAACCCAAGCCTTCAGGTCCACACACCAGAACCTTCCAGAAGTTCCATAGACCAGATAGAAAAGTCGAGGTGATCGCTACTTCCAGAATGTTGCACCCCGACTTTGGAATGATCTTATTTATCCTTACGCAGCATTGACAGTCTGGACACTTTTAAAAAACAGCTAAAGACCCATTTAATTAAAGTTGCTTTCACATAAATCTTTTGTTTTCTTATTTTTAACTCAAATTTGTAATAATCTTTTATTTGTTTTACTTAATTTTTTCCTGATGTTAATCTATTTGTTTTGAGATCATTGTTTTATTTTGTTTTGAATCCGTGTGAAGCACTTTGTGATTCTATGTGTGTGATAAGTGTCATATAAATAAAATGTACTTACTTCATCAGATCATTCAACCTCCAGCAAAATAACAAGCACATCAGACTCCCTTTCATAACCAGCAATGAGCGAAGAGGTAAATGTGTAAAAGAATGAACGAATGGATGGCGAAAGTTTTGTAACTGCTCGTTACAAATCAGTAAATGCATTTTGTCCTCACAGGCTCCCATAGAAGGAAACATGGCATCTAACATGGCGTCGCTCAGAGACTTAGACCCGCTCCCATGTATTTTAGACCTGATTTTTATGGTCATATGTTACGAAGCCACCAATATTTTGTAACAACTGGTCATCATTTAATTCATTTTGAACAACATTTTGATGGATATTTCCAGAGATTAACGGTAAAAACTACATACTGTCTCTTTAAAGAAAAGATTGCTGTGATTATTAATCAAAATTCAGTAATTTCGAGGTACAAGTTCATTCTGAATGTATAGGTGCAAATAAGCACAAATATACTGAAATACAAAGAAATTTTAAACTTGAATAAATCCTAACTACTAATTTTTACATTATAGGTTTTTTAATTAAAAAAACAATGATATAAAAACACACACAAACTGAAAAAGTAAACAACTCAGCACAAAAAAAAAACATTTCAAAAAGAGGTGAAAAATTATATTTCCTTAAAAGAAAATCTTAATTATTTGTGAAAGATGTGGAGTATTAGCCTATTTACTGCCTAAATATGATGGAAAATAATCTTAATTGTTCAAAACAGCAACAAAATCAATCAAAAATTGAAACATACTGTAAGGATGTGTTATGAAAAGTTTGCATCCAGGTTTAAAATATTTCACGGGATGTGTGAAATGCTCAGACCGCTGCCAAACATAGCCCTCATTTCTATATGACATGTGTTTTCTAGAGTTTAGAGGCTCGTGAGGGATTGTCGAGGAGGTGAGAACATTTTTCCAGAAACAAGATCTGGGAGGAAAAGTCAAAACAGAACCAACCAGATCATGAAGATGTTCTGGGTAATACTCTGTTGACAATTAAAACAGAAATCAAGTGTTTAACCTTAAACACCAAAGGGAGAACAGCTGTAATATCCAACATCATCTTACTAGACTCAGTGTGTCAAGTTACTGATCAACAGAAATTTAAAGGAAAGGTAAGAAGTTATGAAAGTAAAAACAATTTCATTCATTCTTTAGGAAGTTCAGGTGCAGCGTGCACTGGTAGGGGGCAGGTAGAACTTTTTTATGCATGATCAATAATGCATAAAAAACTTCTAACTCACCAAAAACAAGTTTATTTAATCTCTAATTTGTAGGAAATGTTCTCATCCAAGAAAAGATAATGTGAAGCAGCAGCAGCTTAGCTGCATCATCACTGGTCTCAAATCCCACAGAGTCAGCATTTAAAGGAAATTGAGTGCTGATTGGCTGAGAGGAGCTTATAGTTGCCATCCATGAGGCTGAAGTGTCTCCGCAAGTCTGAACACGATGCTGCAAAGAAAACGAGCGGTAATCTATTTTTAACTTCAGGCGATCTTTACATTTGTCTTATGGAAGAGCAGATTATTCATGACCTCCTGGTTGCATCATTTATTACACTGATTTTTACACATGCTGGTCATATAATTAGAATATCATGACAAGTAGATTTATTTCAGTGATTCAGTTCAAAAAGTGAAACTTGTACATTATATTCATTCATAACACACAGACTGATATATTTCAAATGTTTATTTCTTTCATTTTGATGATTATAATTAACAACTAATGAAAATCCCAAAATAATTAACAACTAAAATCCCAAATTTAGTATCTCAGAATATTAGAATATTGTGAAAAGGTTCAATGGTGAAGACCCCTGGTGCCAAACTCCAATCAGCTAATTAACTCAAAACCCCTGCACCAGCCTTTAAATTGTCTCTCAGTCTAGTTCTGTAGGCAACACAATCATGGGGAAGACTGCTGACTTGACAGTTGTCCAAAAGACGATCATTGACACCTTTCACAAGAAGGGCAACAAAGCCCATTCAAAAATGTGGAGGAGATTCACAGAGTGGACTGCAGCTGGAGTCAGTGCTTCAAGAACCATCACGCACAGATGTGTGCAAGACATGGTTTCATCTGTTGCATTCCTTGTGTCAAGCCACTCCTGAACAAGACAGCATCAGAAGCGTCTCTCCAGGGCTAAAGACAAAATGGACAGGACTGCTGGTGAGTGGTCCAAAGTTAAGTTCTCTGATTAAAGTAAATTTTGCATTTCCTTTGGAAATTAAGGCCCCAGAGTCTGGAGGAAGAGAGGAGAGGCACAGAACCCACATTGCTTGAGGTTCAGTGTAAAGTTTTCTGTCGGTGATGGTTTGGGGTGTCGTGATCTGCTATGTTGGTCCATTGTGTTTTCTGAGGTCCAACATCAACACAGCCGTCTACCTTAGAGCACTTCCTGCTGCTGACCGACTTTATGGAGATGCATATTTCATTTTCCAACAGGAGTTGGCACCTGCACACAGTACCAAAGCTACCAGTACCTGGTCAATAGACCATGGTATCCTTGCTCTTGATTGGCCAGCAAACTCGCCTGACCTTAACCTCATAGAAAATCTATGGGGTATTGTGAAGAGTAAGATGCAATACGCCAGACCCAACAAATCAGAAGAGCTAAAGGCCACGATCAGAGCAACATGGGCTCTCATAACACCTGAGCAGTGCCACAGACTGATGGACTCCATGCCACGCCACATTGCTGCAGTAATCCAGACCAAAGCAGCCCCAACTAAATAATGAGCGCTGTACATGCCCATACTTTTAATGTTCATACTTTTCAGCTGTCCAATATTTCTAAAATAAGTTGTTTGCATTGGTTTAAATTTATATTCTAATATTCTGATATACTGAATTTGGGATTTTTGTTAGTTATCAGTTATAATCATTAACAAAATGAAATAAACATTTGAAATATATCAATCTCTGTGTAATAATGAATACAAGTTTCACTTTTGAAGGGAATTATTGAAATAAATCAAACTTTTCATGATATTCTGATTTTATGAAAAGCACCTGTAAATTATAGCAGCTAAAGTTAGATTTAAAGTATCTTTCCGGCTTTTTCCCCTTTCAGTAATTATGTATGATTTTTCAGAAATCTGTAAAAGTGATAACCTTACCATATACTGTGATATAATTTAAGCAATAAGTTTTATTTATTTTTTTTTTTGCTAAGCACGCCCCCTGCCCAGCAGAGCTCTGAGAGCCAACTAGAACTAACCAATAGCGTTAGACTACCACTTACTCACTTCAAATTTAAGGAATACCTCAGCTGATGCAGAGTTGATTAACTTTTCATGGACAAGTAAGACTCTAAAATATAAATATATGAGAACACAACATGGCATGACAATAACACTTGTAAAACAACGTGTTTTAGCTCTGCTTGTCAGCTACAGAAGCACATAAATAAACAAGAAACATGAAGTCACCATCTTAAAAAATTGAAGGAATAATTATTTGTGTGGTATGCTTGTCAGCCACTAGATGGTGCCATCGCATAAGAGAAATACTTAAAGAGACAAAGGCCCTGTCCACATGTAGCCGGGGATCTGCCAAAACGTAGATATTTTTCTACGTTTTGGCCTGTCATCCACACGAAAACAGAGTTTTTTCCACACGAAAACGGATCTTTTTAAAAACTCCGGCCAAAGTGAAGATCTGCGTTTTCTCCGTTTTGGGTGTCTGCGTGTGGACAGACAAAACTGGAGTTTTAAGGTCCGCAACGTCACTTTCCGTGACAAAAAAATGCTGACATCACGTGTGCGACCTGTGTTTACACTAGCCGACATCATGGATGCCCTCAGAGCTGCGCTCGCTTTATCAATTGTCCAAGCGCTTTTTGCTTGTTTGTTTTTGCAAGCGGAATTTCTGCTCCTTGCGGAAGACCACAGACGAAGGACGAGGTTAAGAACGGGGGAAGTACTGCCGCCTACAGGTCTGGCATGTCCTTAACAATGAATTTATCCGGGTACGTGTGGGCAGAGTTTTTTTTAAACGAGGTGGTGTGGATGCAAGCTTTTGGAGGGGCAGATATTCGTTAAAAAAAAAAACGGCTACGTGTGGACTAGGCCTAAGTGATTGTGTGTATTTTCTCTGGTGATAGGGGGCAGTACATACCTAAATCGTTGCAAGCAAGCAGTATTTTTGTGTTAGAGTAAGACCTCGTCACGGATGGCCATTAGAGTCAAAAATCCCTGGGACACAACCTTCAGCATAGTGACACAAACATCAGACTCCCTTTCATCACTGGCAATGAAGAGGTAAATGTTTAAAACAATGTTTATGAATGCTGAACGTTTGTAACCATTTGTTACAAATCAGTAAATGCATTTTGTCCTCACGGCCTCCCGTAGAAGGAAACAAGGCATTGCCCAGAGACTTGGGGTGTTTCTCAATGCAAAGGAACCTCGCCTTGATGTCTTGGCCCCACCCCGGTTGCTTAGGAGATACGTCATCAGGAATCGCCAAGACGTGTTCCAATGTTCATGTTCTACCGAGGCGTCTGTTCTCTGTTTGTTAGCCGGGAGGTGTCTTGTAGCCTAGTCTTGGTCAAAAGTTTCCCAGAATACACCGCTGTATTTTCAAAAGTATGGCGGATAAGAAGCTGGCAGCTACCTTGGGGTCAAATTTCAAGTTTAAAAGTAAGTCAATTAATTTAAAATGTTTTTGTTTTAGATCTAAAGAAGTTATCTATGGTTGGTTAGTTGCTTAGTAGTTGCAGCTTTGGAGGCTAGTGGGTAGTAACTCACTTACATATTTAATTTAATAAACATACCGGTATACACAATTTAAAAAGTAAAAGGCTCATTATATATTTATGTTAAAACGAATACGTATAAAATATAACCTTATCTCCCGTGTCACATGACGTTTCATGACCGCCGTGGAAGCCGAGGTCACGTGATGCAAGTTTGTTCCATTTAACCGTTTTCTTTGACCAAGGAAGGACAGTGTCCTCGTGTCCAAGGTGCCTGGCCTCGCAAGACATCGCCTTGCAAAGCCAGGCACCTTGACATTGTGAAACACCCTTGGGCCTGCTCAGACGCATTTTAGACACAATTTTTATGGTTATATGTTATGAGACCGCCAAAAATTTTCAACAGCTAGGCATCATTTAATTCATTTTCAACATTTCGATGGATATTTTTAGAGATTAATGGTAAAAACTACACATTGTCTCTTTAACTCACGAGTCACTTCCATTCAAAAAAGTCAGAAAAACACGTCACATTCACTGATTTTGGGATCGCACTTAAAACGGTGAAGATGTTTTTTCAGGACTTGGAACCACAGAAATGCAGTCCTCCCTTTACACCCGGGTCTTTTAGCAGGTTTTAGGACATGCAGTTACACTAAAACTATTGTGAAGATAATTAAATGGCAACCAACTATAATGAGTGTTCATGTCATTTTATGTCAAACCTATAAAGTTGATACTTTATACCTTTAAACAGAAAACATAATGAAAGATCTGAGTTGATGAGTGAAGAAATCCACGTGCCAACTGTAGAAAGAGGGACTATCTGTAACTAGTGACATATTAGAATAGCATTAGGAAGTAATTATTACCTCGGATTTAAAACGGCAGAGGAAAAAGAGATGACGAAGTCTAAGTGCTTTAAGGCAGCACATGAACCAAAGTAAAGATTAACCAGCTGTTGTGGTTAAATTCACCTGGAAAACTCAAGTCATGAGATGTTTAGGCTCTGAAAAGACTACATGTGCACGCTTTGGAATGATGGATGTGTGTTAACCTAAGTCAAAACGAACAAACTCACCTGGAAAGTAAACAGGAAGTCCATCAACCTAGAGGCAGGTGTGTTACCTCAGCCCAAAAAACACAAAGACTTAAAGCTAAAACTAGAAGTGCTGTTTCATATTCCAGTTAGCTGTCGCCACGTGATCCTCAGATCGGGAAGAAGACGTTACTCAGAGGTTCAAAATGGCTGAAAATCCAAATCGGGAGATGTGAACGCTCCCTGAGCACACATTTACACAAACTCACACCGTTTAAAAGGATAATTATTAACTCTGAGGAGATGCTGCCAAGACGACAGCCAATAACAGCTGACGGAGTCACGGAGCAAACGTTTTTATCTCCACAGTGTCTTGATCAGGAGCTGTTCTGAGTCTGGTCCAGGGTCTTAACAGGCTCTAGTGTTCATCACCAAGCAGGAAAGACAGAAATGTTTCAGGATACTTTAACAATGAAACCAATTCTCTAAGATTAAATGTTTCATTTTATCAAAGCACAATTCCTCCCAGGAACAAAGAAACACCAGCCTGTGTGTTTGTTATTCTTTACTTTTATAAAAACCTCCAGCTGAACAGAAAGTCTTCTTCTGTCATTTAAAACTGCACATGAAGGTCACACAGAGGGTCATCTCCATCAGATCTGAACTTTTACTGTTTCTTTTAGTATCGGTATAAACTAGTTCTTCTTAGAAAGAACTTTTTATCAGCAGACAAAGCTGTGAAAAAGCAGTAATTCCCTAAACTGGTTCTGCAGGAAATAAAACAACAGATTCAGATTTTTTTGGTCAACAATTCAACAAAAACCAACTGGAAGCAGTCAAAAATTAGTTTTTTGAGTGGTGAACAAAAAGTAATCCCTTAAAATCTGACTGTGCTCAACGTCAGCATTTTTACCCATTTTCATTTAAACCAAATATCAGAATCGTGGTTATGCCTTTCTGGGAAATCCTTAACTTAATAGAACCCAATTCCTGGAATAATCCAGAACACAAGATGTTCTGAGATTGTCTAACCATCACCAGATGATGAGATCCACCAATATGAGAGTATCAGGTGTGGATTTGACCTTAAGTAGCTGATTTATGCTGAAGCACAAACTCGATCATGATGAGTTCACTAGAGAGCCTCTAAAGCAGAGGTGCTGCTTTCTTTGGCTGCAGACCAGCTGCTCTCGTGACTCTTTAACATATTTACCACCTTTGCAATAACTTTTATCACTTTAGAAGAGTTTGCCTTAAAGCAAAATAAGAGAAACATTTCAGAAAAGGCATTTCTTCATGCATCTGAACATCATACCTTTTATATTTAAATTATTTGCAGAAGAAAAGGAAAGAAAAATCTCTAAAACACCAATTTTGATGCCAGAAGGCATTGAAAAAAAGCCACTGGAGCATAAATCTTGCACACGGCGAGGCAGAAGTGAAACTAGGGAAACATTTGAAGCGACAGGCATAACAAGACCACAAGCAGCTAAGTGAGCAGCAGGTGAGCTGCATCGTTTTCCTACTAAGATACGGCTAACGGGTCTGACTCGGACGCCCTGGAGCTTCTCCACATGTGGCCGTGTAAACTTACACTGTGAACGACCGATGCAACAGCGTTTGTAATCTGGGTGGGCGTGCCGGGGGAGCTCATGGCTCTGCAGTGGAGTCACTGTTGGTCAGAGCCCTGGGAAGCTGGTGTGGACCGGTGCGGCTTTAGCCCTTCTCTTTCTCACTGGGACTCAGACAGCTTTTGGGCAGCATAACCTGCAGACAGGCAGATCAAGGTCATTTAAATTCAAAGTGCATCAAAGTGGGAACAATCACAGAATGTCAGGTACAGCTGGAAAATAGAAGTTTTGTGTCTCTGTTTCTTATCTCATAATGCTAAAGCAAAATAATCCAGCTTTCATCTGGAACACAGTTACTTTAGATGTGACGTCATTCCCAAATCCAAAATCCAACTTCCAAAGAAATGAAGGCAGGATTAGGAACTTCAGACTGAAACACATTAGCATAACGCCTGGACAGAAGCTAGTTTAGCATTAATAAAGAATAGCTGCTCTGCATTCTCACTTTTCCGACTGATTAACACCGACTGATTCTCTGCAAGAACCTTTTTAAATAAGATGGATCTAAAACAGAGAATAAACCCTCCTGAACTATAGCAGCAACAGCTACAAACGCCCTTTTCCAAAGCGTTTACAGCATCTGATGTTATGCTAAAAAAAATAAAGACGCTATGTTTTAAAATATTTCTATAAACTGGACAAAAATTAGACTAAATTCAGGAAACTAAGATAGCTTAAAGGGACATCAAGGGACAGCTTCCTGAATGGTTTCTGTTCAGATTGATGAGCTAACGGCTAGCCCCAGAAAGTCTATTAAATCTCTTAATTTTCTTTATAGTTCATACGTTATTCTATAACTGCCTTCATTTTACTGTTATTTACCATCATAAATAAAAGAGGTGGAGTCCAACAGGGATTGTTTAAGTCTACAAAAATAACAGACGAAAAAGTAAAGGTTTAGAAAACTACTTTCTCAAAAGTGCAAAAAATAAAATAAAAAGAGGTCAATTGGAGCCGTTTCTATCTTTGTACTAGCCATTAGCCTATCAGTTTTGCAGTATGTAGACCAGTAGATTTATAAAGCATCTTAAAATGACGTGAGTAATGATTTGAAGCCTGAACTCCATAAAAAGCTGCTCAGGTCATTAAGCATCTAGTCCGATAACACAGAGCTACTGTGGGTTCTGTCTGATAAGCGTCAGAGCACGCCTTAGCCAACCTACAGGACTCCAGAATCTGCTCTCAAGCATCTCATAGCAACATTAGTAACTAAACAATAGTATTCTTTCAGTCCTAAAGCAGAGCAAAGAACTCTTTATTCTTTTCAGGCCTTTTGGTTTAAAATCATGCAGCGCCGCCAAAGCCAGTCGGGCCTGTTGACAGCCACTATCAAAGACCAGATAAGCCTCCTTTATGTCTGAACACAATCATATCAATGACCTTGTTGACAACAGGGTGTTTAATTAAAGTGCGACATGTGATTAAACTTAAAATACCCTGAAACGGAGACACCGGTGGCTAATAGCTTAGCTACAGACACACGGAGATGCTCCAGCTCACACAGCAGCGGTCATAAAAAACAAAGTGTGAGCATGGGCTTGCTGAAAGATCCCTTTCTCAGTAAACCTAGAACCTAAAACCGTGGAAGAGGTTGGGCTGGCTACACAGGGATAAAGTTCCAGAACCCTGGGAATCCTGGGTAAAAGCCATGGGAACCTGTTCATCTACCTCCGAGCACATCTGTAACAATACCGCTAGGATAACAACGATCAGAACGTGATAACAATAACTCCAGCTGCAGCTGTCTTACCAGCTAAGTTGATTAAAAAGTAATAATAATAATATTAAAAAAAGGTTTTTAGTGATCAGACAGTTTTCCCCCTTCAGTTGGGAGCTTTGGGCCTATCCGAGGACTGAATTCAAATGGACCGGCTCAGCTTTGTGTGACTGAAGACAGGAGAAAAAAAACCTGACAGTGAAGGAGTGAGTGTGGAGAAAAGGCTTATCCCGTCTCTCCAGGGTGATGCAGAAAGTTGGTACCGCTCAGATTCTTTAAAAATAAACAGCCAACATGGAATTTTCTTTCCTCCAGGGAAATGTTTCCATGGAAAAATTGGTCACTGCTTTAAATGTGTTCACGCACGGGAGGAAGTAAGACAGAAAACAGGAAGTAGGTGACAGCTACGGACCGACGCCTTTTCAGAAGAGTTTGGAGCCTAAAAACCTGGAATCCAGAGACGGACACAAGCGTGAGAGGAACCAGAGTGAAAGGAGAATCACCAGAACGATAATTAGGATGAAAACAGCAACGTCTGAGTCACCTATACGGATTACTGAAGCTCCAGATCCCGGGTGATTCCCACTGTAATTCTGACATATCTGAATATGTTCCAGCTTAGACGCCGATGATGCAACACGACACTCAACTAAGCCTTTAGCCAAAATGTTAAATGACTACTTTTGGCAGGAAAAGGTAGAAGCAGCTCTGCAACAGATGGTGCAACTCTCAGGGTATTTTAATGTCTCTAAGATTAACAGGACAATACGGATGGTGGAGGGTTTTCCAAGGCTCAGGAACGACCTGGTAAATACCAGAAAACCTATGAGTGTGCTGGTGGTGGGGGGTGCTGTTGTTACCCGCAGCTAAGACAAAGGGTGAGGGTTGGGGTCATGCTCCGCTTGTTCTGACTGATGACTCCAAACTATTTGAGGAATGACATTTTTCTCTCGTCGCTGCGTTTTCTAAGAGCAGCTGTCATTAGTCTTTCCAACAGGTCAGTCATATCAGGACCAGCAGTCTGACGCTTATCTGGATATCTCCTGAACATCAGTGCCAGACCTTTAGGAGATAATGATGTAGGCAAAAGGCCAACAGCAGCGTGCCAACACGGAGCAATAAAAACACAAACCGTACTTCCAGACTTTGACAGTGTCGTCTCCTGGCAGTTAAACGCCTCCAACCAGCGTCACTCAGAAACAGAATCCTCTTCTTCAGCATTTTCATTTATTCACAGCCAGGGTTGGGGTTAGTGAAGGTGTGAGTGACAGGAATTCAATTGGACATGCAAAAGGTGGCTCTAGTTTATGGCCAAACCTGTGTTTTAAATGATCCTTGAGTTAAATATAAGTATCATCAGCAGAAGCTCACTGTGGTGTTTCCAGCAGTAGCTTCAAAATATTTCTGCAGGATTAACCTTGAATGAAGATTAAAGCAATACATTTAGGTCAAGGCTGCACTTGGCCCTAAAAGTCATTTCTCCAAACCGAGTCCACTCAGGAAGACATCTACAACAAAAGCCACACTTCAAAATATCCTTTTAAAGCAAAGAAAGAGGGTGAAATTCTTTACTATGTGATTAGTGATGAGAAGTCAGGCAGTCGGATGGAAGAACAGAGGTCGTGAGTCAAGCATGTGTCTTTAACCCGACCGGCGAAGCTTCAGTCTGCTGCTCGACCGCAGAAGGAGGAGAGCTCATGTCCAAACAGAAAAGGATAATTAAAGAACAGCTGAATGAAACACAGGGAGCCAATAACGGACTAGGAGTGGCAGATTGATGTCCAAATGTCCAAGAACACAGGCTCGTCCTGCAGAAGCAGGACATTAACCAGAAAAGCGTAAAACTGTCGAGCTTCTGTTTAAAAAGGCATAGTAGGAAAAACGGGCTTTTCTTTTAGTTTCTATAAAATTAGAGATTATCTGTGTCCTTAACGTTTTATCAGACCAGATAAAATGCTCCAATATTCTGAATTCTGACACAAATTCTCTGCCAATTATCACAATCGGAAGACAACAAAAATCTGTGTGTGTGATTAAATTATCATTAAAAATGGGGTCACAGCAGGCAGTTTGAGAAAAGAAAAAGGTGTTTAGAAAACGTGATCATCTTTCAGATGAACATGTTAACGGAGACAGCCGTCGCTGCTCTTATTTAGGATTGGAAAAGCAAAAACGCAGAGCGGCTTTCTGCTGCTAAAACGGGCAGCTGCAGTTTGTTTGGAGTTATTTCTAACCTGTGGAGCTAATCAGTATTTGTGTACACTTGGACAGAAATCATCGTGGTTCAAGCCTGAGTCAGCTCCCACCTCACTTCAGAGGAAAATTTAGAAAATCACAAAAATAAAAGTTTCAATTTTTTTACCTGGAAAAGTTATCCGTTTAGCAACTAGCCTGTTTAAAACATGAGCAGTTCAAAATGTATACATAAAACAAGTTGGAAACATTAAAAATGGCGACAAAACACACAAATATATAATCCTACTGTACCTTAGTGTGCTTACTGCGAAGAAGCCGCTGCAGACATTCTAGTGCAATTCTGAGCTCTGCTGTGAAGGGGCCGGTCAGAGTGCAGGGTGAAAGCAAACAGAGAGAGAACGCAGAGACGGTATTAAAAAAGGAAAGTGTGTGGAGCTTCCGGACTGATCGTGTGCAGTCCTGCCTCTCAGACCAACATGAACAAACTCAGAGCTGCAGCCTTCCTCCTCAAGATTATGTTTCCTCCTGCAGCCTGCTGACAAGTAGCCATGTGACTGCAGGACCCATTCAACACTGAGTCAGAGGCTGCTGTTCAGACAGTGTGTGTGACACATGCACACACACACACACGCTCAAGCCAATAGTGGAAGTCCAACACCAGTGATAAATATGCCTCCATTAATAAAGGGTTTGTGTGTTTTGGCCAGTATGGTTTGCTTCACATCTTCTCAAAAATTATTGCATTAGGTTGCAAGTGGAACAGGTTCAGGTAAAAAAAACATTATTTCCTAATTTACATTTTTCACATGATATATAATCATCCATTAATTTACAAAATCACAAATAAATGACAGACCTCCGTCTTGATCAAATAGTGTGTTTAGATTTGGTGAAGATGTGGCTCTGAGAACACTGAACATTCATAAATGCCTCCAATAAAAGCATGCTACGTGCTACACGAGGGGAATCCCATGCAGTTAAAAAAAAGACTGCTTTTTTTCTTAAACACTCAATGGAACTGTAGATTTGTGCTTATGAAAGCACAAGAGGGGCAAATATCTGGGAATTCATAAATTCAGTAAAAAAATGAGTTCTGGGAATCACTAACGTTTCCGGGGAAAGGTTTTATTTGCAAGCGTACAATGAAAGTAAAGTTTTTAATCTAAATCAGGCACATAAATGTTGTAAATCTGACCAGTCCCATAAAAAAACGCAATGCTTTGAGTATTTTTTGTAAGATATTTTTAAGTAAATTCTCCCAAAAAAGTGAAGGATTCATTTTGCACTAATGGTTGATTCCTAATAGATGCCCTGTATTATCCCACACCTCTAATTTTAATAGGAGCCGATTCGTCCTTTGGAATTATGGGTAGAGCTTAATGAGGTCAGAGTTGCTCAGAGGTCACAGGGTCATCAGAGAAAAGCTGTTTACCCGCAGCTTCAGTTATAACAGGAACTCTTAAAAAGTGGAAACAAAAAGCAACATTAAAGTGAAAAACTACCAAATGTTTCTACGTTCTTAGAAATTTTTGATATTTAACACCAGAATTGAAACAAACGCCCCCTTGTGGCTCATTCCTGCAAAGGTTTGAGTCCATATGTATATGGTCCTAACAGGTCACGTTCCCTTTTCATCGTTTCGCTGCTGTCCTCCTCCCGTGGGGGGGGGGATTGTAGCAATGACACAGCGCCGCACCTGGGCCTATGTTGGGGGAAACACTGCCCACTTTAATTTTTATTTTTATCTCCACTATACAGTTATAGCTATACTCTGTTAGAACGTTAAGAGACATGACAAATGTTTTAAGCTAATTTGTTTAGCAAATTTGCTGTTGTAGCTTTAAGATCAAGTTTATAACTAAGCAGCCATTAAACCAGCAATCTCAGAGGGCACCATCTAGAGGTGGAACATTGTGTTGCACCTAAAGCCCCTCTCCATCCTTCCGTACCACAGCAGGAAGAAACATAGGGAATTTCACCAACTACGTGTCGGTCTAGGTACTACCACAAACGCTCGTGCACGCTTTGATTAAATGGAAAAAAACTGATCTACTGCCTACAATATAATTTACAGTGCAGGGTCAGACTAGCACTTATGAGGATTTCTTTAAAAATTCAGACATCATTTCTGAACTCCGGATTGCTGCATTCAGGCATCATGTCTGGACATGATCCACAAGTCGTTTGAGGTATAAAACAGGATGTTTATTCATCCGTAACTCTGATCACATGATAGTCATGTTGTCACCATTTACAGATGCTCTTACTGTTATTAGATGCCTACAAGCCTCATCTAGTTCCTCAAACAAAAAAGGGAAAATAAACTTTAAAAGGCATGAAATGCAGTTATCTGATAAAATGTTAAGTAAAAAATGGCAACAGGTAAAAAACTAGATTTGACAGTTTAAAGGACCAGATGCATAACAGTTTACTTGTTTAACCTCACAAGATAATTACTCACAATGTTTTCTGAGGAAGTGTTTAATCTAGTCTCGAAAAATCTATTTTTGCACTTGGCGGCGCTGACATGAAATCAGGTTGTAGGACAAAGTCAACAGCAGCTGGCAATGAAAAGGCTTTTAACGTAATTCAAGGACACGATGAAAGCGAGTCCAATAAAGCTTCTGTTTACCACAAAAGAAATACTCATTTAAAGAAACAGCAGGACAAGTCATCATGGACAGGGTTTCTCTAGCTACGCCTTTGTTACGTCTTTACTAAGCTAATGCCAGATAAGCATCTTCATGAATTCAAGACGAAAAGGACCAAACGTTTCAGAGCAGCTCATGTTTTGGGAGCGTCTGTGTGAAAGTGCAGAGGAGGTTTATTCGTTAGCGGATGTTTGTCGTCAAATAGGAAAAACAATCACCGGCTGATGCACAGGTCACAATCATTAACAGATATTGATTCATGCATTAAAATACTGATCCAAGTGGTCACAGGGATTCAGGGCTTCTGCAAATATTTGCAGCTTTTGTCATTTTAAGAATAAGAATTTGGGTCTTTTTTGTCTCAAGTGTGTTTAAAATGCAACTTGAGATAAATGACAATCCTAAAAAAACTCTTCCTTAATGAAATCGGACTAACGTAGTGAGAACTCAGACCGCTGTCCCTCGTTTTGATGTGGAAGGCCAGTTTGAGTCATCTCTCTACATTGTTGCTTCTGCTCATTGATGTTTGTGGTCAGTGTGTTTGAGCAGCTCTTATAGTAACATTTCACTCAGTGTGAGGTCAAAGCTTTCATTTTACCTTTGCAAAAGCTCAGTTCATCGTTTTCAATCATCCTGTTGCAGACTTACTCACTCTGAGCCAGAATCTAGTTGGTGTAGATAGTCTAACAACTCCCTCTAGAATAATTTGAGCCTTGAATTTAGATTAATGAGCTGAAACAACTAAGATTTGTCCTGTTTTTTCCCTTCTCTTTCATTGTGCTAACACACACCTATATGCTCCAGAACAACAATTTGCAGCAATGAGAAAGTAGCCACTTTAAGACAAATTAACTTTACAGAGACAACTTAATTAAAGATGGCCGCCATAGTCGACTCAGTCAGTTTTACAGATACTGAGCTAAGCTGTGATGAGTTTGTAGCTGAGACTCATTCATAACCCAAGATGCATCATTTGTGTAAAAGTGAAGCTCCCTCCTTAGCTGCACATAACTACGGGGTTCTTAATACATTAAATAAATACTTAATACTAAACGTATTACAGAAAGTCATATTTAGTAGTAAAATAAAAAGATAAAAACTACAAAAAACAGTATCAAACATCTGAGGCAGACTTTTATCATTTAGTTAACTCATTCACTGTCATTGACGACTAAAGACGTCATTTTAAATCCAACCATTCAATGCCATTTGCATTTTTTTACTGTGTGGGCATCGGAACGAGCCCCCGCACCGTGAGAACAAACATCTCAGCTCTAAAGCCGATCTTCATCCACATACAGGTGCTGGCCAGTAAATTAGAATATCATCAAAAGGTTGAAAATATTTCAGTAATTCCATTCAAAACGTGAAACTTGTACATTATATTCATGCAATGCACACAGACCAATGTATTTCCAATGTTCATTACATTTAAATTTGATATTCATAAGTGACAACTAATGAAAACTCCAAATTTGGTATCTCAAAAAATTAGAATATTCTGAAAAGGCTGAATATAGAAGACACCTGCTGCCACTCTAATCAGCTGATTTACTCAAAACACCTGCAAAGGCCTTTAAAAGGTCCCTCAGTCTTGTTTTGAAGGCACCACAATCATGGGGAAGACTTCTGACTTAACAGCTGTCCAAAAGACAATCATTGACACCTTGCACAAGGAGGGCAAGACACAAAAGGTGATTGCTAAAGAAGCTGGCTGTTCGCAGAGCTCTGTGTCCAAGCACATTAACAGACAGGCGAAGGGACGGAAAAAATGTGGTAGAAAAAAGTGTACAAGCTCTAGGGATAACCGCACCCTGCAGAGAATTGTGACGACAAACCCATTCAAAAATGTGGGGGAGATCCACAAAGAGTGGACTGCAGCTGGAGTCAGCGCTTCAAGAACCACCACGAGGAGACTCATGAAAGACATGGGATTCAGGTGTCGCATTCCGTGTGTCAAGCCACTCTTGAACAAGAAACAGCGCAAGAAGCGTCTCGCCTGGGCCAAGGACAAAAAGGACTGGACTGATGCTGAGTGGTCCAAAGTTATGTTTTCTGATGAAAGCAAGTTCTGCATTTCCTTTGGAAATCAAGGACCCAGAGTCTGGAGGAAGAGCGGAGAAGCACAGAATCCACGTTGCATGAGGTCCAGTGTAAAGTTTCCACCGTCAGTGATGGTGTGGGGTGCCATGTCATCTGCCGGTGTTGGCCCACTCTGTTTCCTGAAGTCCAGGGTCAATGCAGCCGTCTACCAGGAAGTTTTAGAGCACTTCATGCTTCCTGCTGCTGACCAACTTTATGGGGATGCAGACTTCACCTTTCAACAGGACTTGGCACCTGCACACAGTGCCAAAACCACCAGCACCTGGTTCAAGGACCATGGTATCCCTGTCCTTGATTGGCCAGCAAACTCGCCTGACCTTAACCCCATAGAAAATCTATGGGGTATTGTGAAGCGGAGGATGCAATACGCTAGACCCAACAATGCAGAGGAGCTGAAGACGACTATCAGAGCAACCTGGGCTCTCATAACACCTGAGCAGTGCCACAGACTGATCGAGTCCATGCCACGCCGCATTACTGCAGTTATTGAGGCAAAAGGAGCCCCGACTAAGTATTGAGTGCTATACATGCACATTCTTTTCATGTTCATTCTTTTCAGTTGGCCAACATTAGAGAAACAAACATTTTTTCATTGGCCTTTAGAATATTCTAATTTTCTGAGATACCAGATTTGATGTTTTCATTGGTTGTCACCTATAAATATCAAAATTAAACGTAATAAACATCGGAAATACATTGGTCTGTGTGCATTGCATGAATATAATGTACAAGTTTCACGTTTTGAATGGAATTACTGAAATATTTTCAACCTTTTGATGATATTCTAATTTACTGGCCAGCACCTGTATGTCACATGTCACGTGATCAGGAAGCAGAAAACCCATGTGTTAGGAGATGGTTTTGGGCCGCTGTTGTAAAAAAAAGTCAGGCGTGAACCGGAAAAGCTTCTGCCGATCACAACTGGACAACGGATTATGAAAGAATGGATAACGCTTAAAACGCACAGATTCTTCCTGATGTAAGAGGTGAGCCTCCGCTTTGTTTTGGTTGTTTTGGTTGTTTTGGCGTTGACATCATCCTAGCGCACAACGTTCTGTGACTCTTAAAAAAACAGTAAAAATGGTGAGCAACGCTGGCAGTGAATTAGTTAAGTTAGATAGGGAAAGGGGGGCAGGAGTTTAAATGTATACTGCAGCCAAACACTAGAGGGCGCTTCTTTTCACTCACATTTAACAAGTCACACGAGATCTTGAAATACTTAAAAAAAACTGACAAAATGGCAAACTGAGACATCCCAAATGTAAATCTGCAGTAGGAGTGTACAACTCATCAGTCTAACTGGTACTGGCATTATCCTGTTACACTTTAACGTCAATACAATACTCAGTATGTGTTCAATACCGGACGTACATAATGTCTTTGTCCCTTATGCTGCATAGTTCTGGAAACCCAAGTTTCCTTTTTTTTTTTTTAGTGGTCAAAGGTTACAATAATAGTTTACTGCTTTTGTGTGTTTACCTGTAATCTTGTTATGTTTCTTCTTCCTTTTCTCCAAGTGTATTTGCTGCTGTAGCAAGTGAATTTTTCCACTGTGGGAATAATAGTCTACTCTATTCTATTTTCAAGCTTTGATCCAAAACTTTTATAATTCCATCGTTTCTCAGCATGAAATTACTTTAGTTTCAAACTTTACCAGCCTTACATTTAAACAAATAACTGAACAGAAAATAGAAACTTAAGTAAATTTTATATTTAAAGTCAGATTTTCTTCAACTGCACTTTACAAAGGTGGACAAAACTGTGTCAGGAAATTATTTCCTCAATTACACAACCAATCATTACGAAGTCAGAAAAGCCACCACAATAATTTTGTTTCAGAGCGGACAAAGGACAACTTGTAAGCTAAAGGTGTTGCTTACCGGTTTGCTAAAAAAACCGAGCTCTGCATTCCACATGAGCTTATATGAGCCTAACGGTTTCCAGAAATACACAACCTCATGGGCGTCTGTGTACACGGGTGTATGTGTGTGTGCATGTGTGTACACGGAAGACCATTTGTCCCCAGGGAGGTGGGCTCACTATGGAGTCACATGCACGTCTTACAGAGGAAGAGAAACACCTAACACCAAAAGCAGCTCACACTTCAAAGCATGCAGCTTTCTCCAGCCGCAGCATTGTTCTGATGAGAATGCTCACCAGAATGAACAGAAAATATGACCAAAAATAACCCGTAATGAATATAAACACTCCTTTTCTGCAGGGGTTTTTGCTCCTCTAGTTTACGTTGGACCAAACTGAAGTTGCCTTTAGGTGTTTAAACAGTAACACTTCCCATTTTTTCTGTTTTTTTATCTAAAGTGTCGACTCTTATGGGAAGGCCTCCCTAGAGTTTCCTGTCATTCTCAATTCCAATCCGAACATTGATGGGGAAAAATAAACAAATAGTGCTTTCAAAGCTGAGGTAATCCAGCTAAAGACATTGTTAAAATGTAAAAACTGATGCTTTTTCTTAAATCGGATAAATCAAGTAAAATTCAGTGAAATGTGCAACCAGGTTTGTAGTAACTGACCTGAGCTTGGATTGTGGATACGTTTGCAGCATGCTAACAGCTCCATCCTCCCCGTTGCCTCTAAGTGGTTTTGGCCTGAAATAGCTCAGCGGTCACCCAGCCGCTGTCAGACCATCTCTACCTCACTGCTCGGCTCTCCTCAGCTCACTAGCCACAATAACTTCACTCAGGGTTTGGCAGCATCCAGCACGACTGTGCTTGTTGTTGTGCACACAGCGGATCTACGGCCGCGTTTATCTGAATCTTTGTCCCATCGGAGGCTTTTCCACCAGCAGCAGCGGCTGAGGCAGCACCTGTCTATAGCCTGAGGGGGGATTTAACAAGCAGCTCAGAAAAAATACAATCCGCACTCAAGTGGTTTTACGCTTCAAGATTAATCATTTTAAATACCTGTCCTCTTGTTTAACTGCAAAATGTCTGAAAAAGCATCAGAGATGTGATGAAAACGTTTTACAATGCCAAGAGGGAGAAAACATTTAAGCTATGCAGACATTTCAGCTCCAACATCACAAGAATCTGGCCAATTTCCTGCTGACAAAACATCTGAGAACCAACAGGACCTCTGAAGCTCTTTAGCATCAGGCACCATCATGAAATCACCAAATCCTTTGAGCCGTGCAAACCGAGAGGTGGCCTTCTCCACACATGAAGGATTCTCACTTTTACAGGATTTAAAAGTCACACAGCAAAGAGATCTGCTGTGCTGAAAAAGGACTGATAAAAATGGCATTCATCAAAGTTACATTTATTCTGACTGGCCAGTTAAAATGCTCCTTTCTGCAGGTGCTCTGACCCAGCTCTCAGGCTCTCATTATGTGCCAGAGTCACTCAGATCTTCACATCGCCGTGTTTTATTACAAAATCTGTTTCAACAACGGGCTAATCACTTGCTGCCTGATATGGCTTACCCTAACACAGGAGCCATTGTAGTGAAGAAAATAGACTAAATTCCTTTCACTTGTCAGTGACTTTAATGTGCTGACAGATTAACATAGAAAAACAAACAGCTCACATAAACGATCCCTGAATCCAACAAAACACCACAGAAATGCACTCATGTCTTCATTTTCATTATTCCCTGTTTTATTTTTTTTGGTTTAAAAATAGGATTCAGAAATCCTCTAAACTAAAACAGCCTTTTTGGGGTTATATCGTCTGCTGGTGGACTGTAATTATCAGTTGATTTACCTGAAAAAAGGCCAACAAGCATTAAAAGATTAAAATAATTAATAGAATATCAATCGAGCTCTGATGAAAAAAAGTTTTTCCTTTTATTTTTGCTTTTTGTCACATTTAAAGGTTTCAGATCCACAAACAAAGTTGAGTACGTTCACTCAAAAGTCTCGGGGATCATCGAGATGTTTTTGGTGATTGGGAGCTTGCTTTATGCTTTTGTCCCGATGAACTCTGTCATGATGCCATTCTGCCCCGTTTAGTTAAAACATGACCTTTAACCTTAACCTAGTCAGACAGGTTCCACTGAAGTGAGTTGCTAGGTCTGAAGTGCAGGTCTGTGGTCAGATCTGGGTGTGTCAACTGGAACTGAACTTTAGAAATAGAGTGGTTCATAATAGCTGATTTCTCAGATCATCTTGACACTGAAACAGTTTATTATGACAAAAAAAGGTAAAAACAGGAAAGATCTGATCAGCACTTAGAGTAACTATGCTACAACACGGACTCTGTTTAGAGAATAAAACTGTGTCAGAGTGGACAGAGATGCTCAGGTTGCACTAGAAGTGAAACGACTTCCTTCAGTGACGCTATGACTTTGTGAACTTTTAATAACTGGATTTACTCTCCTGAGACTCTGCAAACAAACCAAAGACCTAAAATCTCACCAGTCTGATAAAGATAAATGAAAAACATGTGATTTGGTTTGTTTTCTAGTAAAAGACTTACGTTTAACTGTGAGGAAATAAAGTCCCAAAGTGAGAAAAACAACTCAAAATAGTAAACTAGACTAAAATAACAGTGTTTAGCTTCGGATTGGTTTTCTTTAGTCATGATGTGTTTATGGACTAAACAGTGGTTCGGTTTAACACCACAGAGGAGGGTAGAATAAACACCAAGAGTGGAGGGCTGATGTTAAAAAAAATGCTTATTATCGAGCTTTTTCCTTCCTTCTTTTCTGCATGAACAAGCAATTCACGACAGGAATGTGAAGACACTTGCCTCAAACTGGTTGGGTTTTGAAATTTTCTTCCTCTAAAACAAAACCGTCAAAACTAATCAGTTCTTTAAATCTGTGACGAGTTCTACGAAGGCCAAGAAAAACAAAAACAAGCTGAGAGTATCACAGCGGAGATATGATGCATTTGAGTACCACTCTGTAATTCTTCTGGAGTTTTTATTTATGCCTCTGAGGTATAATAAGATCAGATTAACCACGGTAAACATGTCAGATTGCACTGCCGTGGGAGTCCCTGAAGCGCTCGGATTTTTGTGAAGTAAAATCAGTAGTTTGTTTCACTTAACGTTCAAAAACTTCTAGGAAAAGATAATCATGTAATCCGGGGTCTCGGCTGCACTTCAAAGTCAACAGACTCCTAAAAGGTAACCGGGCGTGCACGTGGAGAAGATTAAGGATGAGTCAGCGAAAGACACATCCTTCCTCTGACCTGCCAGCTGCCGTGTCCTGAAGCTTATTTCTCATATGAACAACTTAGAAGTTTGAATGGTTAATTTACTAAGATGTAACTGTCCATTTCAACAACAATTTTTGTACCTCAAAAGTACAGCCATGGGAAAGAAGACATAATCCATTAGTTAGATTACCTGGATTTATTAATGGGTTTCAAAAACCAGAACAGATTCCAGCAGACAGTGATCATGGTAGAACTCGTTTAACCTTTCATTAAAGGTTGTGAGTAAAACGCAGACATGTGTATCACATGTGCAAAACCTTATGGAGACATCACCCCATGGTGTCAACAAACGAGACGACATGAGATAGGAAAGAACAACTTCTGCCCCCACAGCAGCAGACGAGCTCCAGCTACAGATGGATGGACCTCAAGGAACACTGAGAGCTCATTCCAAAACTCTGGGAGCTGAAAAACTGCACTGATTCGTTTTCTGGAGGGAGCAGACACTAGACACATTCTTTCTGTAGCTAAAGGGCAAAATTTTAAACTATGAGGCTCAATCTCCATCATCTTCATTTCCTCCAGCTAGCCACGTTTCAAAAACAGACAAAATTATGTGGTGGAAAACAAATGCATGGACTCCACTTCTTCCTGCATCCACTAATGCAAATCAAACGTACCATGCAAAAGATTAAGATGAGCTGCTGAGTTCTCCGAGACCTTGCTCATTGGATTCCATTAGGTCTAGTTAAAGTAACTGGAATTATGAATGTGAAAACCTGCTGGTAACAAACAAGCAAACAATACAATTAAAAATGGTTCTTTGTGGTTTTGGTTGTGTGTCAACACAGCTATGGTGCATAGTCTTTTACACCTTGATGATTCACAGGTCAGCGCTAAGAGGCTAATCACAAAACATTCCATTGAAAATGACCAGGTACAAAGAATGAAAAGTACTGAAAACATTGCCCAAGAAAAAGAGCTTTGAAAGATCACCAGATAGTCTGAGGAACTCTGAATTTACATATTAGCCCTCCTACTGTGCTATCATGTGACCCCTCCAGGACAGGGGAAGGTTTAGCAGAGTTTTGTTTTATCCCTTGGGGTCCAGTTGGCAGGGGTGGAAAAAAAAACACCCGGGGTCCAATGGACTCTATTATGAACACGGGTGGATTAAAGAAGAGAAGAAGAAAAAAATAAACACTATATTTCAGCCAAAACTCTGAACAGAGGGCTTACTGCAGCAGAATTAGTCATGAGAGAATGTCAAGCAAAACTCAAAACAGCGCACACATGTCCATTGGACACTACTGGGACTGCAGGGGGAATAATTTGGTCCAAGACCCATCAAATGCTCACAGTAGGACTCGTAACATCAGGACTAGTGAAGAAACTGGGGAAAAGAAATGATCAAAAAATAAATAAACAGCCCCCTGGGTTTCATTTGAACCCATTAGGAATGCAGGAGGGTTAAACAGTATAGCTCTGTAATTATTGATAGAATAGTAATTAATGCACCACTTGTTTTGTTTTTCAGTTTTTGTTTTTTGTGTTTCAGATGCCAGATATCATCAACATAAATATCAGCATTACATTCGCTACAGTTTAGAGCCAGACTTTTACAAATGGGGCCTCGTCCGGGATTGGAACCTTGATAATCTCTGTATTTCTAACTGTCTTCTCATACATATACAAATTACAGAACCTGCAGATCATTTGTAATAAGTTTTCAAGAATAACTGTTGTTTAAATTGTTTATAATAGCACCATTTCCACTGACAGATCTAGGTAAGCATGTCTTACCTGTGATAATGAAGACTCACATGCCTAATGAGTTCTCGGTTTAATTTAAGAAACAAACGAACTTTTTTTTTCATAAGGACTACCCCACCAGCGTGACTTCCATGTGGTTGCTGTCAGGAAGAGGAATCCCACTAGCTGCTATGATGAGGAACGTCAGTACCATCTTCACCATTGATTACTCAAAAGACTCTAAAAGACTGAACCACGAGAAAACGCCTAGTCCAAACACATCCCAGTGACTCTCCCACCGCTCTTACTTTACCTGTTCAACGAGACAAACGACAAAAGCCAAGTCAACTGGTGGTCGGAGACTCCTCCGTGCATGTGTGGCAGCTACAGACTGGATGTCAACGCCACGAATCTATTCACAGGGGGAAAAAAGGTCACCAACCAACACAAGTCGGTTATCCTCGAAAACATAGCATTTTTCATTAAGATAAACGCCTAAGAGGCGGACAGTCACGTATTACAGCTTATTAACTCACCGGTGCCTGGCTGGTACTCTTCTCAAACTCTCTCGGTCACTTCTTCAACGTGTATCATCTTCCACCGGTGAAACTGCTACCACTTCCGTTAAGATGTTACAATCTAAATTATTCGAAGGTCAACGACCGCATCTTCTGTCGGTAAACATTGAATATAATGTGTTAAAATAGCTTTTTAAGAAATTTTCACATAATTTATTAATACACAAGCAATTAAAATGGCCCACTTTACCTTCGAATTATACTATATGCATTTACTGTGACAGATAAATCGTGGTATTTCCGGTTCAGCTGGCTAACTTCCGGAAACTTTTCGCTTACCGTTAAGTAGTGGTCACTGGTGCGCATGCGTTAACTATGCATCACATTTCTGCACGAGAGCGTCATTCCGTAAAATTTCCGAAGAGCTCAAATACAATGTCGAACTTTAAATAAAAAAATCAACCAAAATATACAATTTTAGCCGTAAGACATAACTGATAAAAAAATACCGTCTGAAAACTAAATTACACCAAAGAGAAAGCATGATTTAAAATATCTACTCTGAAAAGCTCTCTTGGGAAGTATTTGACACTACATTTATTAACTGACCAAATCATACACAAATTTTAAAACTAACTATTGTTGCATTGAGTGGGAAAATGTCAAATATTAGTTGTCATGATTTTTAATTTTTTATGAATAAAAGTCCAAACACCTGCTTACTTTTTAATGAGGGACCTTTATTTCATGTATGACACTCTTCAGATTTTTCTTCTAAGAAATTATCTTATCGAACCAAGACAATTACGTAAGACGCTGGTTTAGCAAATATTGTGGTTGCAATCTAATTCTGCAAAAAAATAAAATAAAATAATAATAATAAAAAAAGACATAAGATTACTTAAAGTTGTATTATGTGGCAATTTCTTCATATTTTCCATTTAAAGAGGAAGTCACGTAGATTCTCTCTCTCTCTCTATTCATCAAGCTACAAAACAGAGGGGTCCCTTCTTACCTCATTAGGATTTTGCACTTCTGGTACTCTCATCAACTGATGCAGGTAAAGTGGGGGACAGAAGTGTCGGATCCTTTCTCCGTATCGAATGGAATCAGACAAGGAGGGATTCTGTCACCTGTCCTTTTTAACCTGTACCTTGACGAGCTGTCTGTTACTCTGAATGCTAGTAAGACTGGATGCTTGGTGGGTGACCGACTGGTAAATCATTTAATATATGCAGATGACCTAGTCCTCATGTCTCCCTATAGCGCAGGCCTGCAGCAGCTGCTCAGGGCATGTGCTAAGTATGGTGAGCAATTTGACATCCTGTTTAACCCTAAAAAGAGTGTGGTTATGATTGCTGCTACTAAAGGGGACCTGAAGCTTAATTTTCCATCTTTTAATTTAACAAATCAGGTCCTCGAAGTGGTAAGCAAAGTAAAATATTTGGGGCACATTTTAAGAAGTGACCTCTGTGATGACGAGGACATTAAGAGGCAATGCAGTAAGCTGTACATGCAGGCTAACACTCTGGCACGTAACTTTGGCATGTGCTCAGATCCTGTTAAAGTGTCCCTCTTTCGTTCCTTTTGTACTCCTCTCTATACAGCCCACTTGTGGTGCAACTATAGTAAGGTAGTAATGAAGAAGCTTCAAGTGGCTTATCAGGATGCTTTTAGAATCCTCATGAAGCTCCCTAGATGGACTTCGGCAAGTCACATGTTTGTTACGAGTAACATCCCTACTTTTCATGCGCTTCTGAGGCTCTTCATGTACAAATTCATCTGCCGACTGAGTTTGTCAGCTAACGCGGTTGTTAGAGCTCTGTCTTCTTTATCTTACAGTGACACGAGGTACTCCTCAGTCCTTTTTAAACATTGGAGCAACTGCCTATACGGTTTTTAATTAGAATGTGTTTGTATTTTTTTTTTTTATTCTTGTTATGGACATATCCCTTGTCTGAAATAAAGATTGATTGACTCTCTCTCTCTCTCTCTCTCTCTCTCTATATATATATATATATATATATATATATATATATATATATATATATATATATATATATATATATATATATATTGGATACTATTATTAAGACGATGATTTTAAATACAAAAGTTTTATGGACTTTTTATACAGAAAGGGTATTTTAAATTTACAAAAGACTAAAGTAAATATTTGTGTAAAGTTGAATAATAAAGTCCAAATAGAATTGATTTTTCTTTTCAAAGTCACAGATAAACAAATACCACATAGCCTTGAATATTTAGGTGTTTAGTGTAATCTATAAGTCAGCAACATGCTTATCTTGGCTGGGATTCTGAGTATAGGGATAAGCATAATAATCATAATCCTATAGACATTCAGGAATTCGGTTTATCTGTGTAAATATGTCTAGTGGGTGTTGTGGCTGTTTTCCAAAGCGTTATCTATAATAAATAGACCAAAAGGCTTCAGTTTTCAACAAGAGTACCACTCCAAGGTGCCTCTCGGTTTCAGACCCCAAAAAAAAAAAACATGCTTGAGGTGAAATAATGGTGTTGTACTGCCACTTGCTGGCCGCACTCTGCTAATGCAAATTTAAAAAATCTAACCCTAACCCTTTCACGCATAATTTAGGAAATCTTAACCATGATTTTTTTAATATATTTTTTTCATTCACCTTTAGGTATAAATGAAACAATTTCATAAATCATTACAGAAAATCCAAATCCTCTCCTCCAGACAGTGAAGAACTGTGTTTCGCATATGTCACTCCAGCACGTAAAACAAGCTAGCTGCTGATGCTAGTATTGTGAATCACTGTTATTTGTTTACTTTCATGCTCCTAATTGTTACGTAAAATTGCGTTTACAGCTGCAGCAAAAGGTCTGAGCCATGTGTCCGTGTCCTACACGCATTTTTAAATAACATGTCTGATCTAAAATAATAACCTACATCTATAAATCCATCTAGAACCGCACCTCTACTTCTGGACTCTAGACGAGTCCCGTTAGCATGACTGCAGCAAAACTGCTAACTGTGTAAGCTCCAGTAAGGAAAGAACAAGTCCTTTGGGAAAGCTACCACACACACACACACACACACACACACACACACACACACACACACACACACACACACACACACACACAGATATAATCTAAAAGATGATCTCTATATTTCAACATTAGAACCTCCATGACATCCTGGATTAGTGCAAACAACGAATTGAGCTAAGGAGTTACTCCAGCATCAGGAAGATTTATTCTGGTAAATTGTCGGTTAAATATTTTCCAGAGTTATATCAATAAATACACACAGCAGTAAAACTGTAGATTACTGGACTATATTGGGACACATGATGGAGCTAAGACCAGCTGAGAACTCATCAGCTTAGAGCTCCCAGTGGAGCACAGAAATGAAATATTTAAGAAAAGTAAACAAACTGTACCGATTTTGGTTCTGAAGATGAACAGAATCTTCCTCTATGTCCAAATCGGGTCGTAGGTCTTCAGAGTCAAACGGTCTAAAACATGTCTGCACCTCTGGTGGTGATATCCAGCTGGCGGGGTCGGAGTTCGGTTGAACTTCTCCAGTAATCTAACATCCGTTCTCGTCGCCGTATCCCAGAGAAAATACAAATCTGACCGACTAGTAGAGGCTTCAGAAGCTACATCTGATTGATGACACATTGTTCTCTGCTATAACGCTAACGCAGAAACACCGGAGTCAGGCGTTGTTTACTACAGCTGTTTCAGCAGAGCTCCATGTGAAACGTCACCAGCTGCCCAGGGCTTAGACCAGAAGTTACTGTTTTTCTCGCGCCGGTCACAAACATCAGATTTTCTTACAATTCCAGCCATCAAAATCCCAAAACCTTTTTCATCTGAGGTTTTAATACACATTTACACATGCCGTTCAAACAAATTTTGCCTCTGGCCGATATCTTTAAATGAGTGAGTGAATGAACTCCGCTAACTTTAAAAATCAGCTGCTCTAAATAAGCATGAAGGTCAGAGAGGAGCTCTAGGATGGACATGGATAAAGGAACTGTAATGTAGAGGTAAAGTAGGGCAGGGCCAACGTTAACAGCTGTCATACGGTCCATATGAAATGTTTGACTTTCATTTAGCTTGTTATGTGACAGGTTAGAGCACAGTCTCATGTTAGAGTTTTGTCATGAGAACATTGAGATACCTCACATACTGATGGCATCTAAAAATTAACATCCTTTTTCAAAATAAAGAATAATTTTAATCACAATTGAAACGTACAATCCTAGAAAAACCTCGTCCAATCAATGTGCACGTCCTGTTCTCACTGATTGGATAGAAATCCTTCCATCAAACTGTGAGTGTGCATGCACACACGAGCGTGTTGTGATTTTGCACTGATGCAGCCATCTTTACGCTGACAAAAATGTAACTAAGTATCTTTTACATTGAGTACATTTTATTTACGATACTTTTTACTTTTACTTGAGTAAAAATTTAGGCAAGTACTTTTACTTGTACTTGAGTAAAAAATTATTTTAATTAAATTTTAAATTTTAAATTTTAATTAAATTATATTATATTATTTGAGTATTAACTGAGTATTGGTACTCGTACTTAAGTAGGAAATTTTAGTACTCCTTCCACCTCTGGTGAGCAGCATAGTAGCTAAAAGCAGCTTCACCCTGTTTGGTTCTGACCCAAGGTTCTACCAGCTGACTCCTTCCTAAGGATCTCAGAGCCCTGCTGGGCATTTATACAGGAAGGTGATCCAACATGTATTCAGGCCCCATGCCATTGAGTGATTTATACTCTAGTAGAAGTACTTTGGAATTGATTCTGTGGTTTACTGGTAACCAGAGTAGAGATTTAAGAACAGGAGTGATGTGTTTGGTTCTCTTGGTTCTTGTTAAGACTCTAGCAGCGGCAAAAAACCTAACAATTTTGAGTAGCTGTCCGCTGTAGTGACCATCATGCATTAAAGGGTTGAATGTATACTATGCAAATTTTCATATTTGTAAATCAGTTTATAGAGTCAGTTTTTCCTAAAATGGCCATTTACAGGGTTAATGAAATATCACTCAGACCCCATTGCATTCTGTGGCGAAAATATAGGGGTAAACCGCTATATTTACCATTTTTATATATCATGCTGGTACCAGATGTGGGGGGTATTCCAGAAAGCAAGATTAGAATATCAGGAATCTCCTGATAAATCCTTGCTTGACAAAGCGCTCCCCTCCCATCCCAGTTTTGCCGGCTCCACAAACGATTCTCAGGAGGATTCAATCCCCTCTAATCCAAGTGAGGATCGGCAGGCTAGGCTAACACGTGTCCATAGGCAGCCCCTGTTAATCAATGCTAGATAAATGAGCATCAGTATCGGCAATGGAAAAAACAATATCGGTTGACCTCTAGCCAGATTATTGCACTTGCAACTTCAGAGTAGAAGGCTGCTCCCTGTTAGTCCTAGGAAAGTGGAGCTGTGCTGGCGCTGCGGTCTGCTTCCACCATGTTTCCTGCATATTTTAGATCATGAACACAACCGATATGTTGAATTAAGTGATGAATCACTCCTGTAGAAAATAATGAAGGCTGGGAGACATTTCAGCAGTTGTTTCAAAAGACACGCACAGCAAAAAGAGTTCCACTTTCGGTTTGACAACAGACACTAGGGGGTGCTAAAAGCAAGTCAAAACTGCATAGTTTTAGAACTTTCTATTTAGTGCTTTCATTTCACTTTGTTTTAAAATATGTTTTTAAAAGCAGTGTTTTTACTTATGCTCTTAAAGAGCAAGTCACCCCCAAATAAACTTTTTTTTTGCTGATAAACTAAATAAACGAGTGTCTAATCATGCTGCAGACACGTGTCGTCAATAATTTGGCACTTCAGTGCATCTTAGTTAAAATTTAAATATTCTGCCTAAAACTGGCAGTGTTGTGCCATTGTCAGGTAAAAACTCTGCACTGTATTTTAATTTAAATCTGCCACCGCTATTGGCTAAGAAGTACGCTATGATGTAAACTGGTACATTATTATGTCACAATGCTGTCGTGAGCCTGAGTGTGTGTGTATTTGTTAGCGGCTCCACCCTCTCGGTCTGCCAGGCAACAGCATGTGTTGCATTTTTCAAACATGAAGTGGGAGTGGAGTCAGACTCTGGTAGGGGTTGACTTGCTCTTTAAAGTTCACGATGCTGTTCTTTAAAGGAATGCAAATAATGTCAGAAATGTTAAATGAGCCAAACCCTTAAGAGCCTGTTTGTTTTTCCATTATCAGAATCTACTCAGGACAAACCTGTAAGCTGACTTTTATTTCCATAATGGCACATTTACTGAAGGAAACTCCCTCCTATTCTAACTGGATCAGAGGCATAATGTCTTGTTTGCAGATGGCTCATATTGAAGGACTGTGAAAAACATTTTAGACATTTTTTATAAATCTGTAATTGTTTTCTGAAAATAGTTCCTCTTTATAACATTTATTTGTGTATCAATCACATTTTCACTATTTTTTCTTTTTATGAAATATATGAATGTATTACTGTTAAATATTTTGTTGTATGATCCCTGTCAGCTGTGGTTGTTTATTAATAGAAAAAACAATTACATTTAGTTTTCTGATATCTTTTCTTTGTTAACATTGGGTGTTTTTTATTTATTTTTATTTTTTTATAAACAGCTTTCACTTTTCACCCTCGTCCACTAGTAAATCTGCATTATCGCTACTAATAAGGTGACAGCTGATTGGGTGCTAAACGCGTCAGTCACGGAGGAATAAATGAGATTTGTTTAGTGCTTCCTGCTGGAGAAAGCTCCGTGTCTCCGCGGTGTTGATAGGCTGCTGTTTTGTTGATGTTCTGGCAATCTGTTACCTACTCAGGAGGGGAGGAGAGGTCACTGTGGCTACTGACTAGCATTGCGGATCATTCCATGCATAAAGTTGATGGTTCATAGCAGTTCCACCTTGATATTTCTACACCAACCTTGAAACAACGACATGAGTTTCGCTGCCTCTCCGGTAAGCTTCAAACATTTTACTTGAAGCCGAATGAAAACATTACTCTGCTAGCTGTTTTAGCTTTAGCTACATTAGCATTGCCCCCAACTAGCTGTTAGCTCTTGAGCTAACGTTGTTTGTTTACACCTCCGTTATCCAAATTACAACATTTCACACACTAGCATTTCCCAAATTAACAGTTTTTTGTTCAATATTACGTCAACATATTTTACTATGTGTTACATTACATATCATGAGGAAACCAATAAGCTGGCAAAACTGTATAAATTGTTTGTTAAACTTATATCTTGAAAGTGTAAAGGTACTCATTAAGCTAATGCTAGTAGTACGTGAACCAACGGCTACATATTATTTTCAACAAGATAAATAATTTATTCAACATTTATAACTTTCCGTATCATTTCTGTTTAAAATTATATAATATTCAAGCTGATTTAATCATCCTGAAGTGATAATTCTGGTGTACACGTTGGAGAAATTAGCCAAAATGCAATGACAACCATTGAAAAGCCTCTAGTAAAGAGGCATAGGGATACCTGAAAGGAAAATATAGAAATATTTTTGTGTACAGTACTGTGCACAAGTCTGGCCTGGGAGAAATTATCTTTATTTTGTCTTTGCTGTCAACAAAAATGAAAGAAATGGTAAAAATATTAACTACATTTTAATGGTTTTTATTTTCAGGTTTGATTTATGATCATTTATGTAATGTCTTTGTTATAAGGCTGGAAATATTACTTGTCTAATTGTCTAATAAATAGTGTTTCTTCGATGAATCTACGTGTGTAATGCAACAAGAATTAATCATCTGTAGTAATCATGAACTGAATTAAGCAGTTTTAAGGATTTAAAAGGGCCTTCTTGTGGGCAGCGAGATGGCCTCTTGGTTAAAAATGATGAAAACTTCTGCTTTTGTTTACGTATGATGTGAGTCTTGTTTTGGATGATGTCCTGCAGACGATCGGGGAGTTGTTCCTCACCCTCAGAGAGATGGGTTTCACTGAAGAACAGATCCAAGCCGCTGTGCAGGCGGGGCATTTTTCTGTGACAGAAGCTGCTGATTGGTGAGTGGTCTCTAGTTCTCAAAAACACAAATTTAATGGTTTTCTAAAGTCTTTATTATGTAATATGCCATTTCCTATACGTTTAAAGGCTCCTACAGGGTCAGTATCCACGGCACACGTTGGCGAAGAAATCCTCACAGCCAGCTGAAACCGCTTTTTCTGCTTTCAATCTTCCCAAAGAAGCACCAAGCACCTCTACGTCACCCTCATCCCCCCCTGACAGCATGGGTAAAATGCCACCATCTCACTCTGTGATGGTATAAAATCGTCTCCATAGATTTATACTTCCTGTCTTCAACAGCGTGCGCGTCGTTTGTCCTGAAGCCGTCGCATCCTTCCCCCCAGCTCAGTGATCCACCTCTGATTGAATCACGGATCAAACAAGACAAAAGTGACTTTGAAGAGAAGGAGAGACAACGCGTTGCTCAGGAGGTCCGAGCTGAGAAAAGGCAGAAAAAACAGGTCGGTGCCGGCTGGATGTCCTTAAGCCAAACATCTAAATCTCTGATGTCAGTTGAAAAGTCCTTGTGTTCTGTGCGCCGGCAGGAGCGTGAAATGGTGTTAAAGCGGATCGCCGAGGATCGGAGGAAGCAGCAGGAGAAAATCCAGACGACTCCAGTTTCAGAGGCGACGGCTCCCATCAGCCAGCCGCAGAAACTAGGAGGAAAGATTCAGACGAATGTAGACAATAACTGTATCCTCATGGTGAGTAGAAAACCCTCGTTTACATGAACGTCTGCTTACAAAAGTGTTGTGTTGAAATATTTGTGTTTGGCTGCAGATTCGGATGCCGTCTGGCGAGTCCATGAGAGAGCGCTTCTCAGCCGACGCCCCTCTGCGCAGCGTCGTGGAGCACATCAGCGGACGCCACCCCTCCCTGCCCTCCTTCTCTCTCGTTCAGGGTTTCCCACGAAAGCGCTTCGGCGAGGCAGAGCTGGCGTGTTCGCTGCGCTCTCTGGGCCTGACGCCGAACGCTTCACTGTGCATTCAAACCACGCCCCCAGAGACACCTCAGGAACCTCCTAGTCCAGTAGAACCCCCTCCAGAAGTTCAGAATGAGCCTTCACCGCATGTTTTACCTCCTCATCCGCACGCACCTGCTGAGTTAGGGGCCAGAGGGCATGACCCCGTTTTACCACCCCTGCTGCCTAACCACCTGTGGGGGGAGGCGGTGAATTACGCCGGGATCCCCGGACTGGATCCTCCTTTGTCTGGACCTTCTCACTTCTGGGGTAAGAGTTTTATCAGGATTTTTGCAGCTTTTTCACCCATTTTCAGCTTTTGCACCCGACCGTTGCAGAATATTGGCTTTTAAAATAAAATACGTGCACAGAAGAAGAGTCAGGCGTAGACGTTCCCATCCGTAGCAGATCAACGGTTTTAGTTAAAGATGTTGATTTTCAACTGCAGGACAAGTTTTCAGCTCATGGCTCTTTGGAGATCCCCATCTAGGTGCTAAAATGTTCTTTATGTCTAAAATATGTTATTTTCATTAGATTTAACAAAACAAATTGTGTTTTTGTGAAAAGCATCAAAGGGCATAAAGAATGGATTTATTTCTTGGACTTAGTGGCTTAAAAATGAAAATCCTCCATAAATATTCAGATTGGAAACGGGTGAAAAAAATCAGCATTTTTGTGCAAAAACATAATTAAAAGACAGATCAGCAGACGGTGATGGTTAGTTGTAATTACTCTATTAAGTTAATCATGTTCTGGAAATTGAAAAATCCCAGCTGGTTGTTTTTGTTTAGACTGAATCAGCTGGTCAGACCAAGCCGTTAAGCTGAGGTGGGTTTGGGACTGGATGACATTCCTGCTGTTTGACAGGACGAGGACAGAGACTGGTTCCCGGTGACGGCCAGGATCCCGGCGTAGAGGCAGAACAGGAAGAAGAAGGCGAAGAGGAACCCCCGCACCATTTAAACGGTTAGCTCTCTCTCTCTCTCTTTTTGAGCTTTGTCACCTTTCTGTTAGAATCAATTGACCTCCTGTCCCCAGGAAAAAGCTCCCGTCCCTTTTCTGAAGATTAGGCTCGCTGCCCTGAAAACGCGTCACATTTCGGAGAGATTTGGATTAAGAAACGTGTGAGAGAATGCCCCCATCTCACACTTACAGTAAACCAGTCTGAACCCAGTTACCTACAGCGGATCAGCCAATCACACTCACTCCTGCAGAGCACGTGTGTGTCCTATATCTGAGTATGTGTGTGAGAGCAGAGATCAGTCGAAGCTAGACAGTCAGAGCCACAGCCGGATATATGAATTATTAAAGGTGTGTGTGGGCTTTTAAAGTTTTTTTTTAATCTTTCAGATGCTTTTATTGTGAAAATGTAGAGTTTTATTCTTGTAGTTTCAGATGATCTGTGCTCTTTTCCCAGGAATGCCCAGGCTGCCTTTCTTTCCAGAGAACAGGAACCGAGGACGATTCGAGCCTCGGCATCACTGGCCAGAGCAGGGGAACCGACTCAGGTCTGATGAAACACTTTCATGCACGACTGTAGCAGACAGACTAACAACCACACACACACACACACCGAGCTGGGGAGGGACACACACACACACACACTGTTTTTTTAATTCTCACCACAAACCGAGGATTTCTGTTGTTTATGTGTAACTAAATGTTTAAAAACTGTTCACACTGCAGATTTGGGCCAAACTGTTTTAATGTTTGTCTGATTTGCAGCGTAAGGATTTGTTGACGTGTTTCACTGAGATAAAGCTTTGGTTTTTTCTTTAGAACGTTTGCAAGTAAAAAAAAAAAAAAAAGAAAAAAACAGCATGTGAGAATGTAGAGCAGCCAGAAGGTCTTCAAGTTGGAAGAAGTAGAGGCAAACTGCAGCACAGGGACATTTTTCCTTGAGAGCCAAAATGCTTCTCAGGCATTTATTTCACTGCTTTCCTTTTACAGATCACAAAATAAAAAATTCCTCCCCAAGCCTCCACCTGGCTTCCTTTAAATACCCCAGAAAATCACACCTGCAAACAATCAGCCACAATCATCAGTGCTCCAACATTAATTCCAAAAGGAAATAAACATCCACATAAATGTACCTTTAGTGTTAACATAAACAAAAGACAAAACTGTTTCTACAATACAAGAAACATTTTCACACTAAGACCAAATAAACAAATCCCACTTCCTTTGGTTTGTTCAAATGAAGCAGCCAATCATGGGATAATCCAGGGAGGTAGTACTGGGTGGGCCCTCCCCCCTCCCTGCTCTGGATACAAAGCAAACAGGAAATCCCAAATGGTAACTAACTACATCCACACCAGTGCAATATTCACATTTCAGTCTGGTTAAAATATCCCCCATCACAGTGCCAACAGGCTACAGAAATAAACTACAGGGGCGAAGGGGAAATCATCCACACCACTTCGTCACACAGCATTTGTAATGAAAGGAATCTGAATAAATTCTACTCTAGACTCGGTCACGTACCTGTGAAGATGTATTTTAGATCCTCACAGCATCACCTATAGGGGCTCGTATTTATTTCAGTTAAATCGTCTCGTCTCGTCTTCCTCCGCTTATCCGGGTCCGGGTCGCGGGGGCAGCATCCCAACTAGGGAGCTCCAGGCCGTCCTCTCCCCGGCCTTGTCCACCAGCTCCTCCGGCAGGACCCCAAGGCGTTCCCGGACCAGATTGGAGATATAACTTCTCCAACGTGTCCTGGGTCGACCCGGGGGCCTTCTGCCGGCAGGACATGCCCGAAACACCTCCCCAGGGAGGCGTCCAGGAGGCATCCTGACCAGATGCCCAAACCACCTCAACTGGCTCCTTTCGATCCGGAGGAGCAGCGGTTCTACTCCGAGTCCCTCCCGAATGTCCGAGCTCCTCACCCTATCTCTAAGGCTGAGCCCGGCCACCCTACGGAGGAAACTCATTTCGGCCGCTTGTATCCGCGATCTCGTTCTTTCGGTCATTACCCAAAGCTCATGACCATAGGTGAGGATTGGGACGTAGATCGACCGGTAAATCGAGAGCCTGGCTTTCTGGCTCAGCTCCCTCTTCCCCACGACAGATCGGCTCAGCGTCCGCATCACTGCAGACGCCGAACCAATCCGCCTGTCGATCTCCCGATCCCTCCTACCCTCACTCGTGAACAAGACCCCGAGATACTTAAACTCCTCCACTTGAGGTAGGACCTCTCCCCCGACCCGGAGGTGGCAAGCCACCCTTTTCCGGTCGAGAACCATGGTCTCAGATTTGGAGGTGCTGATCCTCATCCCAGCCGCTTCACATTCGGCCGCGAACCTACCCAGCAAGAGCTGAAGGTCAGAGCTGGATGAAGCTAGGAGGACCACATCATCCGCAAAAAGCAGAGACGAGATTCTCCTGCCACCAAACTCGACACACTCCACACCACGGCTGCGTCTAGAAATTCTGTCCATAAAAGTGATGAACAGAACCGGTGACAAAGGGCAGCCCTGGCGGAGTCCAACCCTCACTGGGAACAGGTCCGACTTACTACCGGCTATGCGGACCAAACTCACGCTCCTCTGGTAAAGGGACTGAATGGCCCTTAACAGAAAGCCACCCACCCCATACTCCTGGAGCGTCCCCCACAGGGTGCCCCTGGGGACACGGTCATAAGCCTTCTCCAAATCCACAAAGCACATGTGGATTGGTTGGGCAAACTCCCATGCCCCCTCCATCACCCTTGCAAGGGTATAGAGCTGGTCCACAGTTCCACGGCCAGGACGAAAACCACATTGCTCCTCCTCTATCTGAGATTCAACTATCGATCGGACCCTCCTCTCCAGTACCTTGGAGTAGACCTTTCCAGGGAGGCTGAGGAGTGTGATCCCCCTATAGTTGGAACACACCCTCAGGTCACCCTTCTTAAAGATGGGGACCACCACCCCGGTCTGCCACACCCTAGGAACTGCCCCCGATGACCACGCAATGTTGTAGAGACGTGTCAACCATGACAGCCCTACAACATCCATAGCCTTGAGATACCCAGGACGAACCTCATCCGCCCCCGGGGCTCCGCCGCTGTGTAGTTGTTTGACTACCTCAGCAACTTCTGCCCCTGAGATCGGACAGTCCATCCCCAGGCCTCCCAGCTCTGGTTCCTCCTCGGAATGCGCATTGGTGGGATTGAGGAGCTCCTCAAAGTATTCCTTCCACCGTCCGACTATAGCCTCAGTTGACGTCAGCAGCTCCCCATCCCCACTGTAAACAGTGTGAGCGAGTTGCTGCCTTCCTCTCCTGAGGCGCCGGACAGTTTGCCAGAACCTCTTTGGAGCCGATCGATAGTCTTTCTCCATGGCCTCACCAAACTCCTCCCACGCCCGAGATTTTGCCTCGGCAACTGCCACTGCTGCACCCCGCTTGGCTATCCGGTACCTGTCTGCTGCCTCCGGAGACCCACAGACCAGCCACGCCCTGTAGGCCTCCTTCTTCAGCCTGACGGCTCCCCGAACCTCTGGTGTCCACCAGCGGGTACGGGGGTTGCCACCACGACTGGCACCGGCCACCTTACGACCACAGCTAGCAACAGCCGCCTCGACAATCGCAGAGTGGAACAAGGCCCACTCGGACTCAATGTCCCCCACTGCTCTCGGGACGTGGTCAAAGCTCTGCCGGAGGTGGGAGTTGAAGACCGTCTTGACAGGTTCTTCTGCCAGGCGTTCCCAGCAGACCCTCACTATGCGTTTGGGTCTGCCAGGTCTACGCGGCATGTTCCCTTGCCATCTGATCCAACTCACCACCAGGTGGTGATCAGTTGACAGCTCCGCCCCTCTCTTCACTCGGGTGTCCAAAACATACGGTCGCAGGTCAGATGATACGACTACAAAATCTATCATCGACCTGTGACCTAGGCTGCCCTGGTACCAAGTGTACCGGTGGGCATCCTTATGTTCGAACATGGTGTTCGTTATGGCCAAACTGCGGCTTGCACAGAAGTCCAATAACAAAACACCGCTCGAGTTCTGATCAGGTGGGCCGTTCCTCCCAATCACACCCCTCCAGGTCAAGCTGTCATTGCCCACGTGAGCATTGAAGTCCCCCAGCAGGACAATGGAGTCCCCTGATGGAGCACTATCTAGCACTCGTCCCAGGGACTCCAAAAAGGGTGGGTACTCTGAACTGATATTTGGCCCATAAGCACAAACAACAGTCAGGACCCGTTCCCCGACCCGAAGGCGCAAGGAAGCTACCCTCTTGTCCCCCGGGGTAAACCCCAACACACAGGCAGAGAGTCTCGGGGCTAACAAAAAGCCAACCCCAGCCCTCCGCCTCTCACCCGGAGCAACTCCAGCAAAGTAGAGTGTCCAACCCCTCTCCAGGTCTCGGGTTCCAGAGCCAATGCAATGTGTCGAGGTGAGTCCGACTATATCTAGCCGGTACCGCTCAACCTCTGCCACAAGCTCCGGCTCCTTCCCCGCCAGCGAGGTGACGTTCCATGTCCCAAAAACTAGTTTCCTTGTCCGGGGATTGGACCGCCAAGGCTCCCGCCTTGGTCTGCCACCCGATTCACATTGCACCGGACCCTTCATGTTCCTCCTGCGGGTGGTGGGTCCACAGTTGGACGAGCCCATGTATCCGGTTCGGGCTGGGCCCGGCCGGGCCCCATGGGCGAAAGCCCGGCCACCAGGCGCTCGCTCACGGGCCCCAACCCCAGGCCTGGCTCCAGGGTGGGACCCCGGTAACCCTCCGGGCCGGGTACTCCGACTCTTCGTTTTCACCGCCATGAAAGATCCTTCGAACCGTTCTTTGTCTCACCCTTCACCTAAGACCAATTTGTCATGGGAGACCCTACCAGGGGCACTAAGTGCCCCAGACAACATAGCTCCTAGGATCATTAGGGCACTCAAACTCCTCCACCACGATAAGGTGACGGTTCAAGGAGGAGTCAGTTAAATCTGAATAGATAAAATAAAACACCAATAATGTTTTCTATTCCTTAATTCTGTTATGAGAACATTATTTCTTAGATAACCTAAATAAGTTGCTTCACAAAGTCAGCAGCTAGTTCACCCTGATATATGAAATAATAACGATATGAACTTGTGTAACAATACATCCAAAATAAGATCAAATGGGGATTTGCTACCTGCCGTGCTCATATCCTCCGTTAGAGGGAGCTGCGGGTTTTTGATGAATCTTGTGTTTTAGGGAGGCTCCAGAGGAGGAAGCCGCTGACCCAGAGGAGGCAGGAGGCCCGGTGGCGCATGTTGCTGCAGGGCAGGCTGCAGTGGAGCGTCTGCAGAGAGCTGCACAGCAGGAGGACCTCAGCGTCTCTCAGGGACAACCGTCTCCACCTAAAAGACCCTTCAGGACACCAAACGTGCCGTCCCTATGTGCCTTGGCCACCCGCTCCACCGTCCACCTCATGACTGGTGGGAGGCTCTCCCTGGAGCATATCTGGCTCGGTAACTTTACCAGATGAGATGTTCTGACCCGGCTGTCTTGACCCCACCCCCAGCTCCCAGCATGCAGTACAGCAGCAGCCTGGCAGGTCTCACCCCAGAGCTGGCTGAACTTCTCCTCAACCACATGTCCCGAGAGAGGCTGCTACGTCCGCGCACCCTGGAGCTCTTCTTCGGCTGCCCGTTGCAGAAGTTTGTCCTGAACTGCTACCCGTACTCCACCAACGAGCTTCTACGGCAGCTACGAGCCTTCACGGCTCTGAAGCATCTCAGTCTGGTCAACTCTCCCCTCATCACGGGTAAAAGCCACTGCCGTCTGATTGTTTATCACCTCTGTTCCTTCTTAATCTCATGGACCGGTCTTGTCCAGACTCGGGTTTGTCCATCCTGCCCAGCCTGGGTAAACTCCAGTCCCTCAACCTGGCCGCCTGTAGCAAACTGACCGACTCCTGTCTGCAGTTCATCACAGGTCTGAACTCACAGGCTCCTGTAGATTCACCTGCTGTATTTAACATGTTAGAGAGCGTGTGTTTGTTGTGTTTATCTCCTTTAAGGGTTGAAGAGTTTGTGCTTCCTGTCCCTGGATCAGACTAAAGTGACGGATGCTGGGATGCTGCTGTATCTCCAGTCAGCTCCTTCCTGTCTGACTCAGCTGAGTCTGAACCAGACGGCGGTGACTGAAGTCACACTGGCCGCGCTCTCCACCTGCGTGCCTCAGCTGCGACTTCTCAGCATCAAGCAAACGAAGGTGACTCGGCCTCAGAAACCTCATGTTCATGCAGCTCAGGAGTGGCTTCTCATCTGTCGTTGTGGCAGGTAAAGGACGTAAGCGCTCTGGTGGAGATGTCCGGTCTGCAGACTCTGAGTCTGGATGGGACGGGCGTCACTGAGGCGTCTCTGGAGAACCTTGCCACCCATCCAGCTCTGTCTTCTCTCAGTTTAGGAGGAATTACAGTAAAAGACGGTGACCACACACTCGAGATCATCTCAGGTTTGTTCCCAAGAAGACTCAGGAATGACCAGAGAGAGAAAAGCAAATGAATTTAATGTTCTTTCAGGTCTAAAACTGAGTCACCTCACCCTCCCTGGACGCCACACTGTGACGGACAGTGGCCTGTCTTTCATCAGCAGGTTGTCTCTGCTGTCAGAGCTGGACCTGACCGACTACACACAGGTCACAGACCAGGGAGTCCACCAGCTCTCCACCATGACCAGGTCCTCAAGTTTCTAGCATCATTCCAGATGTTTTTTTAAAGTAAACAAACTGATTATCATGAATTTCATGTAGGTTGAAGAAGCTGTCGCTCAGCAACACCCAGGTGACGGATGCAGGGCTTTCCTCTCTGCGCGGCTTGCAGGAGCTGCAGGAGCTGTGTTTGGACCGAACAGCGGTGACCAGTCGAGGAGTGGCCGAGCTCATCACCTGTCTGCCTCACCTTCAGGTGGTTTAAAGCTCGAGTTCTCTCCTGTGGAACAAAACGTCTCGTTTTATTAGGGGCTGCAATAAAAATCAGGATAGTGAAACACACCTGGTTTTAGTTCTCCATCAGCTAGGGTTTTACCAACCCGGAGAGGCTTTTAGTTCTTTTGTCTAATCTTCTCACTTTAAAGCTCAGATTGTCTCTATCCGTCCCGTTTTCCAGGTGTTGGGATTAGCCAGTACACAGGTGGGAGACACGGTGGTGAGGAGGGGTTTGATCCACTGTCAGCAGCTGGTTAAGATCAATCTTAGCCGCACACGGATCACAGACCACGGTAAGTAAACAATTCCATCACATATCGTCCTGTTTGTCCACACTCGAATGAGCAATCCTGTTAAATCTCCTCCTCCTGCAGGTTTGAAGCACCTGAAGGGCATGCGTCTCTCTCAGGTGAACCTGGACGGCACTGGCGTCAGCCTGATGGGCGTCGCCGGCCTCCTCTCTGTGACCAGCATCAGCAGCATCCGGGCCAGTAACACTCGCTCCATTCCACCAGACGAAGTCTCAGATGAAGAGTGGGAGACTCAGTGACCGTCGACACCTCTCCTCCTCCTGCACCTCCTCTAATCCCCTGGAACTTGCTGTGGCCAGGATTATATGAGAATGGCATCGAGTGAAACACTCCAACTTGCACCGTTTCAGCTGCAGCTAGTGCCACTAATCGGACAATCACAAGCTGAAACCTTTAACGGAGTGCTTCCTGCTTAAGGATAACTCCTTTTTATTAACCATGCATCAAATAAAAATCATTTACTCATTGTGTCCGGAAACGCAGCCTGCTTTTGTGCAGGTTCACAGGTCAACGTGAACATTCTGCTGCATGTTTGTAGAAGATCGACTGGAGATTGTTCAACTAAACACGGAGGATGCAGATTTCTCATTCTGATTGTTCTGTTAGAATAGTCACGTCTGATAGCGGCTTTATCATTTGAGTGGAAACATCAAGACTTCTGAGGCAGATTTCTAGCCGTACAGCTGCACTGGAGCAACTTCATGCCTGCATATTTGTCCCGTTTTTATTAACCATCACATTCCGTGTCATTTTGCACCAAAATCAGCTTTCATGGTCCATTTTAATGCCGTTTAAAGCAGATGTCCATTTACCTCGTAGAGCACCAGAGCCCAAAGATCTTAATTTTTGTTTAGAGCTGCAATAGTTTATTTTGCTGGAAGGCTGTATGATGGATACAGTCCCCTCTTATTTGCTGAATAAAAAAACATCCTCAGTTTGATTCTGCTGTCTTTATTGTTCTGTGTATTCAGACAAACTTTATTGCATTACATTGTTAAATAAGGCAGAACTGCTGTTTTACACCAGAGGAAGGGAAATAAAGTCAACTTTTAAATATAAAACATGACCTAAAAGCTGCTGCTGTGTGCAGGATGACATAAAAACTGAAAACCTTGCTTTGAGGACAGCACAATGGAATGCATTCCAGGTGAACCAGCCAATCAGAGCACAGCCTCGTGATGAGGGCGGGGCTTCGATCAACGCCGTCAAACTGAAATGGAAACGTGGTATGACACGTACGAGAGACCAGTCCAATAAGATGCATAAGAATGTTTCAGTTCGCTCTCATCCTTCAGATGGCGTGCACCTGCTGCTTCTCAATCTTGGTCTTCAGATGCTCCTTGTACCCCAGAATGTCACTTTTCCACTTTGTGATGGTTTGTTTCTCACAGACCCAGATTTCCTGAGCCACCTGGCAGGAAGGGAATGATTAGAATAGTGTTTGAACACATTTCTGACTTTCACACAAGTACAAACCTGCTGAATGAGTCTGAAGTCGTGGCTAACAAGCATCATCCCCCCGTCAAACTCGTTGATGGCATCTGCCAGCGCGTCGATGGTCTCAATGTCCAGGTGGTTGGTGGGCTCATCGAGGAACAGCATGTGGGGGTTCTGCCAGGCCAGCCAGGCAAAACAAACTCGGCACTTCTGACCGTCGGACAAGTTTCTGATGGGGCTGACCTGGAACCAGTCGATGGTTTTAGCGACGCTCCGCTTTTCAGGACAAGGATCAACCGATTTAACCCACCTGCTGCTTTCCTGTCAGACCGTAACGACCGATGATCTTCCTCATCTCCTCCTTTTCTTTGATCTCAGGGAAGCACTTCATCATGTACTCCAGAGGAGACAGGTCCAGCTCCAGCTGCTCCGTCAGATGCTGGAAACACGAGCAGGTACGGGGAAATAAATATATTTCAATGCTCAGAACTTAAAACGTGTCAAAAGACAGGCTGAAGCTTACCTGGTGGTACCTGCCGATCTTTACGTGAGAATGTTTGCGGATCATGCCGTCGGTGGGAAGGAGCTATAAAAAAAAAAAAAAAAAAAAAAAAAGAGGCAAAGACTCAAAGGATGATTTCATTGTGGTGCTAGCTAGTTGGTGCATCACCCACCCACCTCTCCCATAAGCAGCTTCAGCAGCGTGGACTTCCCTGCTCCGTTCGGGCCCACCAGAGCCACTCGAGTATCCAAATCGATACCAAACTCCAGGTTTTTATATATGTGCGGCTAAAGGAAAACAAATCCGTTGCCATGAATAAACCAGAATTCTGTGAGGAAGTCACCTGCCTCTTCGCTACACTCACCGTGTTGTCGCTGTACTTGAAGCTCACGTTCTGAACCATGATAACAGGAGGAGGAATCTTCCCACAGGGAGGAAAATAAAATGACAGCGTCTGGAAGAAACAGGACGATGGGGCTTGGTGAGAGAGGGAAAACCAGAGGTATTCGAGCCGCCACGCTCGGCACATCGGCGGCGTACCTTGTCATTTACAACTTTTTCAGTCAAGCCAGACGCCACCATCTTCTGCAGCGTCTTCTCTTTGCTCTGCGCTTGCCGGGCCAACTTTGCAGAGCCGTGACCAAACCTGGCGATGTAATTCTACAGGAGACAAACGAACAGGTTACACACCAAACAAACGTCAGCTAATTTGGGCTAAAGGGTCACTCTGATGCAGAAAAACATCCCCTTTACCTTCATGTGGGCCATCTGGTCCTGCTCCCAGTTGAACCTCTTCATCTGGTTCTCTTCCAGCTCAGCTCTGGTCTTCACATACTGGTCGTAGTTACCCTTAACAAATATAGATCTGCACCGTCATCCAACAGCACACAGATATGATTCCTTATTTAGCATCAGGATCACACATGGCAGCGTCCTGGGACGGTCTAAGCCACCCGCTCTCACCGTGTAATACTTTAGTTTTCTCTGATGCAGGTGGATGATGTTGGTGCAAACGCCGTTGAGGAAGTCTTGCGAGTGCGAGATGAGCACGAGGATTCGTTTGAACCTGACAAGACCCGTTAGGCTGATGAGTTTGTGCTCTATGCACGTGTGAGGAAAAAGAAATGCCACTAAAACATTTAAACTTACGACTTGAGCTCCTCTTCCAGCCACACACAAGCATCCAGGTCCAGGTGGTTGGTCGGCTCATCCAGCAACAACATGAAGGGCTTGATAAAGAGAGCTCTGCAAAATAAACAGATGCTCAGATTTAAAATAAAAGGAAATAACATCTTTCCATTCTTCCCACTGAAACAATAGTCAATACTTTGATTTTTACAAATAATGCACAATATGAAATTCTAACAACTACTCCATTTCTCGGTACCTGGCTAGAGCAACACGCATCCTCCATCCTCCACTGAAGTCCTTGAGCTTCTTCTGCTGCATAGCAGCGCTGAAACCCAAACCGTGAAGGATCCGAGAGGCTCGCACCTGTGCCTTGTCTGCATCCAACTCCTCCAGACGCTCGTACAGCTCCATCAACTTCTCACACTCGGCTTTGTGGAGACAGATGAGTCAGTTCCTGTTCAGCCACAATCAGCAGCGGGTTTTTACTTGATCTTATTTCACTTACAGTCTTCGTGGGCTAGTCTCTCTGCCTCTTTCTCCAGCATTATTCTCTCCTCATCCACTTCCATGACACACTGCAGAGCCGTCTTGTCACTGGGGGCCATCTCCCGGGTCAAGTGGTAAATATCTATGTGCTCAGGAATGGGGATTTCACGATGCCCAATGGCTGACAACAGCATGGACTTCCCTAGCAGAAGAAAAGTTAGCATCAAGTGCCTTTAGGATTCACTAAAGGTGTGGAGGAGGTGATGAGGGGTTACCTGTGCCGTTGAGGCCGATGAGGCCATAGCGTCTGCCTGAGTTGAGCTCCAGGCTGGTGTCTGCTAGCAGCTCTTGACCATGAAATGTAAGCGACAGGCTGCTGATGTGGACATCAGTGCTGTTGGGGTGGGATGCGAGGACGCCGGTCACTGCCCGTGCCTCCGTCTTACGCAGCTCAAACTCATCCAACTCCTTTGTCAAACTGACAACACCTGTTTCCAAAGAAAAGGACCAACTGTCAATCACTAAATACTCAAAGTGCCAGTGCAGTTCCAGTAATTCCAGTGTTCCTCACCATTATCACCATTGCTATGTGCTCCGTTTTCCTGGCTCTCTGGTTGGTCGCCCTCTCCGTTTAATTCATCAGATTTCTTGGTGCGCTGGCGTGCTTTGGCGGCCTCCTTCTTCTTCGCTGCCTTCTTTTTGGCCAAGTCTGACGGCATGGTTGTGGAAGTCTATCGGATTAAAATTAGAACACAGTTTTAAAAATCACATTATTGTTGGTTAACGTGTGAGAATCAAGCCAGCATTAGACATGGGTGAGCTGCTGCAGATGTATGAATCAGGCTGTAAGTGACTCAACACCCAGATGAGGTGTTGTGGCGCATTGTAAAGTAGTTTCATTGACTCTACTGTGGACAGCCGTCTTATTTTTGGTATGTTTGCTCTAACTGGGTGTCGTATGGGCTGTCCGGACTTCCTTCTGTTTATTAGGGAACAGCGAGTACCATACATGCGCTGTGACGCGGGGGACAGAGGGTGCTCCTTTGGATACAACACCGGCTCGGTAACGTGCCGAGAAGAGAATGTAACTCTAGTGGTGCTTATTCTGATAATTATCCAACAGGAGGGTTTGACGTGATAAACAATGAGGCCTTTAACTCCTGGCAATGAAATAACATCGCATTTAGGTTCCTTTCAATCTGACCGGCTTAGTTTCTCTGATTAGCCCAGCTGTTAGCCGCTAACACGGGCTATGCCGCTAAATGTCCAAATTGCCACTCAAGAATTACATTGTATAATATTTAAGACTCGTGCTAGTTGGGACAAACAGAATGTAACATGTGTACAAAAATAAGAAAACAATCAAACACGAGACGTTTCGGGCGATATCCACTACTGACAGGCCCGATTGGCTAAAGCTAACATGTCGCTAGGCCCAATGTAGCAACGACACAACCAGATAGCGGTAATTAGTTTTTAACAAGCCCGTTTCGATTAACAACAGCCAGGATAAATGAGCCATTCAAATCCTAGTCGTCAACCACTGTTGGGTTGGTTCTTACCTAAGTATTTGCTGTTGTTCTCCTACTTATCTCCGGAGCACACTGATGTCTCGTGTCCACTTTTTGCCGGGTGGATATAGCCGCGGTCGAGAGACTGCCAGACAGACCATATATGGTCAGGATGGGCGGAGTTAACGGAAATACGTCCTCTTGTGGAACTGCCGTAAATTGTTGGAATTCGGACCATTTGCCTTGTTTAAGCAAGAAGATCCAATTCTTCTAATTCCCAAACAGATATTTTTTACTTTGTATCTAATAAAATTATATTGTTATATTTATTGTGTGTGTGTGTGTGTGTGTGTGTGTGTGTGTGTGTGTGTGTGTGTGTGTGCTTTACATAATCTGACTTTAAGAACTGTTCAGTAGTTTTATTATATATTAATTTAAAAAACTTCAAGATGGATGTTCATGCATATATTGATTTTTGTCATGATAAAATTAATATTTAATCTATAAATTCCTGATGCTGCTTAAGATGCTTTAATTTTGCTCAATAAAAATGTGATGAGATCACAACCCTTCTTGCAATGCATTTCTTTAGATAGGAGAGGACTAAACACTACTAACTGCTGATAATTGTGCTAATAAACAACCATGTTTGATTATAGGATTTGGTCATTTTTAACTTTTAAGTAAAAGCCAACCAATTATTACATAGAAACGCTATCTAAGTGTTTGAAGAGAGGAATGCAATCTTTGCATTATCTGGATTGGAGTCAAATTAAGCATAACAGAAAAAAACTAATCATATGCATAAATGTTTGTATTTTTTTAGACAAAATGACAGGTTGTCATGTCTTTACAGTACAAAAATTAGCCATGCTGAACTCCCCTTTTATGTAAACGAGGCAGTCCAGATAGTGTCTGCATGTTTCTCCCATACAGCCAAACATGCTGACAGCTCCTTCCACAACTTTCCATAGCTGTCATTTAACCCATTCAAATAAAAAGTAGGAAAATGACAAAACTCAATGCAAAAACTGAACTCTCCTACAGAGGGGATGCTGCTGCTGCAGCGGTGCATCAGTCAGTGGATATGTTTCTTTTTAGCCAGCCGTCTTGTGAACCGGCTAGAAGTGATCATAGGCAACTGAAGGCAACGTGGGAGGATTTCTTCTCTTCATTTCAGGTGACACGAGTGTGGGCGGTGTCACCTTGTGTTGAGAACGAACGACTTGTTAGATCCGTAACAGTTGACAAAATAAAAGTGAAACACTAAAGTAGCGGAGGATACTTGTTATAGAAGAACTTCAAGAACCTGTGCTTTTTCATTAACAGCAGATTTACCGACTTTATTCATTACATTTAAACACTGGCATCGAAACAAGTTTTGTTTTGTTTTTCATCAGTTACAAAGTCTAAACGAGTGTATGCCTGTCACACCGTTTAACACTCGCTGGGACGTAAACTCCGCCTAAGTCTGTGCCGTTTTGTCTGCTGGTGTATAAATGGAACGCAGCCCGCAGTGAAGCCTGTTACTAATGATGGGGCTGAAAACGAAATGAGGAACGCTGTTTCCACACTCCCTGTACGTGTGTGACACTCTGTTTTTGAGGAAGTGGACAAACTAGCAACTAGGAGGACACTTGTTTTGATTCACATAATGGCTTTTACCCCTATAGGCCATCAAATATGGGACCTTCACGCCTGTGCTCACGGATGTGGATCGTCGCGTCTGCGTTGAAAAGCAACGGTCGGTCGCGATGCTAACTCGCTAGCTTCCTCTTTGATGTTTGTTCCTTGAATCCTTCGAGACTATAACACAGGCTATCTCTTCATTTACGACGTTTACACTCTGGAGACTTGTTACGTATTGTTAACGGTACCAAAGGAGATTAACATAAATGTCAGCCATCCTGAAGGCAACCTTTCAGCTACGTTTTAGTTAGCTGACTTTGTAAGTTGCTGTTAGCCAATAAAATAATAATCCAGGTAATTAACACAGCAGGAGCGAATACACAGGAACGACACACAGACTACTAGTTAATGAATAACCAAACTAACTAATTTAGGGTTTTAGAGAACCGTTAAGACTCCAGTGATGCTATGCAAATGTTTTCACAGCAAAGTTTTGCATACCGCTAGCTTAATTAATAGTATTCATTAAAACAAGATCTGGATTTTCGTCTCACTGGTTTAAACTCTTATTTAATAAAGAGACCAAGAGAAGAAGCTGTGATTAATGCAGGTTTTCGAACATTTCAAGCCTCCTCCCTCTGGTTTCTTCACCAAATGTTTGGTTAAAATGTTTGGAGTTGGCACTTTTAGCTCCTAACAGGCAGACATGCGTGTCTCGTCGTTTTTGGCCTTGTTCAGGCCTGCTTTGCCCCTGCTCCTGGGGCTGTCTCTGGGATGCAGTCTGAGCCTTTTGATGGTGTCCTGGACTCAAGGAGACACGGATGATCCCTGCAGAGATGATCTGAATAAAGGCAGCCTCTTCCTGGGTAGAGATGTCCAGAGAGACCAAAGGAATGGAGCTGGGGAGGAAGACTTCCAGCCACGAATAATACCTTATCACAAGGATCCTAACAAACCATACAGGAAGGTCCTTAGGTAAGAGCCATGGCTGTGGAATAAAGGTACACCTGAATGTTTCAGATCAACGATCAGATAACCCTTGTAAAAACCTAATTCTGTTTTCAAACAATGATTTATTGACGTAAAAGGGGATCAAAACCAACCAGTCCCAAAGTGAAGACATCTTCCAGCATTAAGGTCAAAGGTCAGATGTTCTCCTTCAGGATTTTCTGCTAGAGCAGAATTTGTGGTCCCAGGTCCTGAAGCAGTTAAGGAGCCACATACCATCACACTACCACCACCATGTTTGACCACTGGTGTGACACAAACTTAAAAAAAAAATTTAATAAAGTCTGTCGTACATTTTCCCAGCACCTTATGGTCAGCAGCTGCACTCTACTGGTTGATATTAAGGGTTAGGGTTAAAGGGACTTGTCACTAAATAAATCAGGCTTATTTATAAGAAATGGGGGATTTACGGTTGTTTATTCTTAACTTAATAGGCTTCCTGGGTGGGATGTACAGTCTTGTTACAGAGTCAGAGCTCCATGCTGCACATCATCAGAAAGAAACTTGTCTTTTAATGCTCTGATCCGTCTCCTCTGATCCAGAACTCGATACATCCACACTGAACTGGGCATAAGAGAACGACTGCTGGTGGGCGTGCTGACATCCCGGGCCACCCTCAACACACTAGCCGTGGCGGTAAACCGAACCGTCGCCCACCGCTTCCACCGGACCTTTTTCTTCACAGGACTGCGGAGCCCCAAAGTGCCTCATGGCATGACTGTGATTGCCCACGGTGACGACCGGCCCGTGTGGCTGATGTACGAGACGGTGCGCCACCTCCATCAGCACCACGGTTCTGACTACGACTGGTTCCTGCTGGCCCAGGACGACACTTACATGCAGGCGGATCGTCTTTCGGAGCTGGTGGGTCACCTGAGTTCAGGTCAGGACCTGTACATGGGCAGGGCGGAGGAGTTTATTGGAGGGGAAGAGAAGGCGCGGTACTGCCACGGTGGTTACGGCTACCTGCTGTCCCGCAGCCTGCTGGCCCGTCTGCAGCCGCACCTCGACACCTGTCGTAACGACATCCTCAGCGTGAGACCCGACGAGTGGCTGGGCCGCTGCATTATCGACTACTTGGGTCTGAGTTGCGTGGAGATGCATCAGGTAACAACAACAAACTTGTTTATGAAACACGTTCAGAATGTCCAGTTTCCCTGCTGAGCTTGTTCACTCTTACTGCTCACAGGGGATGACGTACCGTTACTTTGAGCTTCAGAAGAACGCTGATCCAGAGCGTGAAGAGAGCGCAGAGTTCAAAAACGCCTTCACGGTTCATCCTGTATCAGACCCGAACCTCATGTACCGTCTGCATAAACGTTTCAGCCACATTGAGCTGGAACGGACGTACCAGCAGATTCAGGAGCTCCAGGTTTACCATTCTTTACCAAGAACTTTGCACCAAATGTCTATTTCACCTCTGCTGTTTGGTTTTATTCCACCTAAAGCCAGGGTATCCGAGGGTCCTTAAAAAGTCTTAAATTTACTTTTCCAAATTTAAAGCCTTGAAAATCCTTAAAAATGACAAATAATCCTTAAATACAGTTTCCAAAGGTCTTAAATTACCAAAGACCCAATAAACTACATTATTTTATTTCTATGACATTTTTGTGAATTTCTAGTTAGTCTTCAGCATTTTTTGTGTATGGTGTTGACGTAAGCGGAACCGTACACATTCAGTTGGTTGTGAAAGGGGACTATTTTTAGATGAGCACATTAGCTGGTTAAGCTAGTGGGAGCTTGCGCCATAGAGAAGTGCAAGTTTAATGGTAAATGGATGGTTAATCCCACGTTCGCGACGTGGTTAGCACTGGTTCCAGGCAATAGCTGTAAATTATAGCTTAAATTTAATTTAAAAAATAGCTTAAATTTGGATCTGGATCGAAAGGAGTCAGTTGAGGTGGTTTGGGCGTCTGGTCAGGATGCCTCCTGGACGCCTCCCTGGGGAGGTGTTTCAGGCATGTCCTGCTGGCAGGAGGCCCCCGGATCGACCCAGGACACGTTGGAGAGGTTACATCTCCAATCTGGTCCGGGAACACCTTGGGGTCCTGCTGGAGGAACTGGTGGAGGTGGCCGGCGAGAGCACGGTCTGGTGCTCCCTAGTTGGTATGCTGCCCCCGTGACCCGGACCCGGATTAGCGGAGGAAGACGACAACGAGCTTAAATTTGGTCAAAGTGGCCTTAAAAAAGGTCTTAACAAGTCTTAAATTTGGCTCCCTTAAACCTGCAGATACCCTGTAAAGCACTTTATGCTCCTGGGTAGAAACACCTGGCTGATGCATTATTTATACATGCTGAAAATAACCTAGTTACAGGTGCTCTGTTGGGACATGTACCAGGACTGTCTAATTCTCAGCATGCTGTTAAAATATGCTTTAGTAGATTACTCAAACATGGCTTGTTGCCGTTATGTCCAGTTTAAAGAGAGTCCACCCTCTGCCAGGTTTAGAGTTTAACGTATCAAGCTGACCGTCGTCGATGAAATGTCCAGAGAAACTGCATAAAAACCTACAACCTCCTTTGCAGACTCTACAAACCTGAATTATTGCTTAAAGGTAACATTTCATAACAGGAAAACTAGAAAAAGATGGAGCAAGAATGACTTGTTTGAAGGATTCCAGGAGATGTAAAAAAAAATGTGGCAGCACAAGTTGGGTTTTGCAGAGTTGCTCCAGCCTGATGTGTGATAAACTGACTGACGGATGTTTTGTGCTTGTATCAGATGCAGATGAGTAACCTGAGTGACCTTACGCCAGAGGGCAAGGCTGGGGTCACATGGCCGATAGGAATCAACCCTCCCTTCAAACCCAAGACCCGCTTCGAGGTCATAAACTGGGATTATTTCACAGAGGAGCACATCTACACCTGCATCGACGGCTCGCCCAAGTGCGAGATGAGAGGGGCGGACAGAGCCGACGTCGGCGCCATACTGGAGATCGCCGTGGAGGGACTGAATGAGCGCTACCAGCCACAGCTTCGCTTCCGAAAACGGCGCTTACTCAACGGGTATCGGCGCTTTGATCCCACTCGTGGCATGGAGTACATTCTGGACCTGGCTCTGGAGGCTATCTCCCAAAAAGGCCACAGCCAGGTCATCGCCAAGCGAGTCAATCTGCTGCGACCTCTCAGCGCAGTCGAGATCATTCCCATGCCGTATGTAACGGAGGCAACGCGGGTGCAGGTCATCCTGCCGATTACCGCCCAGGACCAGGACTTTGTTGGTAACTTCCTGGACATGTACGTGATGAACACGCTGGACACGCACGACAACGTTTTACTGACCTTCCTGTTCATCTACGATCCTTTCGACGCTCAGAGAGTCAGCCAGATGGACGTGTTTGCTGGTGTGAAGTCCATGATCGGGGAGGTGGAGAAACGCTACGGAGACGTGAAGATCCCCTGGATCAGCGTCAAGACCGAGGTACCCTCACAGGTCAAGCTGATGGACATCATCTCCAAGAAGCATCCTGTTGACACGCTGTTTTTCCTGGCCAGCGTTTGGACGGAGGTCAACTCTGACTTCCTGAACCGCTGCAGAATGAACGCCATCAGCAACTGGCAGGTTTTCTTCCCTATCCACTTCCAGGAGTACAACCCGGCGGTCATGTACCGCGACCAGCAGCCCTCCGCCTCATCCTCCACCTCCGAGTCCCTGAGGGACGGACACTTTGACCGCCACGTCTTCGATGAGGCCTGCTTGTACAACGCAGACTACATGAGCGCTCGGACCAAAATGGCAGCCGATATTTTAGACAACGAGGAGCTGCTGGAGAGTATGGACGTCTATGACATTTTTGTGCGCTACTCGGGCTTGCACGTGTTCAGGGCGGTGGAGCCGGCGCTGATCCAGAAGTACGTACGACGAGCGTGCAACCCTCGTTTCAGCGAGGACGTGTACCACCGCTGTGTCCTCAGTAACCTGGAGAGTCTGGGGTCACGCTCACACCTGGCCATGGCTCTGTTTGAGCAGGATCAGGCCAACAGCACGTAGAACCGCCCAGCAGCTCTGGGGACGGGCCGCGCCTGGTTAACCAAGCACAGATGACTCATCGTGGGTTCCTACAGCTGGAGTTATCCGTTGTCAAGGAAACGTAAACGGGACGAATTATGAGTCATGGTGATGTCACTCCTAAAATGGGCACGCTGTTACTCGTGACCTTCTTTGACAGAATGTGAGACAGTATTCATGTTTTAAATTGGCTGATGTGTGTGTGGGTAAAACAAAAACGCCTTTCATTGTTAATATTATTAAACTTGAGCCATCGGTCTTCTTTGTGAAGATGATAATAATGCTGGAACAAGCTGCCTTTTCTTTTTCTATTAAAAGTGCTTCCAATCAGGAGTGGCGTCTTCATTCATGCTGCTCGGCGTGTAAAAGAGCTCCAGACTAGTTTACAGGATCCTCACGGCGTGAGCCACCTTCTACTCCCAGAGATATCTGAGCGTCGTGGGCTTTCCGCTCACATTCAGCTGCTGCAGGGCCTAAAGGCAGTGAACAGTTTGTTCCTCGGCTGCTCGCCCCGCCTCGTCTCCTTGCATTAAGCCAGGAGATCTCCATCCCTGCCCGGGCCTCCCGGAGGCGTTGGCAAATCTGCAGAGATGGGGTGAGAAGTGAACCCAGTGCCCAGACGGAGGGTCGAGTCCACGTAACCCGACAGAGGGTTGGCAGAGCTGGCTGAATGCCTCGCTTTAGGAGACTGCCCCCCTCCCTCACCCATGAAACACCTCCATGTAGAGGGGGGTGTGTGGTGCTCACAACAGAGCAGCAGCAGAGTGAAAGAGGTTCTTTCTGAGGAGGTGATACTGCAGCCCAGTGGAAACCAGGGCCTCCACCTGCTGCCCTGTGGTCAGATCTGAACAATAACATGCTTGTTGCTGCCTGTTCTCGGGCAGAAATCATAACCCACCAACCAACGGCAGCTCAAATTTAACATTTCACTCTTCTGGAGAGAGGTCAGTGCAAACAGCAGAACAAATACTTTCCATGTCTAAAGACCGGGTTTACTGGGAAAAAGTGTTAGGATCTCTCTGCATCTGCAGATCTCAGCATTTAGATGCAACTTAAGATTAGATCCTAAATAATTAGTGAAAATGTAACTTTGAACAGAAAATGGTAAAATGCTGCTCTTATTTCAACATGTTAACCTTAAGAGAAATTAAGTTTTTATATTATTCAATATTTCTGGGTTTTTACTTGTAGTTAAGTTGTAATTAGATCTCGCCCTTGTTTCTGGTGTAGATGTGCTCCTTGGTGTATTGAATCTGTGGTAATAATGGCCTGTATTTGTAAAGCACCCACTGGTGGGGATGAGCCATGATGTAGCCACAGCTGCCCTGGGGTGCACTGATAGAAGCAAGTCGCCACCGGTCCAGCAGGCAAGGTAGGTTAAGTGTCTTGCCCAAAGACACAACAGCAGCATCAAACCTGCAACGTTTTGATTATTGGACAACCCACTCTACCTGCTGAGCTACTGCTGTTCCAATAGTTTCTTGGTTCTCTATTGGACAAAAAACTACAATAAGTCATATCAAGTGATTTAAAGTTAAAATAAGACTTTTTCAGTGAAATAATCACAAAAACAGTGAAGTCTCAGTCATGTTGGGTTACATGAAAACAGATTTCCTTCTCAATCGGCTGGGGGTTGCCAGATCTTCTCCTTTTAAAACCCCAAAGTATATTAACTAGTACTTGTAACCCTTACCCAGCCTTTCCATTTAATGCGTGTTGCATTACAATAATAGATGCATTTTGCCCAAGAGTTCCTTTCCTGCCGGGAGCGTTTCAGACGCAAAACTAAACAGCAAAGGCGTTCCATACATAGGGCCTCACAGGAGAAACGCAACATCAAGTGTGATTTCAACAGTTCACACAAACGAGGAGAAAGACAGCAGCATGTAGTTTCCCCTAATGTTTCATGAGCCTGGCCTGCTTCCAGTTTCCAGATGTTTTACACAGCTTTTGTGTTTGACTTCCTGTCTGGCCCAATCTGAACTGTGGAGTCTGAGGCCTTCTGGAAGCGAAGAGTTGACCACAGGGTGTCACTCACTTCATGCTCCTTTAAACGGAGTCTTTCCATTTAAGCAAAACACAAATCACATTTTACACACTGATGGGAAAACTTTCACTCTAAATATTTTCTCGAAGAGTGAATTTGTGTTGCTTTTGAAAAGACTTGCAAAATTTTTAAAGCTGCACGAGAGAGACAAGCATTAAATTTTATCATAGTACATAAAATATTTCTTTAGTATCTCAACTTTCCACGCTTAGAGCCAGTGACTCAAATTCATGTCTGATTCATCTGCAGACATCAAAATCCATGCAATAAAACGCGAAACAGGATAATATTAATTGTCAACATAAAGTAAATTTTGTGGAAAAGAGAAAAAAAAACTCAGATGAAGTGGCTTTTACAAACTTTGGCAAGCGCTTCTTTATTTACATCCAGACTGTCTCATAAAGTCACAGCTGTTTTCCCTTCATCAAAGCCTTCAGAGATGCTCGTGTGCCCTTGGATCCCTCCCGTCGGTGACCCTCGGTGTAAACAGAGAGGAAGAGGAGCTCCCGCTCTTGACAAACATGCAAGAATCCAGACAAACATGTTAACAGTAACAAAAAAAGACACAGTAGTGATTTTGAGGCAGAGCTGCAGCTCCACTGTCCTCCACAAGAGGGTGCTAGTGATTCAGTGACAACAGGAAGTTCTGGCCGTGCAGAGAAACATGACTAGAGTGCATTTAGTTGAACTTAGTCCCAGTAACAGAATCACACCTACAGTTAGCTCGCTGGTAGGACGTGTTATTTTTGGCTAAAGAAATGTGTCCAAAAGGCATTTGAACTAATGCGTGGACTCCTGCCCTCAGCACACATCCATGCCTGCCTTTTTATTTTTATTTTTTTTTCCCAAAAATATTTACACTTTACTGTCCCATCATGTTTGAGTCCATGTTCATGGAGCATGCATAGGTCTTCGTGGAATCACTTTAGTGGGGCTAATAAAGGAGAGTCCCGACGGTTACAGCACAGTGCAAAGAAACCCCAAAAGGTTTCCGATCTAGAAAAAAAAGGAGTACAACATATACATACAAGTCAAATGTTGTAAAAAAAAAAAAAAAAAGGAGACTGGTATAGATTATCATGGTCTACAGCTACGGAGAGGGAGGGAGGTCGCTTTCTCCCACGACAGACACGGGACGGACCCAAAATAAACCGCCCCACAGCCAGGACAGCACACAGAGGAACGCTAACATTCCTGCCCGACTGATTCAAAACTCATGAAGTTCCCAACTCACCCCCCCCCCCCCAAAAAAACAAACAAACAAACAAACACACATAGATGTATACTGTACAGCTGGCCTTCTTAAGGAGACAAAACAACATATTTACATTCACATCTCTAGAAAAGAAACTTTTAAAATCTCATTTTTGTGTGAAACATAAAATGGAGTTCTACCGTTTTTCTTTTGTTTTCTTCTCGTTGCAGCCTTTGGTAACGCCTTCAGAACATTAGCAAGAGGATGTGAGAGGGAAAGATCAGCTCAGAGGCGCATTTGGGTTCAGGGAGCAAAAGTTCAGTTCCTCTTCGTTAAAACGCAGCTTTAAGCCTGAGTCATGCTTCTCCGTCAGCTCCAAAAGGGAGAGACGCACACGCACAGATGGAGATGTTTTGCCCTCATACTTCTCCATCTCCTGGAGAGTGTTGCAAAGCAATTCCCCGCCAGGACACCAGAGGGCGTATTGCTGTTCTGTGGTATCCTGTCGTATCCGGTCCAAGATAGTGTGTTATATTGTGTTTTTGTGTATAAGAGACTTTTTAACACCTCTTCATGCGCTCGCCACCTCTAAACCCACGTTTCCTGCCATTTCCGTCCACAAATAAAACGCCTGCTGCGTATCTTTTCACTCCTCCAGTCACGGGAGAATTAAACATTCATGTTTTTAGAGTTTTTTTCATGAGGTATTCTTCAAGCTTCTCCGTGTCTGCTGCTAGTTATCCTCAGCTCTGTTTATGTTTTTGAGGGCGCAATGGCGGTGGTGTAGACAACAGCGGTGCCCTGACCAATCACAAACTTGCGTTCTCCATCTCGACAGACGGATGTTTAGAAAAGAGAGCTCGACTCTGTCAGTCCTTGCGGGGGCTCTCCAGCAGGCCCGCAAGGACGGATAATGGCATTGCGTGTCTCCGCACTGACGCAGATGCATGACTCAGGCTTTAGAAACTCAAGTTGGACAAATCAGAGCATTTTCTTACAGAAACTAGTTGCTGGTGGTAATTCATGAACCCATCAAAAATAAAAAACAAAAAAAAACGCACACAGTAACGCTTTGAATCGTAACACCACAAACGGTAACAGATGAGGACTCGCTCAAAACCAGAAGCTCAGACGGACGACGGTTTCCGAGTGATTCCTCACAAACAAGATAAAAGAACGGGACGTGGATGAAGTGCAACGAGATCTCCCACCAATAAACCTTTAACTTTAAAACACTGGTTAGAAAATCTCTCACACACACACACATCCTGACACACTCAGCCCAGAAGTCCAGGTGGGCCTCTGTTTAGGTGTTGCGGACCGCTAAGGCCTGTTCCAGCTCCTGTCTCCTCTGCTGGATCTGAAGGCAAGGCAGAAAATGATGAGTTTACAGACAAGAAGACAGATGCAGAGGATTTCTATCTTCTCTAAATGCTGAGATGCACTTTGCCCACCTTGCAGTAGAAATAACGGCTGACGGCCTCCTGGGACCAGGGCTCATGGTAGAATGCTGCCCTCCGTTCCTCCTCGGGGTTCCCGACAACGTCGGTCATCAGCTGCAGCCGACGAGAAAAATGATCAAATTCTAGCCTCTAGAGGGAGCTAGAGGGTGTCTGTGTCCTATTTTTACATTTAAAAAGCTATGAACAACCTTTCCTGTGTGGGGTGAAGGGGTGGGGGGGGGGGGGGGGGGTGGCTTGTGCATGTGTGTGTGTGTGTGTGTGTGTGTGTGAGATTATTAAACCTTAAGGTCCCGGCTCTGGGATTTGAGCCAGTCTTGGATGTAGCCTTTGGGATCTCTGGAGAAGCTGAGCATGAAGTCTCGTTGGATCTTCAGCTGATTAATGGACTCGATGGTTTCGTGGATCTACGAGGTCACAGCTGAACGTCAAAATAAAACTCCTGCTTGTGGATTTCAAAGCAACACTGTCCTCTGCTTGTTACTAAAAGCTTTGAATGCTGAATTAGATGACTAGACATCAAACCTTGTTGTCCAGTGAGGCGATTTCCTGCTGGTTGGCAGTGGAGAGCAGGAAGCTGCTCATCTGGCTCTTCAGGGGATCTTCAACCTCCACGTCGATGTCATAGCAGGCCGTCTTCTTCTGGTCGTTGGGGTCCACGCTGAGCAGACAAACGTTTCACTTTATAGAAGCATCGCTCGCTTCCTTGAACTAAATGTCGAACTGCTCTGTGACGAGTATTTACAGCAAACAGGAAGTACCTGATGACGTGGTTGATGACGATGGGGTCAGGCGGCAGAAGGAGGTTGGTGAGGCGCTGGGGGATCTCGGAGAACTTCAGGCGAGGACAGTCAAAGATCTGAAGTAACAGAAAAAAAAACAACGTTGTTAATAATAAATTAACCTTAGGGATGTCCCGTTTAAGAGTTTTTATCAATATCAGCGTCAATGTTAGTTTCTGTAGAGGGTCACGGTGTAGGGAGACAGTTTATCCACACAGATCACGGGGTTTGTTCTACTAAACTGGCCAACAATGTTTAGAAACCGCGTTTCACAGCTTTAACTACGTGTCTGGAGCTAAAACAAACATTGAAAATACAGGAAGATGAGCAACAGTGGACTAATCTAAACTTCTTTTCTACATTAAGAAGAGTAAAAGTGAAACCAGCTTAGAGATTTTACTTTAATATCACAAGATTTCAGTGATTTTTAGTCTTTTTGAGTCCCAGAGGAAAGGGTTCTCTCATTTGAAGCTATAGAGAGTGAGTCAACACTAGAGATCAGGAGCTGAGAGCAGCCATACTAAGTAGTTTCTTGATTGGACCAGACTGGATCTCAAGTATCAGATCAGGGTCTCGATCGAGGCATCCCTGATAACCACTCGGGTATCTCATAGGCAGGCCAGTAGATTCCATGCTAGCATTTTGAACCACATTTGTTGCAAATATTTAAAGGATAAAAGTCATAACAGATACATTTCCCATATTCCCATCTTCAATGGTATTGTACCTGTTGGAAGTATTTGTCACAGTTGATGTACTCCTTGTCGTGCGAGTCCTGCAGCTTGTTGGTCTTGACATACTGCCAGAGCGCCTGGATGATGCAGGAGCGGGTCTGAGTGTGAATGCCAAGCAGACGAGCAAGACGTAGGTCCAGTTTGAACTGGGGAGGCTGCAGAGATAACACAGATCTCGTTAGAACTTCCCAGATTGGAACATCCACTTCACCACGTTGCGTATTCCCATCGTTCCTGACAGCGGTGATTGGTAGCCCCTCCATGGTGCCCTCACCTGGTAGTCCAGCATCAGCAGCAGAGTGCAACGTACGCTCACGTCTCCTGGTCGCTTCACCTGGAAGCCATCTGTCTCCTGGGTGGTGGGGGTGCGATGCCACTGAGGGAGCAAGCAGAACACACAGTCGTGCTTTTTTCTGCTTCGATTATGAAGTTTCTACTTCGGTTACTTGTCCTTTGATTTATTGGTATTAGTTGCTGTTGGAAATCTGCTTGACGTCCTCTAAGACCTCTGCTTAATCTAACATTTGTGTTGCTCCTTAACTGAGGAACTTCCTCCATTCAAAGAGAAAAGGGCAAATTCCCAAGCTTTTATATCTTTCTATATTCCAGTCCTTAGAACGTATCTTTGAACCGAATCCCGGAAATGTTTCTGAGCAATTAAAACCTTTAGGAATGTGATCAAAACTTCTCTTGGGTGAATCAAAGGCCCCAGGATGGAGGAGTGACTCAGAGCACTCAGGGCAGTTTAAAAGCACTTCACCTTTGTTTGGAATGAAAAAACATAATCAGCAACAAGAATGGATCCAAGTACTGTTTCTTCAGGGATGTTTGCTGCATTTGGTCAAGTGGTATTGGCTACATGGAGCTCATGAATCTAACTTTTAATAAATGTCTGAGATGATTTAGGCTTTCGTTTACAAGGATGGTTTCTAGTACAAATAAATGCGTTGTGAGTCGATCTCTGTAGAAAAACTCTGGTGCTCCTGTTTCAGAAACTAGAAGTGAACCAGAGGAGAGGTGAGTGGAAAACGGCAGCATCTGGACTCCTATTTCCTGATATTCAGATATCTTGCCTCTGATTGGCTAACAGCAACACGACTCTCCCACTGAATCCATTTACTCTGCGACATTGATGTTTGATCTCTTAAAAAAGAGCCTGGATGAGTTCTAGTGTTTGGTGGAGTTGCTAATGCTAACAGTTAGCTTCTACTAGCCGAAACACATGTTTTTGTTTACTCGATGCTAAACGAATAAACAACAGCCTTCCCCGCTGCAAACAAAGATGGGTGAGTCCAAGAATGTTGACAGTTTTACGTAGATTTTACTGATTTTTCTAATTGACAGTTTTTATTTTGTATCGGTGGCTAATGCAGGAAGTAGGGGTGGACGACCACGTTTAGCCTGCTCACATTACAAAGATAAAAAGTACAAAAAATTTTCTCAGTGAACTTGGTCTTTAAAGGAGTGTTCATTGAAAAAAAAAAGTTATGATTATTCCTGATTATAATCGGTCACTCTGAGTTTTTATAATGCTGGCTGAACATGAAAATAGTCTCCTACACTGATCTCCTGCATTTGCTTCTGATAAAGAACAGACGGTGAAACTCTAGGATTTGAAAATCCTCAAAGATCTACGTCACACTGTCTCTTAACATTCATGGACTCACCCATCTTGGCTCACGACGGGGAAGGCTGTTGTTTTAACATTCGGGAATCGGCATCGGACGTCTCGGCTAGTAGAAGCTAACTGTTAGCAATAGCAACTTCACCACACGGCAGAACACCTTCAAATTGTGTGATTTGTGGAGATGAAACATCCATGTTGCAAGTCAGTGGTAGAGTCCAAATATCAGAAAATTAGACTCCAAACAACTTTTAGTAAGAAATGGAGCACTGGTAGATTTTTTCACCCCGAGAACAACTTACAAAGCATCTATTCCTGCTAGAGACCACTGCTAATGTGCTGCTAAAACAAGTGAACTGCACTTAAAGGGTCAAACAGTGTTTCTCTGTATCAAGTTAAACTATTCTTGAGTTGCATTTGGAGGCAACACAAAATCCCTTGACGGGCCACACTTGGCCCATGGTCCACAGTTTGGAAACCCTTGTGCTTTTTAAAAAGCTAATGTTCAGTACTGCCTTTTTACAATGCTTTGATCACCTCAGAGAAACATTATTTGATTCTGCACTGACTAAGTGGTGATAATAAACGCATCTTGAGTCTAATTATGATCGTATTTTTATAAGAAGACTTGAACACAGACTAAATAAAACCACTGGAGGAGGTCGTTTGAGCGTGGAGCGCCCGCGCTGACAGGGAGCGCTGTGTTTGGTGAAAGGTTAAATATCTGCAAAGCAGCCATGCACGGAAAGCAAACCCTCAGGAGAGCAGAGGTTTAACCACCTGGCTAAATAACCGGAGTCAGAGTGCAAAATTAGACTGCATATTTTAAATATTATTGGCTTACATTAGCTAGCAAGGTGTTAAATAACTAAAACACCTATTATTTAAATCTTCAGAAACATTGACGTGTGGATTTTCCGTCCCTTCCGTGTCAGCTGACACGCTCCCCAACAGATCAAACCCTGAATGCGTCTCAGGGTGGAAAGCTGAATTCTTTTGATTGAAAACGGTTCAAAGCGAAGCACCTGAGCGCTGGGTTAAAAAGATGAAACCCTGAGAGGACGCGATTTCCACTCCGAATCTCCTGAAGTGGATTTCATAAAACACGTCGGAACATTTTTATGTAAGGTGAAGAGCAGCAGCTGGTTGTTTAAAATAAAGCAGCCGGTTTCTTCATTAGCATGTTTGAACAGCCTCGTGTTTCTGTTTAATTTCATGTTCAGCCAAAGCGGGATCGGTGTTCCTGAAGATTTAGCCAGACGAGACAAAATGTTGGGACGTCGACCTTGACTGAACGGCTTTAGTGATTTGTGCAGCAGAGAAAAGCTCTTTACTAGCAACGGAACAAACTGTTCAGGAAGAATGTCAAAATCAGGCGAAAAGTAGCATCAGTTTTTGAAAACATGGAGAATTTGGCTAAATTTTTCCAAAAAAGCTTTGTTTACACATAAAAAGTTATCTTATTCTGATTTATTCTACATTTTAAGGTGGCTAGCTACCAAAAATAGCATTTTTACCTTAAAACAGTCAAGAGAGCCCAGACAGACACCCAGCTGTCATTTGTTTCACATTTACTTTAAGTGAAGTGGAAAGCTAATAAGCTGCGGTTTTAGGAGGGTGTTATAAGCTGAACTATTTCTTGACTTCCTTTAGACTCCCCGTCAGACTGACCACCTTCTGACGCTGCTTTCATATTTCACTTTGAGGGGTAAAAACAGAGGTGTTGTGAAAAGTTTAGTGTCCGTTAGATCTGACGTCGTTGAAATGGAGGTAAAATGTTAATAAGAAGCTCTCAGATTTATTTTGAGTCACCTTTTAACCCAGCGGGGTTAAAGATTCATCCAAAAGATGCTGCTTGAAGGTGAGTTTGTGTGTTTTATTTATTTAGTTATTTTTGAGGCGGTGGGTGGCAGGCAGTAGTGTTGGGGTGTTTGTGCAGACCTCCACCAGGTGGTTGTCTGGCCCATACAGATCTTTGTCCAACTCGATCACCAAGCTCTTAAAAAACGAGGAGAACTTCTTCTTCTGCTTCCCGGGCTGTTGGGACAGACGAGAGGTGGTGGGTTAGGATCGGCTGTGTGCACGTGTGGGTGGACTCACAAATATAGATGAATAGATGCACTTTGTTTTTAGCTTCATAAGGTGTAAGAAACCACGAGCAGCTGAGTGAGATCACATTAAAACAGTGAGCAGACGTATAAAGAACCCACTTCCTCTGGACCTAACCTGAAAAATTTTTGGTTTCTGAAACTTTCGCGCACTTTGCTGCTGACATCATCAGCTCCTACGGCTCAGAACTAATTACTGTCATCTCTAAACACTCCTAAAACCAGTTCTTTAAAGCAGCAATTCAGAGTTTTCCCTCTTTCAGGAATTATATACCGTATGATCTTTTAGAAATTAGTAAAAATGATAGTTTTACATTGGAGCCAGCCCCCCCCGTTCCATAGAGCCCCATGCAATTTGAAGCGTTAGACATGCACCATCACCAAGTGGGCGCATGAGTTGGACGACGTACCTAGACTGGTGCAGAGAATAATAATTGTGTTTTACCTCTGTTGGCTAGCTAAAGGTGTGCTTTAACAAACGAGAGGTGTTGCTTCTAGCTGTGATCACGAGAATAGAGAGGGGCTTGTGGTGCAATACACTTTTCCTCCTCTAGACGGTGCCCTCTGAAATAAAACTCCAAAGTTAACTAAAAATGTCTGAGAATCAGGGTTCGAATCACGGGGGAGCTAGGGGGAGCTCGGCTCCCCTGAAAAGGTGATAGGCTCCCCCAGAAGCCCTCAACTGACACATCCCGAGGTAACCTCAAAAGTGATCTAGCCCCCCCCCCCGATGGCGCAATAATGAAGGTGATCGGACGGACAACAGCCCCCCCACCCAAGGAAACGGGGCTCCCCCAGAAGACTGTGTGTAATTCAAACCCTGCTGAGAATACATGAAAATCCTCACATCTTCCAGCAGCTTGCCCTCAACTCTCAGTTCCCATGATGCAATGCTGCCATCTGAGTCGTCCGCGTCGGGTCGAGCCGGGTTGAAGGTGTTAGAAATATAGAGCCTTAATTTACGCTTTTGCTGCTGACACAAATGGAACATTAAAGAAAACAGGTTAGTATGAAATCGCCCGAGGAGGTCCACTCCACCATCCCGATCAGATCTTTTTCTTCTGGTTTTACCTTCATCGGTCTCTTCAGCGCCTCCTGGATGTCCACGCGTTTACGCATGATTGTCTGGTCCAGTTTGCGCTCAAAGGCTAGCAAATCCATGTAGGCCTGAGATTCTGGTACCAGCTCACGGATCTGCGCAGGAAGGAAGACACTTTAGGAACATTTTAATCAGAACCTAACAGGAATGAAAAAGTCAGATTTTTTCGTTAAAAATAAAAATTGAGTGTGTTAGCTGATTCGTGTTAGCTTAAATATTCAACACATATTAGCTAACACATCTTAGTTACTACAGTAAAAATAGTTATTTTTATCAAACGATAAAAAGAGATAAAACCTTTGCAGTTTTTAGTAATGTCATAAACTTTACATCACACACCTTTAGTGCTTAGCTGCAAGTGTCAGTAATATTTGTAGACAATCAGTATCTTGCATCCAAATCAATAAACTATGTATGTATAATCAGTCTGATTTGACAGGCGTTTAATTAAAGTAGTCAAATTGAGTGCTTGAACTGTGTTAATAGGCTAGATTAGCAGCAATTAGCACTTAATCCCTAACATGTTGTAAGGTTAAGCATGTGTATGCAGCTAATTTAATGAGAGACTAGGCATGTGTATTGCTGGCATGATATACCACATATATCGCGATAGATTCAGCCAGATGTTATTAGGAATTTTTTTTTTAGATTGAAGGCTGTTGGCGGTTTAGCATCCAAGAAACAGCAGAGAACGCCTCGGCTGATAGAAGCTAACTGTTAGCATTAGCAACTCCACAACACAGCTGATCTCCTCCAGGCTTGTGTTATTTGTGGAGATAAAACATCCACATTGCAAAGCAAACAGTGGTAGAGTCATGTTGCTGTTAGCCAATCAGAGGCGAGATGTCCAAATATCAGGAAGTAAGACTCTAAATACCGCCGTGTTAAGCTGTCCACTGATGTGGCATTCTGGTGGTTCATGAAACAGGCGCATCTGTGCTTTTTTTCTCCACCGAGCAGGACTTACAGAGCATTCATTCCTGCTATAGATCACTGCAAATGTAATGATTAAATAAGTGTCCCACACATTTAAAGCACTTTAATGAGGTTGCATGGAAATAAAAAGCTTTAGTAGAAGCCGTCGTGTGTGTTTAACAGGCATGAGGGGATTAAAATGAGATTCAGTTTTTGCAGACAAACAGCCAGGACTCCAACATTACCATACAGATGAAAGTCCACCAAGCATGGCGGGCTGCTGCACACTGCTCCTACAGCTCCTCACCCTCCCTCCAGCTTCTTTCATCTTTCTTCCTGAGAGCCTGCCTTCATTGTTCCATTCATTCCTCCTCTATCTGCGTCTCTTTACCGGGCCGAGGTGCCGAGCCGGCGGAGAAGTGTGGAAGACATTCCCCATGCCTGACTCATTGTAGTGGAGTGCCACCCCATGCCATGACTTCTGCTATCTCTCTGTCAGGGTAACGTCAGAGGATAAGACCTGAACATAGACGCCCAGAGCTCAGCAGACTCACCCCTCTCTCTTACAGGATGCGGTTAAAAACCTGATGCTACAGGAAGAAAATCACAACCTGCAAACGCCACCAACTCACCTGCGACTTGTTTCTATCCCACTCATGTCTGCATCTCTTGACACACCCAAACAACCACTTCAATTTTAAACAACAAACACCCTGAAAACTCTTCTCCACTCCACCCATCCCTTCTTATTTTGGAAATAACAAATTATCATCCGGCCCCTGGCGCCGCCTCAGGACCCCGGGCATCGAAAAGGCGACCAGGATCTTTCTGCTTTGCAGACAAAAGGTAAAAGGATACAGAAACACAACAAAGATAAATACATGCAGCCTCACCCTTTGCGGAAGAATCTTGTCTGCCATTTTCCTTCTCTTAGCACTACAGACAAGGAGAGAAAGACAGAGAGAAAGAGGAAAAAGAGAGCATGTTACTATGGTGACTGATAGCGTAGCACCCAGGCCATCTGCTAAAATGCTGGGCCATATCCAGCACCCCAGCCTCCCAGCTGTGTGTGTGTGTGTGTGTGTGTGTGTGTGTGTGTTTCTCTGTCCGTGTGTTCTCTGAAATGCAGCGGTCCACCTGGAGAGAGTGAGCCTCTACAGCCAACAAAGTGTCAAGTCACACATCTTCTGCCACACACACACACACACACACACACACACACACACACACACACACACACACACACACACACACACACACACACACACACACACACACACACACACACACACACACACTATAGGGTCACTGATGCTGCAGGTAGACAGGATGTGTTTAATAAAGCTTTTCAGGAATTCAGTCTTCACTGTTGTTTTCATTTAAAAAGACGCAAGTTTTCACTCCATTCATGACTTCCAAGCACTTACTTTTTAAAATTCTTTCATACTCACCAGAGACGGACAATACGTGTTCTTTAATTTCTGAAATTTTATCAGAATCTTTTTTTTCCCGTTGGACATTGATTAGAAAACAAAAGGGTAGCCTCTTCTCGAATTAGAAAGTTTAATTTATTTGAATGTCTTTAACATGATGTTGAGTCTGTTCATGCTAAAAAAAAGACACTGATTGGAAACAATTGCGCTGCAGTGTGAGCAAATCAGAATACTGATCAGAAAACTGTTTTTTGAGTGTACTAAAAGTTCAATATGTGGGGCACTATTTAAGCGTTACAGAAACGACCTCAGACGGGACCATGTGACGTATTCCACTGTGTCACAAGCTACAAGCAGCATGTAAATAAAGTAGGGGTGGAACTTTAACGCGTTAATTATGATTAATTAGTTAGAAAAAAAAGACATGTAAAAAAATTCACGCATTTAATCACAGCTTGCAATTCAAGCAAGGCGGAATCTTTGTCATTGCAGGATTTCCTCGTAGACTGAATATCACTGACACACACAACACAGTGCTCTGTCTACGGCTGCTAAAAGGAATAAAAATGGAAAGAAATTGCCTTGGTTGGACTGATGCAGGATTTAGGAAACACATCAGCCTCTTCTCGTAACTTGTACAAAAAAATAATTACTTCCTGACAATTACGGCGTCTGCGTCGAGAACATTTTTCAGAGATGGTCTCTGCTGCTGCTGCCCGGTGGCACCGGAAGCTTTACAAAAATCGAGCTAGGCTATTTTTTTAACATTTATTTAACGTTTGTGCAGCGCTGAAAGCACCAGACAAGAATAGTAGTTTATGAAACTAGTCAGGCAAACAAGAGGCACCTGGCTGCAACTGGGAAAATGCTCCGTGTTCTCACTCCTCTGTAAACAATCACCAACAATGTGTCTTAAAGTGACAGAAACAACCTAAAATCTTTCTGATAATTTTCTAAACAATTCTGTCAGTTTATCATATGTTTCTGAGACAAGTGAGTGTCTAAATATCGCATGCATACCATCACAAAACGGTCTAAAGCTTATCGGGAGCTTAAGGGGCGGATGTTTAAGTGCATCAGGGCAGCGAGGAACGAGAAAGTTGTGATCAGGCTGGAGGTCACACCAGATTTGCTGCTGCAGGTATGAATCTGTGGGTCAGCAGCCATCCCCTTCTTAACGTGCCAGCGGGACTTCCTCCGTAAGGAAGGTCTGCTCACCTGTTCGTCAGATCATTATTTCCTCGCCATGGTCTTTTATCTTCCCATCATCCTCCAGTCATCTAACTGGAACCAGTTAGTGTTCTTGATCATTCTCTGAGTGTGTCACACCTGCTCTGGTGTTAAAAGTTAGTAAATTAAAGTCCTAGATCATATTTGTGCCTGTTCTACTGTCATTTTTAAGGACTTTTATTCGTATATAAGCTTTTACTACATTATGAGTACAAATGCTAATTAAAACACCCAATTATACAAACAAGTGTAACTGGAAAATAAGAATGTGGTTTAAAGTCCATTTATTCCAGTAATTCAAGACAGAGAGACAATATAAAGGGTCAGGAACCCTCTGCAGGTGTTATAAATTTTAGTTAATTTGGGTTTTGTTTTAAATCACAAAGAGACATTTAAAATAAATTTTTTAGAAATTAAAAAGCTTTAGTTTACAGTAATAATAACCATATCTAATGTGCAATTCTCTGCCTAGTTGTCTTTATTTAAAAATTGCTTTGAGGGCACCTTTTCCTGAAAGATTAAAATGTGATTAATTGAGATTAATTAATTACAAAGCCTCTAATTAATTAGATTAATTGTTTAATCTAGTTCTACCCCTAAAATAAACAAAACTTTACAAGTTCTACTGGTTTAGTAGTAGATAGGTGATTATTAGCAGGAGTTTGTTGCTCTGGAGCATACAGGCGTGTGTTAACACAGAATTAATGAGGAGAATATCAGCAAAGTGAATTTCAGGATGATTTAAGTTGGCTTATGAAAGTGAAAAAATAAAGAATAATTCAAAACTTCAGTAATAAGGACCGGATACGATAATATTTGAGATTTGAATAACTTAACTACCTGATAGTGGCTCGCTCAGCCGCAACTGCTGGTGATAATTTTGCAAACAACATTCATGAGGAAGTTTCCAAAATATCTCTAAATGTTTGAGAGGGTTCTCCATCACCTTGTATGAGTATGTCTAGTCACTTTTAAACAGATTCAAAATATTAAGAAAAGAAAATTTAAAAAATAAATAAATAAAAAAAACTCCTGAACCTGTCTCACACCGTCCTCAATTTAGTTTTTATCATGAGCCAGAAAGTGTGAGAACAGTGAGGCAACTTTAGGAGATGTTCACAACTAAATTGAGACACAAAATGAGACTGAACAAACTGCAACCAAAATAAAATATGGTGTCACAATTTGCGATTTTGTCATAGGGCCCATTTTACATGGTCACAAATGTTGTTCTCAAAATAGTCCTGAATATGTCCTGAACCTGTCTCAACCACTTCTCAATGTAGTGTTTTTTTCAGGACAGCAGTAGTTCGGGAGGTAGAGCGGGTTGTCCAATAACTGGAACGTTGCAGGTTCGATCCCGGCTCCGACCAGGGATCTGCTGTTGTGTCCTTGGGCAAAACACTTAAACCTGGCGATGGTCAGAGGGACTGGTGGCGCCAGTGTTCGGCAGGCCTCACCTCTTTAAGTGTGACCCTGGGCGGCTGTGGCTACCATGTAGCTCTTTCCCACCAGTGTGTGAATGGGTGAATGACTGATTGTGTTGTGAAGTGCCTTGGGGGGTTGTAGAACCCTTAGAAGCCAATTTTTCAGAAATCAGAAAGTCACAAATGTGGAAAAAGTGTAGGAGAAGTTTGCAACTAAATGTAGACATAATATCTGCTTGATAATGCATTACTTAATATTGCCATTATTACTAAGCAGTTGTTAATACTAGTTTATTAGTGCTTAATAATGCACTAACATTAATAAAGTGATCCTTATTGTAACGTGCTACCAAAACATTTGCTGTCACAATTGTTTTGCCGTATTTTCATGTGGCCTACATTATATCGCTGCTCAGGACAAAAAATTTGATCTCAAAATTGTCCTGAAGGTGTCCAGAATCTGTCTCAAGCCCTTCTCAGTTTAGTTTCTCATGAATATTTGAGAGATGTTCGCAACTAAATTGAGACCCAGAAAGAAACTGTGAGAACAAATTGTAACAGTATCTGCTGTTGCAATTTATTTGAAATTTTGTCAAATGGCCCATGTCCCACAGCATAAAAAAGGCTTTGCAAAAGACATCAAGCTCATTGCTACTGGTGCCTCTGCAAGCTTTTGAATCAGTTTCCCACTCACTGCTCCTTCACTTTAACTTCATTCTTGTTAAATGAATAACACGGTGTAATAAGTTACATCCTGCAGTGTTTGGATAAAAAATTTAGGGCAGAAACATTGTTATTATGTGCTGTAGGTTAGATTTTGAGGAGTGTGGGTACTTTTTAAAAAGTGGGTAAAAATAAATATTGATTTATTTCACCAAATATCAGTAAATCCTTTCAAAGACTTTATGAGCACTTAAGTCTGTGCAGTCAAGCTTTACAGCCTGGAGACGATGATGTAATAAATGATGTAATAACTGATTTAACTCATAAGCTCACCATCTAACAGATTAGCTTTTAGTTTAGCGAGAACACAAAATGATCCAAATGTTCCTGAGAGGAAGTTTGATTACGTTAGTCCTCATCTAAGATGTTTACTATGAATTTAAAGCTGAACTTGGTTGGTTTTTTTAACTACTGGATGAGAATTAAAGTTTATTTAATAAAAAATAAAACAATTTCCAAATTGCAAAATTTTCTTTTCTGCAAAAAAAAAAAATTTTTTTTTAGTTTAAATCTAACCGGCTCGGAGCAACGAGTATTATAACAAGTCTGTTTATTACAATCAACATGCCAAATACTGAAACTGCATTAAAACGAAAACAGTTTGCAATATTAGTTGGAAAACTCATTTAAAATTAGATTCTGTTTCTCTAGAAGTGTTCCCATCATGCCATGCTCCACGCTAAAGCATGCACCACTAAGGAGACAGAGGGGGCGGCCATCTTGGCCTGTTTGTTTGAAACAGTTCATTAAGGGGAGATCGGGGCTCAGGTGAAAGGCTAAATAGGCCAGATTCATCAAACCAACGAAAAGGGACATGCAGCAGAATAAACTCCTACTTTGATCCAAGCGTGGGATCTGATTGGGGCTCTCTCATGTCCATCTGCCTCGCCGGCATCTCATTGGCTCCCGGGAATCCGACAGGCTTCCTAAGAATTGGTGAGGATTTGAAGGTTGTCCCGTTAGTTATGGCGAGAAACACACTCAGTGGCAACAAGTAGGACGTCATAGGGGAAACACCTGTTGGTTCAGGCTGTTTGTACATCTGTGTGTGTGTGTGTGTGTGTGTGTTGTGTGGAGTTCAAGGGTCTGTTAATAGGTGCAAACTCTAGGACTCAGACAAGGCCAGGCACTGTGATAGGTGTGACTGAGTCAATGCATGCACGCTCGTGCAGCGGAAGAGGACCTGGGAGGTGTCCTGCTCGTCTGAGGGACACGCCAATTCAGAAATGTTCTCCGGTGAACCAAAACAATCATGCTTCACACACAGAGTCAGACAACACACTGATAGTGGAGAGGGGTGCAGACGAGCTGAGTTTACCTCTCTGATTCAGCTCAGAAGGTGGCGGTCATGAACATTTGGTGCAGATGGAGACAAACTTGAAGCAGAAATCAGGACCATCTCTAAACAGAACCACCTTAACTCACCTGTAAAAACGTCATCCCAATGCTAAAGAGACTTTTCAGTCAGGTCAAACTCAAAAGCTCTCAACAACGATGCTTTATTTGAAACCTTTTCATGTTTACACATTTCATCGCTGAGGTTTCTGAGGGGAAAGTCTGTCACTTATCCAGAGTAAGGTGAGTGCAAGTCTGAGCTCCATCTGCGATGTTTGTTTGCTAACACCTTTAGCTGCCTTACATGTCTATGGGTTACTGAGAAAATGGTTGCATCTTATAAACTGTTCAGATGTGTGTACTTGTTGAGTATTTCGCTGCAGCAGATTTATGTTTCAGCAGAACACATAAAATGAAACTTTCTGAGACACCGGTTAAGGTATCTACACCACACAGCATACAAGAGTGCTATTTTCAGCGGTGTGAGCTCTGCAGACAGTGGCGAGGACTTGAAGGGCTCAGTGACATTGCAAGCACAGGTGGTCCACCCTCAGCTGGCAGCAGCACAGGGGTCTGGGCGGGATGGAGGATCCAGAGCACCAACCTCTTTGCCAGAGGACACAGAGAGACAAAGACACCTGGACGGGTCATATCGGCTCATCGATCAGAGGCAGGGCAGCCAGACAGGCTGCTCTGAGGGGTTGAGCCCCTGGCGCAGAACAACACTTCCTCTGGCCTGTTCGACAAGCCTGCTTAATTGTAAGTGGATCAATCGGGCTGCAGATAGTGAGAATGAAACTGAGAGGTCTACAGAGTGTGCAAATCGATCGCCTTTCTAATGAGCATACCTGCCTCCCCTACAAACACACACTTCCCTACAGACATCCAGCAACTCTGAGTGTGTGTTCACGTTCAGGTACGACAGTGTAACACAAGATAAAGCATCTGCAGACAGATTTGTGTGGACTGCCTCCATGTGATGGTAAAACGAGACCAAAAACCTCACAGAAGATATGAAATCCAAACTCGTGCATGGAAGTGACAGAAGCAAGACACAAGAGGCAAGACACAAGGAAATGGGCAGACGAGGCAAGCGAGAGAAGAGGAAACAAAACCTGAAATGGAAGATGAAGAGAGACACAGTGACTGTGGTTTCACTTCCATCTGCGAGTGAAAATCTACTGAATTACCTGCTCAACTAGCTTGGTTTTGTTACGCATTCTCTCTGACCATCAAAATAAAAGATGTAAACTTTCTGAAGTAAATCTTACAGTTTAATAGTAGCAGTAACGCTTTACACCATGTGTCACCAACTCCAGTCCTCGAGGGCTACCATCCTGTTGGTTTTCTGTGTTTCCTGCTCTACCACACCTGAATGGAGTCATTTAATCCTCTCGTTACCACGTTTAACTACGCACAGGTCTGTTAATTACTCGTTCATTCTAATCAGGTGTGTAGGAGCAAAGAAACAGCTAGCATGTGCAGGATGGTAGCCCTCGAGCACCAGAGTTGGTGACCCCTGCTTAACTCTTCTCAAATGTGTAAAGTTGTTCTTTTTTTCCTGATTTTTCTGTTTGACAAGGAATGCATTTTGACGACCAAGGCTATTTCTAGACTTTGTTTTCCTTTTGTGCACAAAGACTGAAACACGTTAGATCTCAGTCAGGGGCGTCCAACTCAGAAGACTGCTTAACGGATTTATGCTAGCTGTCAGCAGCAAAGTGGTCTAAAAGACCAAGTAACTACTGAAAAAGGAACCGTTAAAATACCTGAAAACTGTAAGAAAAACCTCCACTAAGTGATGCGTTGCCAGTTAAACACCTGTGATTTTCACACGAGAGAAAAGGCCTTTCCTGAGCTGCCAGTACGTATTAGCTGTATTCATTTGACATATTTTAAAATTTGTGCCAGAAATCGCTACGTTTTTAGGGTTATGTGGACAGGTTGTCAATAATTCACTCTTTGGACGACTCAGGATTGGAGAAAAAGAGCTTGAAAGTTTGACAAGCTAACAGCTAGCTAACTGCTAATCAAGACCACAAAAGTGTTTTTTTTAGTCTCACAAACATTTTTCAGTTCACGCAAGCATTACTTTATAGCCACAGGTGTCCAAACTTTAAGATGAGGGCCAAAATTGTCAAGTTAAAAGCCCCAGTGGGACAAAAAATTCAGGTTTTTATGTTAAAGAAATGCAAAAGTTATTATAGGTTAAAAATATTTATTTTGTACTAGTCAAAAGTAGGCATAAAATATGCACGTTAGTAATAAACTGAACACAATATCTTCCAGAGACCAATTATCTTTATTCTAGAAAAGGAATCAGGGCTGCAAAAATAAATCCTTCTGAGGGTCTCAAATGGACCCTTTATAGATTCCTGCTGTAAACCTTTAAAGAACACGTTATGGTTGTTTACATAAAATTCTGTTGTTGTTTAGAATGAACAGAAACAGCAGCAGCTTGCTGTAGCAGCAGCAGCTCACTTTAACAGCAACTTGCTTCATCAGAAGCTTACTTTAGTATCAACGGCTAGCTGTAGCAGCAGTGGCTGACTAGCAACAGCGGCTAGCTGTAGCAGCAGTAGCTGACTAGCAACAGCAGCTAGCTGTAGCAGCAGTAGCTGACTAGCAGCAGCGGCTAGCTGTAGCAGCAGTAGCTGGCTAGAAACAGCGGCTAGCTGTAGCAGCGGCTCACTTTAACAGCAACTTGCTTTATCAGCAGTGTCCTTTAGCAGCAATGGCTCGCTGCAGCAGCAGCAGCTCGCTATAGAAGCAGCTCCCTGTAGCACTTCCAGTGCATTTTGAATCTCCTCCTGGGGGAAAAGAATCCTATTTTCTGCTGAAATAACCATATTACACCAAAGTGTAAATGACACAAAGGTTTTTAAATAGTAATCATGTGAAAAGCAGTTTTTTAGGTTTGCAGATGTTGTGGTCTCAACCCAGTTCAAACTAGCTGCTAGGTCATCAGCTTTACATCAGAATTCTACGATCTCTCCAAACTGAAGTGGTTTGGAGAGCCAACTACAACAAGTAAGATGCTGATTGTTCATAAACATTCATCACAATCCCACTTTCTTTTGTCGTGGGAATTTTAATAATTCAGATCCAGTTTGAAGATCAACCACAGCCACTGTTGCCTTACAGCTGTCATAAACCACAGGAAGATGGCTTTCTGCGTGTGTGCCATGCGGTGTTGTGTTTGGAGTCAAAGGTGGAGCGGATCAGGACTCACTTCCTGGCTCGGTTCTGGACGGTCTGCTGCTGCTGCTGCTGCTGCTGCTGTTGCTGCTGCTGCTGGACCTGCTGGGACGGGACGGGCCTCTTACGACTGGGCTCCATCACCGGGGAGGGCAGGCCGGGCCGCACCGCGGGGCTCCCTCCGTATGGGGGGCCGGGGGGGCCCATGGGAGCTCCCTGGTGGGGCATCCTCGCTCCGGACGGCATGCCAGGACGCTGAAGGGGCGAAGCAGACGGAAACAAATATAGGAATTATCACTCTCTGTGCTTTCTGTTTGATTTAATGATCACTTGGTTACTAAAAATAAAACCAAGCAGTCATCAGATCAGTCGCTGCTCGTTTGCATGCCTTTGTGTGAAATTCATTAATTATTTCTTGAAAACACCTTTCTTGTCTGAAACAGATAAGACAGATTCGTCCTAGAAAAACACCTTTACAAATCTATGTTGGTACCCAACAATCACAGGCGCCTTGTTTCATCTCACGCGCGCGCGCGCGCGCGCGCACGCACACACACACACACACACACACACACACACACACACACACACACACACACACACACACACACACACACACACACACACACACACACACACACACACACACACACACACACACACACAGTCCTAAAGTGCCAAATGCCTCGGTCCTAAACTCACTTCCTGCCATTTGGGAACAACTGGGGGCCTCTCACCTGTTCCCATCAGTCTGATAGGAACAGCTGCCTCTTGTTTATTGTCTGGAAACCAAACGCCATTTGTGCAGAAATAGTAATAATAAAAAAAAAAACTTCAGACCTCCTTTACATCTATTAACCACAGCTTAGTAGAACAAACCCACTTTATCTGCTAAACCAAAGATATTAAATCCGATTTTTACTTCATTGGCATTTATGCAAAAGTTGTGCAGGAAATGTTTTATGTAAGAAAATAAATCAAACAACTGGAGCTGAAGATAAAAGGAAAACCTGCTAATGTGAACAGAATGTCTTATTTTCAAAATAAAAGCATGTAAAATCTCGTGCTTTTACCCCAATGCCGCTGCATTTGAAACCAAAATAAGTAGGTTAAACTAGATTGTTTACTTTGTGAAGTTGTGAAGTGCCTTCAGATGACTCTTGTTGTCATTTGTAAATAAATTAAATAGAATATTTCCTGTAAGTAGACAAGATTTTGTTCCCTATGATGCCTTTGTTGTCAGTAATAGTAAGAAAAAGAAGACTTTTTGTTAAGGTGAATAAATTCATGATCACACACAATAAATGGACACTAATTTTTTGCATAAAACCACAACTTCAGGTTTGTCACAATTAAAGTGGATTTCTGCACAAACAGGCACATCCAGAGTGATCTTTAGACTGTCCTCAAACGGACTGAAAACAAACAAAAACAGCCAGATCAAGCGTGCTTTTACAGGCTCTGAAAGCAGACTCTGGTGGAATAAGTAAGAAGCCTGAGCAGACGTCGCTGTCACTCCGACTGGGGGGGTGGGGGGGTTGGTTTCTGAGAGGGGATAAGGGGCGAGGGGTAAAACAACATATGGTCCAGCCCGCCTGTTGTCACCTTGTGAGTCTTAAAACTCTTGAACGTCTGCTTCTTTAGATCAGACAGTAAAACAGGCTGGACTCTTGGCTCTGGAGAACACGAGACCCGGGTCGGGTAAATCCACATCAGACCTGCTGCGGGCGCAATCTGAGAAGAGTTCTGTTATCTCCGTCGGGATTAAAAGAACCCAAACATAACCCACTCATGATAAAACAGAAACCAATAGAATATCTGTGTCTTTTTAAAATCTCACAAGGCCACCAGTGACTCATGTTATATAAACCTATAGGATCTATAATATATTTACATTTATTTCACCCCAAAGATGATTTTTTACTTAAAAATGAAAAATAAACATCTAAATATTGTCATTTTTCTTATGATTATTTTTTTCCTATGTGAATAAATTGAGAAGCAAAAAAACGTGAAAAAAATATTTGTATAAATATATTGTATTTATTTAGTTTTATGTATTTATTAATGATTTAAAAACCAAAATTGTTTTTTATTTTTAATTATATTAAATAATAAATCAAATAGTTCAAATAAACAATATCTGCATTTCTCCTTATTTTAAGAACATGTTATTTGACTTTGTATTTAAATATTTTATATTAAATATTTACTATCAGAATATTTAAGTAAATAAAACAAACCTTATAATTTCTTAAATCTTAGTTATTTCTCATAAATATTTTTGTTTGACTAGATATTCATAAATAATGATAGATTACAATGATAAACTAATTTAATTTGATTGAAATTATTTTGATATTCTATTGTATATTATTATTATATAAATGAATTTCTAAAAGTTGAACACATGTAAACAGCAGAATAAATCTGGTTTAATGAGCATTTTAGATTTGCTTGTGTTTACTTTTGTTTGATTTTATGATTCAAATATTTAATTATTTGAAGAAACAGAAAGATGTCATCATGGCTGCTGACCAGATCACCGTGACGACGGCTTTAAAAAAATAATCACCCAGAATAAAAAGATCTTTTGCATCTTTCAGACGTTGATTACCCCAAAACTCCAGAAACATGGAAGAAACTCCCCTTGTGGGAACTTTTCCTTTAAAGAACGACTAACGTGGGAGAAAAATCAAGTCTGTGTTCACTTTTGCACAAATTGTGCAACATTTTGCAGACAACATAGCTACAGTGTGCCACTTCACGTGTTGGCTTATCTTTGGTTTTCTCACGGAGGATTTTCCTCCAACCGTACGTCCACAGACACGAGATGGGACATAGAGGAGATAATGACCCATAAGAATAAGAATAAGAACACCTTTATTAGTCCCTCAGTGGAGAAACTGCATAAGAACCACAGGCTGCAGTTTTAGCAAGTTTTCTGCATCAAAAAGCCATTTTCTTCTTACATTTCCCCACTAAAGGAAAGAAAATATCATCGTCCACCACAAGCTGACACACTGAGCCAGATCCCACATCTTTTAGTATAAATATTTCTGCATAAAAACAAGATGTTTCCATCAAATATGAGGGAAGAAACGAGGATGAAAGGGGAGAGGAGAAAACAAGCAGAGAGAAATATTTGGCTTAGAGCAGCCAGAGACTCATCAAGGTTAATTGGTCTGTTGAGAGGACGGATTCATCTGGCTCATCAATCACCTGCTCCGTTGTTTCCTAAAATGTGTCTGCGAGCGCGGGACTTCGCCACCCAGACCCCTTTTAATGACTGTTCCTGTCAAAGACACCACATCTCATCTGGTTTCAGAGTATTAATCAACCAAGCGTGGATTAAAACCCAAACCGAGTCAGAAAACTTCACAGATTAAAGCATAAAAGTATCACCTAGAGCCTTTACGATGGATACGAGACGGTTTTTCACCGTTTCATTAGAGAAAACCATCAGATCCTGTAAAAATCTTATTAAATAATGTAGATTATCAGTGCATATTTCAATTAAGCACAGCAAATGATTCAAACTAAACTTTAGATGAAGCTTTACAATAACTTTATGATGTTTCTATAAATTTTGAGTGTTTTTTTAAACAATTCAAGCTTGAAATGGTCATTATTTGAATCATTCCTAACATGGAATTGGAAGATTGTGCCCATTTCCCATTTCACCAGTTTAAACCAGTTCAACTTCTAACAGGAGTCTTGAAAACTGTTCAATCATCCGGTTTGCGTTGGTAATAAACAGAATAATCCCAAACTGGATGGATTTGAATCCAACTCTCATTAGAAGAACATCTTCAGCTAATTAACTTCTGGAGTCACCTTGATTCAAGATGGCCGCCACAGCCAAAACGCATCAACGCCTCAAACTCAGCTGTTTTCAGTTATTGAGTCAGGATTTGGTGTTTTGGTAGCTGAGGCTCACCACCATCACACAGAAATGCTTCACATGCCTTCTTTGACCGTAACAGCATTAAATCCATCATTTATCTGCAGCAACAACAATAATATTAAGTTTGTTGCTTCCTGAGGATCTTCTCATACTTTCTTGCCAGTTAATTCATTATTTATTCACTTAATTGGCAAATATCAGAGTTTTTTATAATCTGTATCACAAAATGTAATAAATGCGCCTGGTTAGATCCTTTATTTTATGTGGAAATAAGAATATGTTGTCTGGTTTGAGGTCAGGAGTGGTTTAAGCTGCCATAAATGTTGGAGATGAGGTGAAGTCGACCAAAACAAACCTGCCCCATGTGTCAGCTCACAGCTGCCTAACCTCTAGCCGAGCTGGTGTTACATGAAGGATCTGATTGTTCGGTGTGATCTCCAGGATCAGCCGTCTGCTCTGACTCCATCTGATGACCTCACAGGTTGAAGCCAGCATCTCGCCTTCTGGAAGGACCTCGTCATTTCCCTCCTCATGTTAGCAAAAGGAGGAGCTGCTGCTGCCTTAGCTTCTGTTTCTACAATTATTCATGTGTAGAAATCCTCCCTCCCGCTCAGAGCCATCCATTCATGCTGCTCCACTTCTCATCCTCCTCAAGCCATCTCCTGACGGATCAGAGGGGCTGGAAATATCCTTCACATGGCCAGCTTTTACCCAGCTATAACACACACACACACACACACACACACACACACACACACACACGCTGCTCCACCGACTCATCCACACCATCACACACACAGATGCATGCCAGAGCTCGGCTCCTCTACATGGGAATGACAGACAGCGCCACTCACCACTCCATGGACCAGGAACTCAAACAGTTTGCTCTTGGTGGCTTTCCTGGCTCCCCCCGCCGTCTCCTCCGTAGCCATTTGCTCAGTCCTGTCTCCCCTCTCCTTCTTTTGTCTTTCCCTCTCCCTTCACCCAGCCTCCTGTTCCCCTCCCCTGCTCCACTTTCCTTCTCTTTGTGCTCTCCTTTTCAGCACTGCTTGTCCCTGACTCTCCTTCTCCCTCTTCCCTCCCTCTCCCTTTTTTCCTCCCCCCCCCCTCTCTCTCTCTCTCCCCCTCAGCGTGTAGCAGCCCCGCCGAGCCGCTCTCTGTGTGTCTGGATCACTTTTGAGTTGTGCTGCCTTTCAGAAGCCCGGCACGTCGCTCGCTTGGAGGTGGAGTAGGGTGGTGTGTGTGTGTGTGGAGGGGGAGAAGCCATGCAGGGGTCTGGCAGGGGGGTTTCAGCCAGCCCACCCTGCCGCTCCCCCCACACAGCTGTTGCATTCCATTGGTAGATAAGGGCATGCGTTGCAGAGAGGTTTGGTCTAAAACAAGACACCCTCCACCCCCCAGACCATCAGAGGCCACGGTCAGCACACACAGAACCCTGACTCTGGGCCCATTCTCAAAAAAAGATGGAGTCTTAAAGGGGCCACGCTGCATCTCATTAAGTCGCCACATGATGGAGAGCTTCACACACTAACTTACTCAGGAGGGCTGCACTGGTAAGTTGGGAGCATGTCCCCCAGTCACCTCACTGGTTTTCACCCCTCACCCAGTGCCAGGGCAGCAAGGTGACTCTGTATGACACCAGCAATCACACTCAACCCTGCCCGGATCTCCTGCTTCGCTGATGTTATTATCTATAAAAATGCAGAAAGCTGAAGCTGTTACACACACTCGTCCTTTCAAGGGCAGAAGGACTAAAGAGAAGACAGCCGAATAATCCAGACTGTCATCCTCACACAGGTCGACACTCAGACCAGAGCTACCCCACACCCTGACCGCTCCAGCCCCTCGCTTTCCTCCAGCCGCTGGATCAGAGGGGTGAAATATTCATGAGGTTATCTGAATGACAAAAGGAGGCGAAGCGGAGCACGCGAAGGCAAATCGTCACCGTTATCATTTCCTTTTCTGTTTTTCTGCTGGTGTCAGAGAGGCAACGAAACAAAGAAGTCCAGGAAGAAAGAAATTATGACCAACATTGATCTCCAAATAAGAAATCATTTATGACGGATGTATTAAAATAAATAACAAGGTTGCTTCTATTTATAATCAAGATTAATAGGAAATTTTATTTCTGTGGAATAGATGTGATGAGAGGGTCAGAGGTCACATCATCACTTTTTAAAGTCAAATCTATTAGTTCAACCAAACCCAGACACCAGATAAATCCTAAATACGTTAACTGGTACAGATTTCCAAAAAGCCAACATGTTCCTCCAAATATTTCAGTAGTAAACGCTTGCCCTTGTCTGAAGCATTAATTAGCTCAATGGCGACACCTACTGATGATACAGGTACACTGCTGCTGACACTTCATCAGCCCCTAAACCTTTTTTAATTCATTGCTGATAAAAATCATCAACAGCCTCCTCTCAACTTGAACTGGAAAATGAGAGATGTTTTTTTCTGAGCTGGCCGATTATTTAGAGAGGCAAGGCATTGGTCTCCATTTCTGACAAGGTCAAAGGCTCGACCCGCTGAGCTTATTACTACAGACCCAGAGATTGTGTCATGTATATATTGTGTCATTTATATTCTGCCTTCTCCCCTGCGACGACACGTGGGCGTTCACTGATAACAAAGAGACCCTGCAGCTCAGGCGATGCACCAAGTCAACCTTGAGTGCAGGAGTACCCCCTGCTGGACCCCCCGACGTCTCCCTCACCAAAGCCAGTCGGTCTCACCAAACGGTAATGTCCCAGTGTGCAGCACTGGGGGGGGGGGGGGGGGAGGAATTACAGGGGGCTAACCAACAGAAGGCGCAAGCAAGCAGGCAGGGGAGGAAAAGATCCATTTACTGGTTCAGGGGGATGCACCGAGCATTCAAGAATTAAAAAAAAAGATGCTTTAATAAATTGGCTTTTCCTCATAGAAGAGCTTTGTGCCTCTTTAGTTCAGGCTCCACTTCCTTTCTCAGTAGCAAGAGGGCATCAATGAGCTCACCACACTTTGCAATTAACCTCCAAACCTTCTAGTCTGTTTTAAAATGTACCCAGATAATAATTTTAACATCATTCATCATATAATAAATCCTTTTTATATAATAAAACTCATCCCTACGTTTGTTATTGTTAGGAAATATCACACGAACCACGACACCTGAGAGTAGCTAAAATTCAAAATGGTGTGATGTGGTTTGTAAAAGTTGGTATAAGGAATATGGCAGAATGGGGGGAAAACACACCGGTGGAGCACAAAAAATTGGCTCTGATATGACCCGCCACACAAGTTGTGTCATGGCATCCAGCAATAGTTTTACTTCCAAACATCAACTTGTCTAAAAAACAAAACAAATAAAAAAAAAAATGCACTTCCTCCTTGCTTGGACATCTGAGCTTCCATTGAAGCCCCTTTCTGCTTTTATAGCAGCTTCATCAGCCCAATTATTTGTTCCACAGGACTTGCTGATCCAAGTAATTAGGCATCTATGTATATTTAAAACTAATTTCTGAATGCTGTTAAAATATTTATTCCATATATTTTTCTAATACTGATGTTGGTAATTTCTATAGAAGCCAATATTAATTCTTTAAATCACCACTAAACAGTGCAACTCTCCTTAAAATGTGAACTCTGGAGCCCAGAAGGTTCAGTGAAAGAAAACTGCAACACAACAAAACCTATAACCAAAGTCATATTAAGGCATGAGTAAAAAAAAAAAAGCTAAAATAAAATATGACAGAAGTTGTGATCCGTCAGAATAAAAACAAAAACATACATAAATGATAAGGCTGCGTTGAGGACATCAAGGCTTTACGTTTTTGGCTATTAAGATATTAGCATAACTTCTGATTTAGCTTACATTCAGTCCGCACAAAACTTAATCCCATTTTATGTTTTTTGCTATATTATTACTTCCATTGCAGATTTTGACATTGTATCGCAATTTTTGTATTTAGTTTAACCTTCTGGGCCACCATGCTTGATGATGAGTAATGATGGTAAAAAAAAAAAATAATGGTGATTTCAGAATACCTGCGATGGGCATAACTCTAAATGAGTTGAAATTTGAAGTGGTGGCAGCTAGAGTCATCCATAACTTATTTTTTTGTCTCACAGGGAACATTTTTCTTTTTTCATTTCTTTTTTATTTTTAATAACAAAATAGTCTTTTTATTTTCAAAATGTTCTGATATTAAAGAGACAATGTGTAGTTTTTACCATTAATTTCTGGAAATATCCATCAAAATGTTGTTGAAAATGAATGAAAAGATGCCCAGATGTTGAAAAATATTGGCGGCTTCGTAACGTATGATCAAAAAAATAAGGAGTGGGTCTAAGTCTCTGGGTGACGCCATATCAGATGCCATGTTTGCTTCTACAGGAACCCATGAGGACAAAATGCATTTACTGATTTGTACCAAACGGTTACAAAACTTTCGTCATTCTTAAATGTTGTTTTACACATTTACCTCTTCACTTGTTGCCAGTGATGAAAGGGAGTCTGATGTGCTTGTTATTTTGCTGAAGTTTGCACTCCTCAGGGCTTTTTGACCCCCGTTGGTAAGGTCTTACTCTAACACAAAAACACTGATTGTTTGCAACGATTTAGGTATCTACTGCCCTCTATCGCCAGGAAATATACACACTGTCACTTTAAAGTGGTACAAAGGAAAACCCCCAGATCATCAAAAAGTGACTAACTGCACACATGAATATATACCTTTTCTTAATGCTGTAATGTGTTTGAGGAAATATATGGAATATATGACTCTAGAAGACTCTAGAATGTTCACTTTGCTTATATCCGCAAGTTGTTACAGCTGTTTTATTATATAAATAAACTTTAGTTTATTGTTGCCAATCTCAATGAAAAGTAGACTTATGTCAAAGTTTAGTCAATTTAGACATGCAGATATTTTCTAAGGTAAATTCAATTAAAAAAACAGCTTCAATTCAGGCACGTTCATGGAATGTTGCTGTTAGCTAGGTAAGGAGTAAAAAATAGCTTTGAACTCAACATCTGGATGTGATTTATTATGATTTTTAAGCTGGAGCTCTGAGAAAACCTGCCTCATTGGGTTTAGGTCTGATTTAATCAATCTTTATTTTTAAAACTCCAATAAATAAATTAGACTTCGAGTTTAGAGTCACTAAATGTAACATCAGTTTCATGTGTAAGACGAAATAAGAGAAATTGTGATGTAGAGAAAGAAAATGAAAAAAAAAACTGGTCAAAATCTGTTGTAAAGATTAAATATTAATTTAATCTTATGACTCTTTTTCTTGAGCTATAATAGTTCTATGGTCAATTTCAAACACGTTCATGAAGTTCTATGCACTAAATACACTCTCATAGAAGGGATTTCAGCTATTTTAGTCTTGACAGTTTCAGTACCTTCCAGAATGAGCAGTTTCAAGGCTCTATCACTTTAAGAAAACAAGTGGTAGCTGGCCAGAATAATTGGCTGCTGTAAGCTGCGAAGCTCTGATATCCAGGAGGGGCTTGGAGTAGAGCCACTGCTGCTCTTCCATCAGTTCTCCCTTGCACATGAGAGGTGATGCTATTATAATTTCCCCAATTGTGACATCACAAACAGGGACATTTTAAAATGGCTTGTTTTAGGTAAATAATTCTTAAAACCAAACACTGACACAAAATAGATGGATGAGTTTTTCCATTTTTGGAGTGTTTATAGACACAGGAGACACTCAAAGTGCAGCACAAAAATAATGCAAAAGTTGAATTTTTAATTATATGTCCCATTTACATTTCTCGGATTTTAAAATCCTAAATCAGCAGGATTTGAAAGGAGTTGATAGAGTGTAAAATCTGAATTATTATCTTTGAGCAATTGGTGATGTTGAGCACGAAAACGCAGACGATGCACAAAGAGTTTTTATCAGTACTGACGGATAGCTTGCGGTTCCCAGTGGCCGAGTTTACATACCAGGAACTCTGAACCTGCCCTAGTTAGCATTAACGCCACAGACAGATGGGGTGCACGAGGGGGAATATGGACTGTACCAAGGGCATGAAGAAAACCTGATTCCCTCCCAGCACTGGGCCCCTCACTTCTCTTTCTTTGGTTTTATAGCTGCAGACTAAACTCAAGCTCAAGCTGCTTAAAGGCCGGAGTTCTCGGAGGGCGACTGAATAGCTGCCAGCACCTTTCAAAGGAACTCCACAAAAGCAACGACCTGCACCTTTGCTGAGGGGGATTAAAGAGAGGAGAAGTACTGATTTCTCACAGTTGGGCATGTGCAGCGAAGAGGAACCTGCAGAGAAAAGTCTCCCATGACAACCAAGAGGAAAGCCTGCTCGTATGCTCTGATCAAAGTGATTTAGAGCATTTATACAGCATAAGGTTGTTGCACTAAGCAGCAGTGTTCCTCGAGGATGTTTGTGTCACAGCGTTTTAAAAAAGAACAACAGAAGAAATTGGAAGATAAAGGGTCCGGGGAGGACTGTGGGGTTCTGGGACAAAAGCATCTTCATGCAAGAGAGAGGAGCCGTTGTAGGAGCAGATGGAACGACGAGAGGCATCAGAAAAGCCCCACAAACCACACACTGAGATGCAGCTCCAAGCATTATTACCTGCCTCTGGGCATTTCCTGTTTTCTGTAGCCATGGCAACTGGATAATCCGCTCAGAGTTGAGAGCCAATCATGTGAGCGCGATTTGAGAAGTGGAGCAGCAGCTGGTGAACTGAGACAAGAATGATTTTAGAAACCAAAAAATAAAAAATAATAAAAAGGGCTAATGAAACAAGAACTATGAACAGTCGCTCACGACAAATAAACCCAAAGAATGAAAACCAAAGAATGGTACGAATAATCCCTCCTTTGCTTCCTGCTTGCAGACAGACTCCTCATTCTTTCCTGATCCAGCATCAGCCCTGAGACCGCATGGGTCACAGTGGACGGGAGATAAGTGGACAAAGGCAAGTTTTCAGTGAAAATGTTCAGAGCTCAATCTTCATGTCTGAACCCAGCAGCTTCAGCCCAATCTGGCAATGTCATTAAAATAAAAAAGCAATAACTAAAATATGCTGCCTCTGAAAATATTTCCTGTAGATCAACCGAACTGCACAAATACATCTCGTTTAGATGTTTAAGTAAAAGATTATGACACAAAGTTACATCTAAACAGAGCTGCATCGAGGTACAGCAAGTAACACGTTTACAGTGAAATAATCACAAAACAGTCAGTCGTGTTGGAAAGGAGGTTACATTAAAACAGATTTCATTCTCAGCCGGCTGGGGGATCGTCAGTTTTATCCTTTCAATAAGGCTGAAGAGGGAAGTAGTCATTGTTTACTGTTTGCTGAGTCTGTGCTGGCATTTGTAATTCAACACCAGCCAGCAAAAAGCAGTAGTGAACCAAAGCCAGTGAAGGAAGGAACCCTGAGGTTATTTCTTGTAACCCTAAGCAGCCACGACATCTTCTTGCTTTACTCTAATAGCTGGTGAAGAAGGCCAGAGGCTAACATTGAGCTAACGATGAGCTAACAATGCTAATGGTGATTTAGCAAAAAATAGTCGGCTCTAAAAATGTCTCGAGCTACTTTTTCCAATTACCAACACCCCGCTTATACAGTGAAATGCATTTATCTACTTATCAACTCATTGTGCTTGACCCATCTTCACTCTACAAAACTAATGGAGCGGGAGCAATGGTCACTAAGAGCAGACTTGTTTTGAAACATGGGCTGCAGTACCCACATTTGACCACAGGGCGTCACTCTTACATCATGCATCTTTAAATAAGAAAAATTCTGATTCTGAAAGTAAAAAGCTTCCATCTGGAGGATCTGTATTTTCTGGATGAAAATTCTACTGGTTTCTAATATTTTACAACTGAAAATAAAATATGTGAAGCACAAATTATAATAATAGTTAAAGTAGCTTTCCGGAGTTTTCCCCTTTCAGGAATGGTGTATGAATTTTTAGAAATCCGTAAAAGTTACCGTCTCATCATGTATTGTGATATTATGTAAGCAATACGTCTTTTTTTCGTGTTAAGCACTCCCCCTGCCCCGCTGAGCTCCATGCAATAGGAAACTGAGCACCGACCAAAACTAACCAATAGCCTTAGACTGCCGCTTATGTACTTCAAATTTAAGGAATACCTCAACTGGTGCAGGGTTGAACTTTTCATGGACAATTAAGTCTTTAAATATGAGAACACAACATGACATGAGAATAATACTTGTAAAACAACGTGTTTTAGCTCTGTTTGTCGGCTACAGAAGCACATTTATTAACAAGTGAAACGTGAAGTCGCCATCTTAAAAAAATGGATCTACTGACTATTTGTGTGATATGCTTGTCAGCCACTAGATGGTGCCATCGAATAAGAGAAATACTCCGGAAAGATACTTCAAAGAATAGCGTTCTTTCACAAAATGTTTACAGCCAATTGAAATGATGGAATTAACGTTACGCACAACTTCACATATGATCTAAGATGATTATTAAAGGAGGTTCTTTTTGCTTCGGACATGAAGGTGTATCTTCATGTCCGAAGCAAAAAGAACCTCCTTTAATATTTAAAAAGAGGACATAATGAACATTGTAAAGGATGATCTAAGATGAGTTGTGAACGACTCCCTGCTACTAAGAAACAAGACTTCAGCTCAAAATCTTTAAAAATCGACTGATCCAGAGCCATCTTTGTTTCAGATTGTTTTGATTAGCGACGGTGGCCATCTTTAATCAGGTTAACTCTGATTGTTTATCTGTTGTTGATGTACACATGGAGATTTATTTTTGAAGTTTTCACATCTCTATATATCTTTTGATTTCTTCTCCTTTTCTTGTTTAATTTTTCAGGGGGTTAATTCACAGTCACATGCATTTGTGTGCATGCACAAACAGTAGGACCAGTTTAAATTGCTCTGTTATATTTTCAACATTTATTTAATTTAAAATAGGTCAGAGTTGACGGCATGTCTCACACACACACACACACACGTATGTATGTATGTATGTATGTATGTATATATATTTATATATATATATATATATATATATATATATATATATATATATATATATATATATATATATGTTTATCATAATCATCAGGAAAAAGAGAACTCAACCCATGCAGGTCATATGATAGAAAGTTAACATTTAATCATAAAAAAAAAAAAATTCCAAATGACTTTTTTTGCTCTTTCATTTAATAAAATCTACTTTTTCCAGGCCTGCAAACAAAGAATTGAGTTGTGACAAACTTGTGAGACACTGAAACTGCACACCAACGAACGTCCTAAACTAAATTTCAAACATGACTGAACAAAGTGACTGGTGTGTGTGAGAGCAGAGAGTAAAACGAGCCGATCCTCTGATCCTTAATCAGACCCCAGAAGCTGCGATGGCACATTGCATACAAATGAGAATGGACTATTCTGCTTTCTTTTATACTGAAGGGAATAGCTGTGCAGGCAGCTGGGTTCAGGGAAGACCACAGCTCAAAAAGGAGCTATTTTAGCCACATTTTTACATCGCAACAGCACTGAAAGGACCGAACACCTCAACGGTACTGCCGACTACACAATGAAAAACCATGATCCAATTTCTGACTCATTAGATAAACAACTTTTAAGTGATAAACTCCTAAAACGAGAATTCAGCAGCACTCACAGGAAAAGTGATATGTGATACACGGAAAAGACTGCACTCTGGAAATTTAAATGGAATTCCATCTCAAGGCCAAAATCTATGGAAAAATCTGCATGCTGGCTGAGGTTTTCTGACACTGCACTGATTTTTGCAATATTCTTTGTGGATCTACATACCAAATGTTTTTTTTCAATCTTCTATATAAAAGCTTTTCACAGGATGGTGTACAAGGGGGCAAAAATAACTACGTGTTTCAAAATAATTGGCAAATTAAACCCACAAAATGAAAAGGAAAATCAATATTACCTACATTTTCACATTTAAATGTGAAATGTCTCTATTTTAAATACAAAACGACAACAGGAAGGAAACAGGAAATAAGCTTACAGGCAAGTGGTGGCTATGTAGCATTAGAAACAATATAGCTTTTAAGCAAAAGGGCCATTTCTCAATATGCATACTTGTCCGAACTTGTGTATTCACGTCCTTGTGAAACATCATCAACGATGGCCCAAGGACTGTTCCCGTCCTAAGTATGCATAATGGCAAGTTCGCTCAAAGTTCCCGGATGTATTCTTGCTCCGCCCATTATATCGAGGATGCATCAATGCATCTTCTATGGACAGCAATGCTTTCCATAATGCATTGCGTTGCAAACCACTAAATTCCGAATGTCAGAAGAGAAAGCTAAAAACTGGAATGTTTTATTTTAGAAATATAAATGAAATAATATAAAGTTGTCTGGAGCTCTGGAGAGGAGGGTCCATTGGATTGTGAAACCTCAGATTCAGGAGGAGCAATGTGGTTTTCGTCTCTGGCCGTGGAACGCTGGAACGGCTCTATACCCTTGGGGGGTCATGGAGGGTGCGTGGGAGTTCGCCCAACCAATCTACATGTGTTTGGTGGATTTGGAAAAGTTTTTTGACCCAGTCCCTCTGGGGGCCATGTGGGGGGGAAATATGGAAGTATGAGGTACCAGGCCCTCTTACACGGGCTGTTAGGTCGCTGTATGACCAGTGTCAGAGCTTGGTCCATATTGCCAGCAATAAGTCTGGCTAGTCTAAGGTGAGAGTTGGACTCCACCAAGCTGCCCTTAGTCACCGATTCTGTTTCTAACTTTTACGGGAATTCTAAGTGTTCAAGGTGTTGAGGTGACAATGTGGTCCTGTTGGCTTTATCGGACTGCGACCTCCATCTTTCGCTGGAGCAGTTTGCAGCCGAGCGTGAAGCAGCTGGGATGAGAAATAGCTCCCTTAAATCCAAGACTATGGTCTAAATAGAAAAAGAGTAGAATGCTCTCTCCAGGTCAGGGACGAGATCCTGCCTCAAGCGGAGGAGTGTAAGTATCTCGGGATTGTTCACAGTGAGGGAAGGATGGAGCGATAGGCAGATTGGTGCTGCATCTACAGTACTGTGGGCATTGTTCAAGCTGTTGTGGTGAAGAGAAAGCTGAGCTTGAAAGTAGGCCTGGGCGATAAATCGATTTAATGAATTAATTCAAATTTTTTGTTGCGGGTGGTTTAAAAATAAGTAAATCGAATTTTAATGTAATAGCGCCTTTTTGGCCCCCCGGAGCTTCCATAGCGTTAGTTTCTCATAACCGCGACAACAGCATCACAGCACGCACACAAAACAGCAACAGAAGCAACTCCGTGCGAGTGGGACGCTTGTTCCTAAGAAGGGAATTAAATCATCCGTTGTTTGGAACTGGTTTGGGTTTGCTGCGACGGACGTGGAGCGTGGCCTTTTTATTCCAAGAGGGTGTTCATTTATTCATTATTCATCTCAGAAATGAGGGTCACATTTGTCTTGCTTGTGATTAAATAAAAAACAAAATTGGCTTTAAGGTGCCTTCCATTTGTGTGTATTGCTATTTTTAATAATTGAGGGGGAGAGAGAATCGGAAAAAAATTGTAAATGGAATAAAAAAAGAAAAAAATCGGGAGATTTTATTTTTGGGCCGTATCGCCCAGTCGAAGCTTTCAATTTACCAGTCGATCTACGTTCCTCCCCTCACCTATGGTCACGAGCTTTGGGTCGTAACCAAATGAACGAGATTGCGGGTACAAGAGGCCAAAAGGAGTTTTCCCTGCAGAGTGGCTGGGCTCTCCCTTAGAGATAGGGTGATAAGCTTGGTCATCCAGGTGGGACTCGGAGTGATCTACTGCTCCTCAACATTGAGAGGAGCCAGTCGAGGTGGCCCTGGCATCTGGTATGGATGCCTACTGGACACCTCCCTGGTCAGGTTTTCTGGGCACATCCAACCAGGCGGAGACCCAAGGGAAGACCCAGGACACACTGGAGGAACTATTTTTCTCAGCTGGCCAGGGTACGCCTTGGGATTCCCCCGGAAGAGCAGGCCCAGTTGGCTGGGAGAGGGAAGTCTGGGCCTCTCGGCTTAGGCTGCTGCACCCACGACCCGACCACAGATAAGCGGATGGAAATGGATGGGTTGGGAGTGTTGACTGTTAAACTATCTTAAAGACGGGCTGGGTTAGTACTACTGTTAAAACAAATGTGTGTAAAATACTTAGATATGTTTTAATAGTATTTCTTTATCTTTGTATCTATGAGAAAAGCTTAGCTGTACTTGGGCTAATAAATGGTTGGCTGTAGCGTCATGTTAGCTCTAAATATAGCCAAAAACATGGGAGTGAGTTCTTAGTAAAGTTTATTCTGTGTAGCTTTTCAGTAACATTTGTGGTTCTTACATTTATAGAGCAGTAAAGCTTTGCTTCTACCTTTCTAGATGAACGGTTTCAGCTCCAAACTAGAGCGACAGGCTGGAGCTGAAATTCAGCTAGAAAAGTAAAAGCAAAGCTTCTACTATGTGTATATATAAGAACCAGAGAAGGAGTCACCGCTCGTCTGGGAATGGTGCTGGATCAAAAAGTGGAATAAATAAAATAAGAATCCGCACACTTCAATCTGCGATGTAGGAGTTTATTGGTCAAGCTTTCGGTCAGAGACCTTCATCAGGAATTATCAATTCATCAGTTCCTGATGAAGGTCTCTGACCGAAAGCTTGACCAATAAACTGCTACATCGCAGATTGAAGTGTGCGGATTCTTATTTTGTTTATAAGAACCAAAGACGGAATGGGACTGAGTTAATGTAAATAAATGTATATTTGGTAATAACGTTGTTCTTTAACTGACCCAGATTTGCAAAGCTAAGCTCATAAATTGATGGTGTAGCATCATATTTAGCTTACACATTAGTTGACAAGGGCCAAAATCATCAAGGTAAAAGTCCTCATTCCCCCCCAAAACAGATTTTTTTAATAACAATATTTTTTTTCTTTGCACAGTTCAAAAATAGGCATCACATAGAACATGGTAAAATGTATTTATCTAAAATCAACTGCCTGCGCCAGAAATACTTTTTAATAAGCGGGGACAGCTTATCAACAGGTTCAACAGGTTGAGCGGGTTGTCCAGTAATCGGAAGGTTGCAGGTTCAATCCCGGCTCCGGACAGAGAATTCTGCTGTTGTGTCCTTGGGCAAGACACAACCCAACTTGCCTGCTGGTGGTGGTCCGAGGGACCTGTGGCGCCTGTGCTCGGCAGCCTCACCTCTGTCAGTGCGCCCCAGGGCAGCTGTGGCTACATCGTAGCTCATCACCATCAGTGTGTGAATGTGTGTGTGAATAGATGAATGATACACTGTAGTGTAAAGCGCTTCTGAGTCCTTACTCCGAGAGGCGCTATACAAGTGCAGGTCATTTATCATAATAGAAACGGAACATTCCGTGGCCCGTAAATGGCGCCCAGGCCGCACTTTGGACACGCCTACTGTAAGATGATGATTAGCTTTACAGATACCCCAAAATTAGCTCTCATTTAAAAAGTAAAAACTTGATTTGACAATTTAAAAAATATCTGCCAGTGATGTGTGTGTGTGTGTGTGTGTGTGTGTGTGTGTGTGTGTGTGTGTGTGTGTGTGTGTGTGTGGTGGGGTGTTCTGCTATATCTGCTGACTGCAGCTTTAGCATGAAAATGAATTTTTCCTTTGACTCAGCAAATCTACTTTCAGCTGTACACCCCACATCCCTCTCTCCTGCTGTTGGGAGCTAGACATGCTGCCAGCATATTAGCTGTGAAAAAAAAAAAACTTTTTCTGCAAGTGTGTGTGTGTGTGTGTGTGTGTGTGTGTGTGTTCTTTTTAAAATAATTTCACTTCTCTCAGAATCAAAAGAGCAGAAAGAAAGACATTTAAAATCATGTGCAAATAAGAGAAAAGATGCCCCCCCCCCCCCCCCCCGACCCCCACTTGGAGGTGCATCCCGTCCATTATTCCTCAAGTGTCTGTTTCCCACACCAGTCAAGGTTAACAAGCCGCGCGGGTGTCTGCGTCGGCTGCAAAAAACGGGAAGACGTAGGAGGCGGAAGGTGAGGTGCTGCAACTATACACGGTGTGGTGTGATGGATGGTGCAGACGGGCTCAGAGGGGGCTACAGGAGCCTACGGTCCCCCCAAAAATTATCCACATCCCTGCTCACAATCATCCTCATAATACGCTTTAGAATAAATCCTGCTGGAAATTTTTTAAATTCTGGGAGTACAATAAATTAGAGCTAGGCGAGATAATAAAAAAACTAACTAGCGCGCACTAAGCTGGCAGCAAAATCCATAAAAATAATCATTTTCATGGTGGATGCGGATATGGGAGACATGGCGAGGCAAATCTAACAAACATGTAAAGGCAGCATTAGGCGTCCATACCTTTCTCTCCATCACTGTGCGCTTTTTCTGGGCTTTTCAACAACAGCAACTGTAGGATGAGTCTGTCTCTGCTTGGAGCAGTGGTGGTGGAGCTTCCTCCTCAATAGCTTCCCCGCTAACACCTCCCCATTACCGGACAGCTAAGCGACTTATTAGCGCTGGCCTGTGGGACGCCGAGCCGGGGATGGAGCCAAAGCCGGGATTGGTGAAGCCTTGTTCGGAAGGGAACGTGCGCGCATGCGTAGTCTCGATTGGAGAGACGGCCGAGAGGAAAAAAAAAATACAGCAGCAGGGAGTGTCAATAAATTATCCACCTGAGCGGTTTTAGGGCTCTGCTGCTGACTGTCAGCTGAACATTTTTGCCAAGTTACGATTAGATGCAGACTTTCGGTTATTTTAGCGCAGAACTAATATTTTCCATGTTTTTTTTTGTTTACAAAAAGGCAAATGTAAAATAAAGAAAAAACAACCTCGCTCCAACATTACACACCTTTTAGATGAGGAATGCTTGAAAGAGATTAGCTCAAATTTAGACTTTGCCATTTTTACAAATTTATGGCCGACATTTTTATTTAAAAAAAAGGCAAAAGATACATTGTTTTATGATTTTAACTGTAGTGGTAAAAAAAAAAAAGTCAGCCTATGTTGTCACTTAACATTTTCATTATTCCAACCAAGTCTACCAAATATAAATCAAAACACTGATGTTTGTCTTCCATCACCAATTATGACCTCTGTGTCAATTTGAGTGTTTTAGGAAGTTATTTTCACAAATTCTAATATTATAGCGCTTTAACAAGGTTTATTTATTTAGAACCGTAAATAAAGTCTCTCATAAGATAACCAGGGTTGGCTTTAAAGTCATTCCTTGGGTATTTAAAGTGAAAAAACTTAAGTAATCATATTTATTTTAAAATGGGGGGTGTTTACAACTAAAAACCAGAAAGGGATTCAGTTCTACAGCTGTGTGAAAAAATAAAAAAACAGAAACATTTCTTGTTGGTGGTCAGATTTATTTTCAAGGTAATACGACCTTCACATCTGCAAGTGTCCACCCGGTGAGGCAGGGGTCCGATGTCCCGCCAACACAACCCGACTCAAGTCAGCATCTTTACTCACAAAAAAGCATCAAAAGGATTCAGGAGTGAAAATTAAAAGGATGCACTATCTGCTCTGCTGAAACGTCCTGGAGAAAATCTGTACCAGCCTGACCTCAAAAGGCTTCCTGCTTTTACTGAGGAAGTTTTCAGAAAAGTAGCTGAACTCAAACTGGGTCACAGCTACGTTCTAACAAAGCTTTTCTTTCCGCAGTGCAGCCCACTCCCTCCATCAGCAGCGCAGGTCTTTGGCTCAGCACCAGCAGCAAAAACAAATCCTGTGGCTGAAAATAGTTACTGGGGAGCAGAAACCTGACAGATGTGGCTGTTTTAGCTCATCAAAATCACAAAGACGTACTTTTAACTAGATTCGACTGATTCTGCATCATTTAGTGAAAATCTTCTATAAATTCAACTCTTTCTTCATTAGTATTCATTAGATCTGAAACGGCTCAGACTCTTTAGTGAAGATGCAAACGTGAGTTTCCGGGCAGATCTTGAAGGGGTTTTCCACCTCAGCTTTATTCTCCTTCAGTCCTGAACATCAAAGTAATCGACCACAGGCTCGTCTTGAACCATCTTCGACCAGGTGCCTCCACTCGTGCTCCTGAAAGAAGAATCGGATCAGATTAACGAGATTATTACCCTGTGGGTTTCATCTTAGAGACAGACTCACTTGCTGCTGCTCTGTTTGAAGTGAGCGATGGGAGGAGGCGCCCTGGTGGTCGTCTCCCGCTCTATCACCGATGTCAGGGTTGAGTTTGGACAGGACGACTTCCCTCTGGCAACAAGACACACAGGCACATCCTCAGAGCCATAATCAGCACCCTACTGCCGCCCTTATCTCTGGAAAACACTCGTACTTGTGGGCTGTGATGACCACGTTGCGTTTGGGCTCGCTGTCGTAGCTCACGCTCTCCACGGCGTAGACCTCAGCCAGCTCGTGGATGATCTTCCGGTGTTCTCTGTTCATCGGCGGGAAGCAGTGGCTCCTCTTAGGCTGCTTGCCCTGTAGTAATCAGAAATGGTATTTTTTATGTGCTCTTGACAATCTGATCCAAAACATCTGGGATGAACTACAGAGAAGAATGCTTCATCTGCGCCTACAGCGCTCAAGTTCTGTGTCATAAGAAACACAAATTCTCACAGGAAGGTTTCAGAACGAAGTCAAAAGGTCAACACAGGATTGCAGGATTTATGTGCATCAAGTTAAATATTAAAAAAAAAGGATTTATAAAAAAATAAAATCACCTTATTGGCGAGTTCCACCAGACTCCTGATCTCTTCTTCCACTTCTGAGACAAACTTCAAGTCTTTTCTAAACAACAAGCAGAGCGAAGTTAGATTGGTTTGCAGAAACAGACCACGATGTTAAAAAGAAGAACCAAAGCCAGACCTGGCGTCTTCTTTGAGGCTGTCGCTGTACAGAGAGGTGGAGCGAACGTTGAATGGGTCAGATGACGAGTCGATCTGCAACGCCTCGGCCAAACGCCGGTTCCTCTCCAGGGTGGCGCACTCTTGATCACATTCAAGCCTGAAAATATACAAATTTTTGGCTGAGCATTAAAATATGACGAACATTAACCAAACTCAGCTCAGTTAAACAAATAAGGTTCCACACAGAAAACCAATGTTCCAATAATAAAAGTGTTTTGGGTTTGAGCTCCACCTAGTCTGTTTCAGCTCTTTCTTGGTGAGGAGCGGCCCGATGTCCATGGAGTCACCCAGCTGCATGTCTGACAGCTTACTGGCCATGGTGATGGCGGCATACCTGGATGGCAGAAGGAGAATCTTTAAAATCAATCAAAACTTTAAACTCACAGTTAGGAAAATCTGACCTCTGATAGGAACTAGCAGCTTCTATGCAGCCAACCGTTTCCTTTCTCCGACCGCAGTCACACTGCAGAGCAACCTGCATAGAAAAACACCATTCAGACGTTTTATTGTGAAAGTCTTGAGTTTGGAGGGTTGCCAGGCTTACTTGATCCAAGTTAAACATTTATTAAAGTCATGGAGGGATATATGGCAGCCTCTGTGCAGCTCTAAGGAACACACAGCTAGGAGGCGATGGACTGAGAACATTACTCATGCTGGATATGAAGAGGAGATACAATGGGGTGGAAAAACATGCTAGGATTTCTGCAAAACCTTTTGTTTGGAGTGCAGCTATGTGTGTGTACCTTTGCCGTGCAGGTGGAGCATGGGCAGGCGCTGCCTTTATGACAGGGAGCTAAACACGGGTGGCTGCAGTCTGGACGAGGCAGCATGCAGGGCTGCTGGCAGCCTCCCTGGGGTAGGCACTCCCCCCGGTGGCAGAGGCGTTTGCAGCGGTGCATTTCACAGGGCAGCTGCTTGTTACACGTCAGGCCACAGGAAATGTCTTGCAGATGGCATGGAATGTTGCTGCGTTGCTGCAGGTCAAAGAAGTAAACCACGCTCATTATTCATGAAGAAACCCTGGAACAAGAGGTTTTTGAAGGCATTACCTCATGCTTTCCCATGCACCATTTCTGGGTGAGGTAAGTGCACGGGGGACATTTCTCCTCGCTGTGGCAGTTGTGAAACACTAAATCAGAAGAAGAAGGCAGAAACAAAAAGTAAGATGCTTGTGAGAAGCTGCAGTCTGAACAGTTAACATCCCTTCCTTCCTACCTGGATGGTCACATTCGTGCCGTCTTGTGCACAAGTTTTTACACTCAGGCGGCTTAGTGCCACAGGCGACGGGTGGGTACAGCACCATGAGACCACAGTGACACGTCAGCTCATCAAAACCTGCCAGCAGGGGGAGCCGTGACAGCATCAGTGCCAAAGGCAAGAACACAAACTAAAGATGCTGTAAAAACATAAAACCAGAGGCATCTCTTACTCACTGGACTGCCAGCAGGGTTCACAGTTTCCACGGTGACACGGCTCCTGGCAACGGTGCAGGCCACAGTTCAGCTTGTAGCCACAGATTAGGGAACACTTGTGCTCCACGCTCTGGATTAACGTAGAATCCCCAAAAGGTAACATCGCCGTTAGATGATGCCAAACAAATTCACTAACTTTAAACCTTTTTTTGACCCATTTTCAGGTTGAAACGAGAACCTCATGATGTTAAAACTGCAGTTAAAAGCATTTCTTACTGGAAGAAGGAAAATCATCTGTGACTTAGTGATTGCTCACCACACAACAAAGTTCACCGCACTTGTGTCGACCACAGGAGCGCTTCTTGTTGCAGCGTCGCTCACACGTGAACACGAGCTCTTCTACAAGGAAACATCACAGGTCAAACAGAAATTCGGTCCATTCTGATGAGTTTAATTTAAAACTCGTCAGAACTTAACCTTCTTTCTGGATCTTCTCACATGGAGCCTCCTGAAAATCAAATCATTTCAGAAATTTTTAGTAAAAAAGAAATAAGCATTTTTTTGCTTATACTATTGCACACCTTTGTTTTGGAGCCACAGCGACACCTGATCGTTGAGGTCAGAGAGCACGGCCCACAGGCGCCCTCGTGGCACAGGTTCTGACACAAATGGATGGTTTCTGAAGAAGCAGGAGATAATTATCAGTGGATAAGCTTTAAAAACACAGTGGGTTCCAGATAACGCACTTCCTGTTTACTCAAACACAATGGACCACCCGGAAGACAGTTTTAAAAATAGATCCCATGTTTTTTAGTCCTTGTTGACTAAAAATGTAGAATAGATGAAGTGACAGGGTCAGGATAACAGATGTCTGTTTAAACACAACCACCAATGTAGATATCACAAAGAATCGGTGCATTCCTGCAGAGAGAACAGCTCCAAAACTAGATGAGGGAAAGCCATTTGATTAAAATAAAGGGATCAAAACGGTGGATTAATCAGCATTTCTTTATGATTTCAAGTGTTTTGTGCACTAAGAAAGTGTCCAGCATGGACAAACTTTGGCTTTCCTTATTAGATCCTGCTGAAAAGCTTCAGATGACAGTTCTCCTCACCATTGGAGCCACAGGGTAAGGGCTTGTTACACGTCTTCCCACAAGAGGGGATGGGGTCGGAACAGCTGTTCCGCTCAGAGTAGCCCAGATCCAGGAGTTTGGACAGCGGGGTCTGACCACAGGGACACGTCTTCACCAGGCTGGGTGAGCGTGGACATGGCTGGCACGGCCCACGGTGACACACCTGCTGGCACCGGTGAGCTTCACAGCTCAGCATCCTGAACAGACGAAAGGAAAGTATGAAAGGAATCGTCCCGTTTCAACAAAAGTCTGTTCTGTTGCGTCGTCACTCACTTGGAGCAAAACTTTTGACAGGAGAAATGTCCAGAACCGCCAAATCCTTCCTTATCTGTGCCGCAGGCGGCGGTGCGAAGAGTAACGCCACAGTAACAAACTACACACACGGAAAATCAACAGATCAGAAATCTAAATGGTTTACTTTCATGAAACAACATCTTTGAGCCAGTGAGACAAACCCTGCTGGACCTTCAGCTGACAGGGCTGACACGTCCCGCTGTGGCACACCTGCACACAGGTGTGTTCACCACAGTTGAGTAAAGCTCCACACACTTTGTCACACTGGAGCGCCGAAGCCTGGCCGCAGCGCATCGGCTGACTGAAAATAATGATCCAATCGTTACCTAATGTGTCAAATAAACAAGACCATTGTTAAAGATAAAAACAGGACGGAAGATTACCTTGTCTTCCCACAGACGCAGGACTTGGTGATGAATGCGGGACACTGAGGACAAGGACCAGGATGACACAAACTAGAGAGACAGAAAAGTCTCCATGAAATCAGAAATCTAATGATTATTCTGGTCTCACATTAGAATGTTTCCTAACTAAACATTGAGCCAAACAACAACAACAACAACAAAAAAACTATCCAAATGAGACACGTATCCATTTCACCACCCAGGTGTGCACCTGCAGATCTGAAACTCTTTTTCAGTACCTTCCAGAATGAGTTGTTTCAGGGTATTGTCACTTTAAGAGAACAAACTGGAGCTGGCCACGCCCACCCCTCCCCTGCTCAGGCTGCTATAAGCTGAGAAGCTCCAATATCTGGGAGGAGCTCAGAGTAGAGCTGCTGCTGCTCCTCCAGCAGCAGCTCTTATGTATGAAAGGTGATTCTATTCTTAAAAAAACAAATAAATAAAAACACCCATTTGTGATGTCACAAACAAGGATTTTTCTAAACGGCTTGTTTTAGTCCCATAATTCCTAAACCCAACGCTGCCAGAAAACGGATGGGCATTTTTTTAATAAATGAAGGGTTTATAGAGGCAGTGGAGACCCACATGGCTGCACAAAAAAATGCTAAAGATGTCCTTTTCAACTACAGTTCTGCGAGATGAATCGTATCAGCTCACAAATCTTGTTTTTTTTCACAGCTCACATGTTACAGGGGTGGTTGCAGTCCACACCGCTCCTCTTCTTCCCACACATGTCACCACAGCTGTGGGGAATCTCACTGCGCTGCCACTCAGGGTTCGTCACTTTACCTGCCAGTCCAGAATTGGATGAAAAGAAGGACAAAGGAAGATGTGACAATTTAGGCCCGTGACCCAACTACAAGATGATGTGTTGAAGGGAAATGTGAGATGTGCTTGTGGGTGAAGAAATCAAACACTCACCACAGAAGCAGGTGTAGGTGGTCGGGTGTTTCAGAGTAACGTTCTGACAGGCGGGACAACGCCAACCTTCAGCCGAGTCTGAAAAACGGATTCATTTTAACTTCGAATGTAGATTAATCATAAGTCTGACCAACAAGTAGAAAATAAAACGTCCACACAGGGTCCAACAGCCGTACCGTCTGCCTGAGAGGCTGGGGATCGAGCCCATTTCTTGATGCAGTTCAGATGGAAGACGTGGAAGCAGCTGTGGCAGCTCCACACCGGGGCCATAACCCGAATCACGTCGCAGCACACCATGCACTCGTACTTCTCCTCCGACAGCTGTTCAATCAGACATCCTGCGGAGGAGAGGCCAGAGGTTGAGAACAGATCGCTGTAAAACAAACAACTCGTTCTGAAACAGATTAAAGAAACTAAGCTATCTTGGACTGAAATGCATGCTTTGATACAGGTTTAGGTTTTTGACAGAATAAATGAAATGAAAGGTTTGTATTTTACACATTAGAACAAAGTAAAACTTCCTGATTTATTGGATTTTTGAAAAATCTAAAAGAATAGAAAATAAGAGATGAAAACGTGATTTATTCTTTGCTTTCTCCATTAGTGAAGATGACCTCTAACCTGTCTGCGTTTCTTTGCTCTTGGGCATCTTCTCTGAGCTGCTCTGACCCGACTTGCTGTTCTGACGGTTAGTTCTCCTCCCTCCGTGGCTCTGATAAGGTCTTTGAGGTCCCGAGCCTCTTCCAGGCTTACAGACGGGATCCTGAGAAGATCTGCTGAAGTCTGGGTCATGCTGACCACCAGCACCCCTCTCTAAACTCACCTCTTCTGGAGACGGTGCTTTAGGGGGTTTGATTGGTCCGTGCCGTCTCTTTGGGTCGTCGTGTTTCTTCTGATGGTCGTAATGTTGAGTCTGAGTGCCTGATTTGCTCTGTGGAGTTCTCCTGTTGGTCTCAGAAAAATAGTTTTCTCCTCGGATACTTTGAAACCTGTAGCCTGGTACGGTTGTGTTGTTCTCCCTTGTATGATCCCTTTCCTCCATCCGTTCGCCCCTCTTAAGCTCCCTTTTACTGGAATTTTGAGCTGGAGCATCCCGCTCCTTGTTAGTTTGCTCAAAATCTCTATTTGCACCACCTCTTCTCCAGTTGGGAGCATCAGGCCCATCCATGGGATCTGACTGGTAGCCACCTGTGTATCTATGACTTGCATCATACTGGCCAAAGTCACCAATGTGTTTTTGCCCCCGAGGGCCTGAACCTGCCAAATTCCTGTTTAACCCTCTGTTTCCTTCTCTCCTTCCTCTTCCTCTGCCTCTCTTCCTAGCAACATCCTCTCCTTGATACGGAGGATGGTTATACTCTGAATAATTAAAATGATTAGAACCAATCGGTGGTTTAACGCACTGCTGAAAATGCCCATATTGGTAAGACGGATCATGGCTATTACTGCTCAGGTTTCGATCGCCGTTGTGTCTGGGTCGGCCTCTTCTAGGTCTGTGCTGGTGTGACGGCCCATCAGAGCTGAGGTCAGGTGGATCTGTAACAGAAACAGTACAACCGTACACTACTGACCAGTAAAAACAACCAATCACAGTAAAGTTACAGCACTTAAACCTATCACTTTTAACAGTTACTGGACTTAAAAGAACAATGAAAGAAATTTTAAATAACAGCGGCTTTTATCAAAGCTGAGATTTTCAGCACATGCAATCTTTTAAACAAAATCTAAATCAGCACTTCTCTGGGATTTTTCACATCTTTTACAGTTTTTATCTGAATCTCAGTGGCTTTTGTGACATCCAGTCCTTGAACATGACTGTACCGGTGTGCTTTGAAAGTGAGGAAAGTAAAGATGGAAGATTAAAGAAGTAAAACACTAAAAAAAATAAACAATTTTTAATGATAATTTCTGATTATAATCGGCCACTCTGAGTTTTTCATGCAGGCTGAACATGAAAACAGTGTCCTGTGTTAGCTTCTGATAATAAAAAAAAAAGACTGAAAGGCTAGGATTTGAAAATCCTCACAGATCTATGTCACACTGTGAATTTGCATTTATGGCTTTGACCATCTTGGCTCACACCCGCCCACAGGGAGGCTTTTTTTTCTCAGAGAGAGCGGAGAGCATCTCTTTATGCTAGTGACTGCACGCATTCTGCTATCGAGGAGGTGTGCATATCATTTACAATAATGAGTAATCCTGCTGTTTTCAGCCCACCTCTGCAACAGCAAACTTCTGCATCCCAGAACTGGAACATTATAACTTTTTATGACTCATAAGGCATTGCTTAACACTAGAAAACAATGCAAATGTACTGAATAAATGAGTAAACAGATTCAATAAAGGACGTGGTGGAAACAAACTGTAGTATTTGTGGACAGGTTAGGATCTATTCTTAAAGCGTTTTTGACAAGTTGTCAATCAAAGGTACTGGTTCACTCTGCATTTTGGAGCCTTTACAATGCCTGAATAATTACAAAATAAAGGTCTAAATTCCACAGAACTCTAAAGCTGATTGTCCATGCTTTTATTTCCTCTTGTTTAGATTATTGCAATTATTCTATCTTTACTTGTTTTAAGAAATCAGATGTCAGTCGTCTTGGTCCAGAACGCTGCAGCAAGGCTTTTAACAGGAACCAATAGAAGGGCTCACATAACACCGGTTTTATCTTCTTGACATTGGCTACCGGTCAAGTTTAGAATTGATTTTAAGATTTTAGTTTTGACTTCTAGAGCTCTTAATGGACGAGCTCCACAATATTTATCAGACCTTTTAATCCCTCACTCTTCTGGCCGCACTCTACGGTCCTTGGGTCAAAACCTACTGAAGGTCCCTAAGACCAGATTTAAAACTAGAGGGGACCTGTCCTTTCAAGCTGTAGCTCCCAGACTTTGGAACGCCTGCCTTGCCCTTGTTTCTTCGTGTGGCCGACTCTGTTGATTCTTTCAAAAAGCAGCTGAAGACACTTTTATTTGACAAGCTTTTATGTAAGTTGACATTGTGCTCCTGTCCTGTTTTGCCTTCTTATGTATGTTAAATGATAAATGACCCGCACTTGTATAGCGCTGCTCAGAGTAAGGACTCCAAAGCGCTTTACACTACAGTGTATCATTCATCCATTCACACACACATTCACACACTGGTGGGGATGAGCTACATGTAGCCACAGCTGCCCTGGGGCGCACTGACAGAGGCGAGGCTGACGAGCACAGGCGCCACCGGTCCCTCTGACCACCACCAGCAGGCAAGGTGGGTTAAGTGTCTTGCCCAAGGACACAACAGCAATCCCGGAGCCGGGATTGAACCGGCAACCTTCCGATTACTGGACAACCCGCTCAACCTGTTGATGTGAAGCACTTTGTGATTTTATCTGTGAAAAGTGCTATATTAATAAAGTTGTACTTACTCTAAAGCCACTCAACTAAATCATTTTTTAAATTAAACAAAAATCTGGCAACTTATTTAACTGAAAAATACACGAGAACGATTTAATTTGTTAGTTTCGTAGATACACAACTAATATCCATGCTCCAAATTCAATTCAGAAAATCCAAACCAATGACAAGGAAAAAAACAGAACAAGATGTTATTAAATGAAGTCATTAGTATCTGGAGAAGTTTAGAATCGGAATAAATGTCATTTACACTAAAGTTAATGTGGATTTAATCCTAACTTTGGAAATAGCGGTTAGCTCTGGAGCTAGCAAGTCACATGTTTCAGCTCCTGTTACAGTAACCAGATCAGCTGTGTTATCGGTTTCAAAGTTCTCAGTCACGTGTTGTCGTGTCTGATAAAGAACAATTCAAGAGTCACCTCGACAAGCATTTTTAAAACATTTATCTTTACTTCAAAAGTTCTCGCTAACGAAACACGCTAACACAACTAGCGCGAGACTATGTTACAATCAAGCTAACATGATTTATCAAGTATTTTTAAAAATAAACTCACAAGGTAGCTATTATAAATGCCAATTCATTTATCATATAATTATTTAAAAAGTACGTTGGTTACCAGAGGAGCCTTCAGCCATTCACTTAGAACTCCACTTTTCCAAAGTTCACCAACGGCAGGTTGTTTTTTGGAGCGATGACAAGTTCAACCAGGCGATCGGAGACAGTGTCCACCTCCTCACCTGCGCCTTGATGGTTCAAACTAGGAATAATCCACGTTAAAACAATATTATTCCCACCTGCGTTGGCTAAACTCTCCGGCTGAAAGGCTAGCACCGATTCCCGACCGGAACTTCCGCTTAGGATTTTCAAAATAAAATTACTAGCAAAATGAAAGGACGTAAAATATTAAACTGCTTAAATCAAGCGTAAATCAAACAACCTGCACACAAAATGATTTACTTTTACAAGCAATATTTATACATAAACAAAACCTGAAAAACCATTTATAGTTGCTCAAAGACGTAGTTTGATAACAGGAAAGTCATTTGTAAGGACCAGTTCAAGTTTGAAATAAAGATTGCCTAATGTAAAATAATTAGTTCCTTTATTTTCTTCAGCAGCCTTCACAGTTATAATGTTAAAATGCACATAGTAAATATTTACATAAAAAAAGGCTTTTATGCACTTGCATAACAAAAAAGTTTAGTCAGTGTTGTATTTGATGAAACCTAATTCCAAGTCCCCCTTGGAAATTTTTGCCAGGGACTCTAAGAGACCCGTGCAGTCACTGTATTAGCTTCCATTTGATTTGTGTTTCCATTAAAAACCACATAGTAATAAAATGTACGTATGTACACTAAAGATTTTTTGAGATTTTTAGATTTAAAATGACTGATGTTAGCTGCATATTCTGTGAACCTAAAAGAGCCGTTATGGCATCATCAAACCTTTTTTTTGCTGATTGTTTTTGATCAATTACATTTGAACATGCTTTACAATCCAGTGATGCTCACCATTCACCTTTCATTTAAGACCAAGTTATATTTTTTCTCAGTGGTTTTCTCCAGTAAAAATGTGAAAAAGAAAGAAAGAAATGTCAAAGAGGTGTCAAAGGTCATGCTTATTGAATACTGAGCCTAAAGTAACACAATTAACATAGTAAAATTGTTGAATATGTTGCTCAAATTAAATGGTCATAGAAAAAAAAAATATTTTTTTTCCCATTACGTATTTTTTTTATTTTTTGCTGGATTTTTTTCCTGTGAATAAAATCCTTAATTTAAGGGAGGAAAAAGAATAAGTCTGCCCACAGGATGGCGCTTCATGTTTGAGTTTGTCCATCAGCGTAACAGTGCTTTATGGCAAGCCAATTTGCCATATATTGGTTTCTCAAAGAAAGCATCCTCAATTGACATTTTATTACTATTCTTTTAATTTACCCCAAATATTCAGATATGACAGATGTCCCTTCTGGACATAAAAATTAGAAAAACAATAAACATGTTTAACAGAAATTCTTGTTAGTTGAAATTTTAGATATACAGAATGAGACTTTTTATTTGAAGGTGTGTGGAAAAATCAGCAGGGTAAATGTCATTATTATTTCTGATATCAGACACTAGCAATTAATCAAAAGGTTATATGTACAATACAATGATTGATTACGCGTTAAAATTGATTGTCACACTCCATGATCATTGAGACTTTTGAGGCATACAGAAAACCACAATATATTATTTTATTTTGGTCTATAAATCACATTTACTTTTGGATGCAATCTTGTAGTTTGAAAGAAAAGTGAAAGTGGGTGATGGTGAGATATATCTTTCATAGCAACTGTTTTAATGAGTTAATAAAAATCTAGAATAAACCTAAATGAACAAATGGATTCGGCTTTACATGAGAGCCGGGAAAGAATATATAAACTTTTAATTTAGAGACCCCAAAATATAATTAAAGACTTTGATATTCATTATGAAAACCACATATTTGACCTAAATAAGTGGGTTATTTAGCTAAATACCACACGAAGACAAAGCTGGTGCTTAATTTATTTTGATAAGACACCGTTTTACAAATTATAGGCAAAAACACTAACATATGTTGTGGTAAAGCAGATTTTAGTCATTAACGCAGGAGAAAATGACGCTCCACGCTCCTACAGGCAGCTACAGCTAGCTGCCATTAATTAGATGGGTTTCTGATCATCGGATAAATCCCTTAAGTGCCATCGATCCCTAACAGACCGCTAAAAGTAACAGTGTCAGAAGTTACGTGTTTATTTTTCGCACATCGTTTTCTATAACAGCCCTACAGCTACGCATCACTCAGCCCTCAGAAGATCCATGGCGCATGCGCAGACCCCGTGAACGATGCGAGGTGGGTGGGTAAGAAATGAGTAAAGCGATACCAAATACCGGAAACTAAATGATTTGCTTTTCAAAACGAAGTAATTCATGTGAAAACTTGGTGACAGTTGTGTTCCTGATATATTATATATTCACGTATTTATTCATAACTGAGCATTTGATTTTTAAACGTGACTAGTGATAATGTGTTTTCCTGTACAATGGAGTCAGATATTTTTGTCATTTCAATTCAATTCAAGTTTATTTATATGGCTTCAACCATTCGTAAATGTAAATGTTTTTATAAAGCTATAGTGTCTGAATTGAATGAGCAGTAGTTCAATTTTTACGTATTGAACATATTTTGAAAATCTAAACCGGAAGTAGTGCTTCCTCGTACTGCTAGCTTAACTCTTAGCCCCTGCACAGCTCCGAACGCGGCCGAGCAGAAGAGATCGTCAGTGAATGTGTCTGCGGCACCATTTAGCTAAAACACAAACTACGGCTAAAGAAGAGAGGACCAAACCACGGAGCAGTTCCAGACGACCACGGCACACCCTGGACTATGATAAAACCCACCCTCGGGCCGGTAACGGTGCGCTGTTTCTCAACGTCGAGCGGGTTGTTGCACATCTGTAGATCATAATGAAGGCATCCGCTATTCTTCACGGCGGTTTTTCCTCCGAGGTTTAGTTAGACGCGGGGTGACACTAAATATAAATGTGTCGGTCTTAGACCTCCTCTCAAGGAAGCCGCTCGCCGAGGGTGAACGCACCCTTAGTTTAGACATTTAACACAAAGTCATCCACGGAGAACAGTGAAGTCATTTGAGAAGCCTCGGCAGAAGGAGACACGTCTTAATCATCCCTGATAGTTTTACACAGTTCAGCTCTGCGAGGAAAAATCGGTGCTTTCCTTCGAGCCGCGACCGTCAGATCCCCCCTGCAGCTTTCTGGCTTGTTTTGTGACTCTTGCATGGTTTTGTCTTTCTGAGCCTACATCGCCGAGCCTTCCTGTGGGCATTTCCCCCCTTTCCCAGTAAAGGATGCCGGATCAAATATCGGTGTCCGAGTTTCTCTCGGAGACGACAGAGGATTACAATTCCCCGACAACATCCAGCTTCACCACCCGCATGCAGAGCTGCAGGAATACAGTGAACGTGCTGGAGGAGGTAAGGCCATTGAAAGGTTATTTAACAGCAAAAACTCACATTCCCCTTTATGAACAGCATTGCTTTTTTAGTAATATCCAATGAAACACACCAGGTTGCAATGACAGTCTGTTAAAACGACCTGATGGTCATTTTATCATCCACTCAAGGATCTAAATTGAGTTTTTTGTTGCACAAAAACTGCACCTGTTGCTGCAACTGTGCATTTTCTTATGATGCAAAATTATTCACATTCATTGAGACTGATTGAGAGGCCCTCATCCGAAGAAATCTTTTTAGATATGGAGTAATAATGGAGGAGGAGGATAGCTTTGTTGGAAGAGTGCAGGGAATAGAAGGATGTGCACTTAGGCCTGCAGCTCTCTGTGTTCACTATTACATAACTTTCAAGTATTCTGGCAGGGTTGCAGCTGTGTTTGTGTGACAGAAAGACCTATTTTAGTCACTGGCTGCTGTCAGATGTGGCTTCAACTGCTTCAGAGTCATTTGTCAGGTGAAACAGATTAAAGAAACGTTTAAAAATCACACAGGATGAGATGTAATCGGGTCAGAGAGGTGGGTTTGTGTTTGTGTGAGTGTGTCCCGGCTCCTGCTGATGATGGCATCCCTCCTGCCATGATTAAATGGAGCATCAAACCAGGAGGGAGCACACCTTCGTTCACTGCTGAATCCAAAATGTGAACTTATTTCACACTTTGAATCAGGCATGAATTACATCAGGATCACAGCTTTTAGTGTAATCTGTTCTGTAAAGCAGGAGCGTTAAACGTGACATCCATTTATGCTGCTACAATCTAAATATCTGCATTTAAAAGGGACGTTTGAGCTAGTTTTAATAGGGATGCATCTATTCTTGACTTGAGTGTCGATACCAATTTCTGATTCTTGTACGATTCTTATTATTATTTTTAGTTTGGATTAATTAGAAACATTTCTCTGAAAGTAAAACTGCCCCCTGGAAGCGATGGTATTGCTAATGTAAATTGGCACTAAGTGATGAAATGTTCAGGAATGGGTGAAAATTTCACTTTTTTTAAAGCTTCCCAGCATTCGTGCATTCACAACCTCCTGACTCTTCATGACTGATAAGCTAATGGTTAGGCCGAGATTCTTAAAAGTAGTGTAAAAGATTTTTCTCTGAAGCTTTTTTTGCCGTATTGCCTAAAATGCTTTTCACATACCAATGAATTAAATGTTGTATTAAAAAATGTTATGTAAGAAAAAAGTAAATAAAATTTTAATAATAATTTTATTCACCTCTGAAGTTTAGTCAATCCTGGAAAAACCTAATCCAACCATTGTGAACGTCCCATTCTAAGTGATTGGATCTTGATTCATTCATCAAACTACCGTATGACTCAAAGGGCATGCCCCTCTGTGTGCAAAAATTGTACGTTTTTGGCTTGAAGCATCTGAACAGGAAGCAAATCCAGAGGCGGGCTAGCAATATTTGCTAGCATGCTAAGTTGTTATACAGTTACATAAGCTGTTTTTACAGGACCATAGCGTTTGCAAAACGGGATTTGCCGCGGCTCCCTGGGGAGGATAAAGGTTGTTCATAAGATCAGACCGTGGCGGTAATGTGGTGCAATCGTGGCAATTTTAGAAAAGATTAGGTGATGGTGGCATAAAGGGGGTATGGGGGCGGTCTCTGCGCTGCCGCAGGCTTCCATTTCCCCCTGAGCCTGAGATCAGTGGTCTCCTCTAAAAAGCAGCTGAAAACTCCCTTGTTCAAAGTGGCTTTTGTACGACCTTCTTCACCACTCTCTCTTTATTCTGCTCTCCCCACCTATTCCACCTTCCTCAGGATCCACTGATTTCCCTCTTTCCTGTTCACTCTCTCTCTTTCTTAACATTTTTTTTAATCACAATTGTCTGTTTTTTGCTCATTTTAAATATATTTTTAACAATTTTCTAAATTCTTTTTTATATTTTTACATTTTTAGTTTTTGTGAAGCGCCTCGTGATTTTTATCTTGAGAGGCGCTAAAGAAATTATATTTTCTTCTTCTTCATCTTATCTTGGACATAACTTGCTTTTTATTGTGATTGAAGCCGTGATCGTTAAGTTTTTTTAACAAGCAGCTCCTAAAGGTGTCTGTCCCCATCAGTCCCTGTGCAGTCTCTGGTGATCTGAGCTTCAGCTCTAACAGAGAGGGTCATGGAGCGCTGCGGCGCTCCAGTTTGCCATCTCAGCTGATTTTGTTCAAAAAGCAAACCTTATTGCCTGTGTTTACTTTCATTTTCAATAAATTTGCCAGCCGGAGCTCAGCAATAACTCCCCATGTCATCATGACATCTGCCTCTGTTGCGCCAGGGCGCATACGACAGACCATTACCGCAATATTACTACCAAGCGAGGCGGAACGAATGCCGCAAAATTCGCGCAGCGCCATGCCGGCATGGCGCTTTTATAGACATGCCATTGCGGTAATATTACGCCCATTTACCGGCATGGTGTGTCTTATAAAAGAGGCTTCAGCCTGTGTGGAAATAGCAAAGTGGGTTTTCAGTGTAATAAGCCCAGTCCTCTCTACTGGATCTAGTCCCAGTGGGTTTTCTCTCTTAAATCTTCAGTGGGAAGGAACAGAGTCCGAAGAACTCTTGACCGGCACCGGACTCAGAGGAGTCCGCCAAAATCCTTGAGGTTCCGTGGCTGTGATGTAAGTGCGTTAAAATAGGAAGTATGGCAGAAGAGGTGAGATAACCTCGTTTTGTTTTTTTGACAATTCTGGCATTCTCCGTGTTCTGGGGGCGTGGCTTAGGGAGGAGCTTGAAGAAAGGGGATTGGACCTTTTGAATGTTTTTTTTTCAACATGTCTGTTTTCTGAATGGCTTTCTCCAAGATCATCTTACCTTTAAACTAGGGATGGGTACCTTTGACATTTGAATCGATCCGGTACTAATTCCCGGTACCTACGAGTCGATACCGGTACTTAACGGTACCAATTTTCGATACTTTTGAGTGTTTATTATTTTAATTCTCTTTTATAATTAAATATATATTTTTCTCAATATATAACCATATTTGATAAATATCACGATAAATAACATACAAGTTTGTATTTTAACATCGTCCTTGTAGTTTTATAAGCTGATAATTAAACTGAAGCAAACATCTTTACTGTGAACTAAATTTACTGTGTATCTTCATTCCTTTTGCCGTCCTTTTTCATTTGATTTTTCCTACTGGGAAGTTAGAATTTCCGAGGAGAAAGCGAACGCACCATTAGCTGATAACAATGGTGGCAATGGAAGCTAACATATCAAGCTAACGTTATCTTTAACAGTTTATTTAGCTGCTGGAGCAGATTAAAACGATGATGCCTCAAACTTAGATCGTTGTCACTGGTTTTACCTTCACCCAATCACCCGTCGCATTTAGTAAAGTAAAGCCAAACTTTAGAGCGCGTTCATGTTCTTCTAGTCGGAAATTCGGAGTTCCGAGGAGAAACCGAACGCACCATTAGCGAAACGGAAGCTAACAAATCAAGGTAACGTTATCTTAAACATTTTATTTACCTACTGGAGCAGATTAAGATGAGGATGTCTCACTTAGATCGTTGTCTGTCGCTAGTTTCATCACCCAGTTACCCATCACATTTAGTGAAGTGGACCCAAGCTTTAGCGTGCGTTCTTTCTACCATGCTTGCTCTGTTTACAACGGGCTCGCAGGGACCGGCGACATAACGCTCTTGCGCATGCGCAACTGTCTTGGCAGTACCGAAACGAGGCACCGTTTGAAATGACGTGAATCGGTGTTCGGTCGGTGCTATGGAATTCGGTCGGTACCTTAAAAAGTACCGAATTCGGTACTCATCCCTACTTTAAACAATCCAAATGTCATTTTATTAACTTTAAAATCATGTTAGTGTGATATTACGTTGGTATTTCACCTGAAATATAAAAAAATTTCTGCGAGAATCGACTACTGTATCACAGGATGTTACTGCTGGAGATTTTTGCGCTCATAAATAGCAAGTATAACCAGAATAACCAGCTAATTCAAAATTGATGGTAGTTTAAAGGTTTATAAAAATACATCACTACATATATTTGTCAAAATAACAGCCTAGCTGTTAGCTCATCAGTCCTGTTGAATGCAAACTTTGTTTCTCTAAACACAGTCTGTTCACAAGCTAACTCACACAGAGACATCTTTAAACATGTCAGAAACACCCTTTTTAAATGACACATTAACGTTAAAATAACGAACGTAAACACAATGGATGGGTTGCTAAACCCAGTCCTTTCTTCAGTGCATATTAAACTTATAATTTCAGTTTTTTACGAGTATATTAGCTCACACTTTTTTGAAAATGGACCAAAACAGAGCCGGGGCTGTGTGTAATCGCAACATGGAGCCCAGTTTGTGTCTGCTGACTGTAACAAGGAGGAGGCTCGCATCATGAATCACCTCTCTGGCTCCGCGCCTCTGATCCTCTGCAGCACAAACGAAAAACATCTGTCGGACAGAGCTGCCATGTGCGCTGGGCTTCGGTAGCCACTCTGGAATGTTTTTTTTTTCAGAGATCACATGACGAGGAAGACTATTATTCTGGTGCTAATTTTCTTTAAAGGGTGAGCATCATCTTCCTTGATGTCAACACAAAGGCGATATGCTCATGCAGGGTTGCTCACACTGGGATACACTCATGGTGAAGCCGTAGTCCTGACACAGAAAAACTCATTTGCATCATCCACAATAAAAAAAAAACAACAACAGAGCACTGCAGAGATGGAAACGTCCTCTGGCATCGCTTTGCCTGAAGCAGAGTTGGTTTAAAACATCTTAGACATTTCTGCTGAGCTCTTAGTTCTCATCCTTAAACGCCATGCAACCACATCCATTTTCTCCAAGTCACTTTCTTGGCATGTTGACGAGGTAAATTATGCAAAGGTACAACGTGAATATTTCATACTGTAACCTGAGGGGAGCGTTGGCCCAGCGGGATAGTTGTCATTCTCTGTGTGCTAACTCTGAGTCATAAGGAGGGGGAAAACTTGTTGTTGTAGCATCGTATCATTTTTAATTCAGCCCCAAATGTTAATTATTGATCACTACGTGTTCATATATTAAATAATTCAGAGTTGATCCGCTTTTAACTTGGAAATAATGGGATGTTTTTATGTCAGAAAATTAAACTAGAGAGATGGTTATAAAAACAACTGCTTTGCCTCTTTGAGATGAAGGGGGTGGGGTGTCGTGCATGTGCGTGTGTGTGTGTGTGCGACTGTGCGTGCGTGTGGGTGGGTGGGTGGCAGGCTGGAAGGTGGCTGATGTGTCTGGCTTTTATTTTTGCTGTCTTTTTTTTGTGCAAAACAAATTGGTGTGGTGGTGTTTTCGCTCTGCATTTCCCAGAGAGCACCTGGCAGTAAAACTGCACGAGGAGATCGGATTCTTCCGGTCGCGGACTCTGAGGTGATCCGTTCATTGTTTTTTACTGAAGATAAAAGAGACGAGTGTTTAATTAGCTGGCTACTGTCCCTTCTCATTGTTTCAGCAACAAAGACGAAGATTTAAGTATAAAAAGTTAAAAGACCCAATTTCTTTAATTGATGCACTGATTTTGGATTTGAGGGGCCGACAGATTAATCTTAAACATTACAAGTAGACACTGGAGCAACAAAAGTATTTGACAGCCACTTGTCCCGCTTAAAAGAAGGGCGGCACGGTATTAGGAAAACCTGCGATATTCGATAACAGTGCTTAATATTGCAATATCGATATTACTCGCGATAAATGAACAAATACTAAAGTATGCAGTGTTGATGTACGGCGTGTGACGTCTGCTCTGGGTTCAAAGCAAACAAAAACTAATGCATGAATTCCATTACAGCATAACATTTTTATTGCAAAAATATGCAGCTGCACCTGCTACTGTATTAGCAGCAAAACAACAAACTGCATGCATGCAGTTTCTCAGTGACTTTAAAACATCACCTCCACCATAAAACTTTTTGTGATGCTCCAAATACAGAAAAGCATCCCTTACCAGGGTTTTTGAATAAATAAAAAAATCTGAAAGTAAGTTTAAATGTTAAATAATAGTTAACACCATTGGTGGACATACATTTAAGCTCTTCATGATTGGCTGATGCTGAGATCATCCTTCCAATAGCAGCTAGCTTAAGGGCTAAGACTAGACGAAATAGAACAAGGGAACGACGCCGCTAATTCAGTTCGGGTGTTGCTTTCCATCCTAAGGATCTACGTAGGGGGCGGGGGTATTATGTGAACGGACCCATCTGATTGGCCGCATATCAGAAGGACTACATTTGATTGGTCAAATAATTCTTCCGCGTAAAAAACAGACCTGGTTTACAAAAAGCTGATGTATGACACGGATGGAAATGTTTGAACCAAACATTTATCGCCGTTTGTGGCGTGCTTTGCGATGGGCCTATTGCACGTCCTGTTATCCTGATGACGATAATTTTTCGATATATTGTGCAGCCCTACTTAAAAGGATGAGGTTTTTCATTTTTATCATAGGTAAACTTCAACTGAGTGATACGGAGTGTCAAAAAAGTCTGGAAGTCATATAAGATTTTTAAAGAGTTTTTGTATAATTGTGCAGAAAAGTATTTGGTCAGTAACAGAAGTTTGCCTCATACTTTGTAATGTTACCTTATTTGGCAATGACAGAGGTCAAACGTTTCCTATAAGTCTTCACCAGGTATTTACACACTGTTGCTGGTATTTTGGCCCATTCTTCCATGCAGATTGTCTCTAGAGCTGTGAAGTTTTGGGATGTTGTTAGACAACTCAGGCTTTCACCTCCCACCACAGATTTTTTTGATTGAGGTCTGGAGACTGGCTAGGCCACTCCAGAACCTTGAAATGCTTTTTATGTAGCCACTACTTCATTGCTAGGGCAGTGTGTTTTAGATCATGGTCATGCTGGAAGATCCAGCCATGTTTCATTTTCAGCATTCTCACTGATGGAAGGAAAGTTTTGCCCCAAATCTCACGATACATGGCCCCGTTTATCTTTTCCTTAATATGGATCAGTTGTCCTGCCCCCCCCCCCCCCCCCCCGCAGAAAAGCACCCAGAGAGCATAACGTTTCCACTCCCATGCTTCACAGTAGTTATGGTGTTACAGGGATGCTACTTGGCATTCTTCCCTTCTTGAATACTGGGCGAGTGGCAATTCTCCTCTGGATCATCCAGATGGTCTCTTGTAAACTTTAGATGGGCCTGGGCATGTGCTGTTTTAAGCAGGGGGACCTTTTTAGTGCTGCAGTATTTAAATCTATGATGACGTAATGTTTTACTAATAGTAACCTAACCCTAACCTCATCTGCAGTTCTGGGCTGCTTCCTAACCATTCTCAACATCATTCAGGTGAGATCTTGCAGGAGCCCCAGGCCGAGGGATATTCCTTTGTCCAGTAGTTGATCTCTTCTCACCAAGCTGCTTGCTTGTTGTAGATTGGCTCATCGGTCTGGTCTTGTGCCGGTGTACAATCTTGTCCCTGGTGTCCGTAGACAGCTGTCTAGTCTTTGCCATGGTGGAGGTTGGAGTCTCACTGTTGGAAGGTGTGGACAAATATGTTAAAACGGGTGTCATTAATGCAGGTATTGAGTTAAAGTCAGAAGAGCTTCTCTGTTGCATTTCTGTTTTACCTTCCAGAACCCAGACTTTAGTGATCCTGTAATGTGGCCGTGATCAGTAGTTCTTTAGTTCCAAAGGGTGCTCACTTTTAGGAGTATTGTTTGTTTTTTAGGCTACTTAACCCTGATCCACAAGTTATTCATAGATTAGAAGGATCTAAAACTCAGTGTCAACACAGCAGACACCTTAGCAAAGAGCAAATTTAAAATTGTTAAAACTTCTCACAAATATCCACCACAAAGACATAATTTCTATGTTATTCAGGGTTTGATGCCAGCTCACTCAGTTAACGTTTGTAAAAATGATCATTAATTGGTGACTTGCAGCTAATTAAAAAATAATATTCAGCTTAAAGAGCTAATTGTAGGTTAAAATTTTTTCTAATTCATATAAAATGCTGTCCAAAAATGCTGTTTAAAAAGCTTATTGTGGATGTTTGGTTTTAAAATACATAACAGCAGAGTTTTTCTAGTAGAACGTGGCTTTTCTCAGCAAAGCTTGTTTCTAAATGTGAACCTCTGACGTAACCAAGGGGAGTTAGAAGCTCGCTGCCTCAGCTCCGTGTGGAGAGTGGCTAGTTTTAGGGTAGAGAGGTCATGTTATCCAGTCAGTGTGTGTTTACTAGTTTTGGATTGTGTTCATGTTGATAAACTATAGTGTGTGAAGGCTGTACCAACTCCAGCGTGTCTGGACATCGAGTCCACGGGTTTCCAGACAAGAGAAACAGCGCCTCTATTTCCGTGCCCGAGGGCGTTTTGTGCAGCTGAAAAGACGGACTTCTGTAGCCCGCATCGGTCGGTACCGGGTCAGGGAGGTCCGTGCTGGGCTCCGGAGACCTGAGGCGGGGTTAAAAAAATTAAATGTGGATTTCTGGAGCTCAGATCACCGTCAGAACCGACCACCAGAAGAGACGCGTGGCTCAACGGGCCAGCTGGTTTCCGGGTCGGAACCGGATCAGAACCGCCGCACCAGGAGAGGACGCGCGGCTTTTAAAAATACCAGCTTGACGGTCTCGCTCGTGTTTGGGTCAAATCCAGCTCACAGAAGCCCACATGAGCTCCAGAACCGGATCACAGGCGTCTCTCTCCCTCTCTCTAAGCTAAACTACGTTACGTCAACGGATATTAGCGGGTATGAGACCGCTGACAGACGCTCATTAATATTAATATCATATTAACTGACCGATACCATTTTAATTGTCTGGTACACGATAGTAATCTGTAATATATTGTGATGTTAGCACACGAGTTTAAGCTAACAGGGTTAACTCACCAGACACCCGCTGCTCCCCCGCTGCTGCTCCTCCTCAATCTCTCTGCTTTGGCCGATCGTTTCTCCGGGGTGTGCAGCAAACTCATAACTTTATGGTTTTGGTCCATCATAAGTATAATTGTAAACATTTAAAGTTTCCTCTATGTCAGCGCCGGCATTATAATCAATATTTTTCACTGGATTAAGCTAACAGGACTCCCTCAGATGACGTCACTTGGTTTGGCCAAAAATAAAAACTTTCTCACAAAATGACTCTAAAAGCCTAAATTATTTATGTTTAGTGTAAAAAAATGTTTAAAACGAGTTTCTATTATATTTCTCTAAACATTGGTTCATGGGAGTCTCTAACCTGTTATTTGCTCTTTAAATCCGACCGTTTATTTGTGGAATTGGCAACACCTGATCAGATTGTGTGTGATTAATAAATACACGTCGGTTTGTTACTCTGCTCCAGCAGATCCTCTCTGATGAAAGTTAATATTAGCAGTGGGTTTCTCGTGGTTCCCCCGAGGGGCATGTTCTGCCTGTCCCTGTACCCTGCAGATGGCACTTTGCGTCACTGGAGTTTTCTTTCCTAAACCACAGAGAGCCATAACAGATGATCTAAAGGGGGAAGCCCTCGCTGCGCTGGCATTCCTTTGAGCATGCCTGGCTTGTGCCACATCACACGGACCGGACTGGGAAAATGTTGACTTTTCACAGCCGCTCCTTTCAGGCAGGGCCTTTTTTTGTGTTTTATATAGCAACCTTTTCAGGACGACGCAGGCTTTTTTGCCTTTATACTTTTAGAGAGAGCTTGTGAGTGTTCATGCGGGAAACAGTTTAAACATCAGTCTTAAAGACGTTCTCCTTCAGCATAATTTTGTGAACACGTGGTCGCTTTTAATTCTCTGACATTGAGTCATTCGTTCTTTAATCAAACTGCCAATTAGAGATCAGCTGATACATCGGGCCAAAATTAACCTTTTTCTATATATCGCACTGACCAATTTACCTTAAAGAGACAATGTGAAGTTTTTACCGTTAATCTCTGGTAATATCCATATAAATGTTGAGAATGAATTAATTGATGCCCAGTTGTTGCAAAATATTGGCAGCTTCTTAACATATACCCACAAATGTGGAATGACCTACCAAGCACTACAAGAACAGGAGCTTCCTTTTCGAATTTCAAGAAACTCCTGAAGACCCTGCTCTTCAGAGAGCATCTCCTAAACTAGCACCCTCCCTGCACCCGTCCCCCTCTCTACCGTCCACTCCTTGTTCCTTCCTCTCCATGATTCATCATGCTGCCTCACTGCCACCTACGACTGACTGGAAATTGGTTGTTGTTGTTATTGTTGTTGTTAGCCTCAAGGGCAACATGCTGATTATCACCTGTAAGTCGCTTTGGACAAAAGCGTCTGCTAAATACGTATAACCATAAAATTGGGTATAAAATACAAGGGAGTGGTTCTAAGTCTCTGGGCGACGCCATATTAGACACCAAGTTTCCTTCTATGGGAGCTCGTTAGGACAAAATTCATTTACTGATTTGTAACAAACAGTTACAAAACTTTCTCTGTTCATAAACGTTGTTGTTTTACACATTTACCTCTTTACTTGTTGACAAAGATTAAAGGGAGTCTGATGTGCTTATTATTTTGCTGGAGTTTGTGCTCCTATATTTAATACCTGGTCAGTTTACTGATTGTTAAATGAACTTTGGTGAAATGTATGTATAACACTAAAAGCTATGCTAAAGATTAGATATGCTAATGCTATATGCTAATGCTGAACTACCGCTAACCGTCCTACACTCGCTTGCAAATCCAACTCCCAACTCGCCACAAGGCGTGGCCGAGACGCTCGATGCTTTTATAACTTTGACACAGAACTGCTACGTAGTACTCTACTGGTTTACGTAGTATCTTTCTCTTTAGCCATTGGCTAAAATTTATTCAAAATGGCTCAAACTCTATGTTTTAAGCTGAAGGTGGCACTATGCTGTGGTATTTAGGCAGAATTTTTAATGAAAATGCACCAAAATGCTAAAATAATGAATACACACATTTGAAACACTATTAGACACTCATTTATACAGTTCATCAGCAAAAAAAAGTTAATTTAGACGTTACTTGCTCTTTAAAGTCAGACTGATTTGGTTCAGAAATCATGAGCATCCACTGTTGTTATTAGTGACAATTTAGCATGCAGACGAGTGAGAAAACGACCATGAAATTAACAATACTAATCGGGATCATATATCGACCTTCAGCTGACCATGACCTCTACATATTGGCATTGTCCTAGTTGTGTACCTGGTGGCACTCCATAGGAATCTGTCCAGCAAAATATTCACATCGATGCCTCCAGAAGAGAAAAAAATCTTTCAACTCATCTTCATACATTTGTTGCACAATCGTTCATTCATATAATTTGTTTTGTAATTTTTAAATCTAGTGTGCACTCTTTCTTGAAACAACCTAAGTCAGAATAAATCAAAATGAAAACCTCTTGTGGTCTGTTTTTGGTTTCAACATAGGATTTATGTGGATGATCCAAAACAAACACTATTCAATCTAGATTGTCACTGAGATAGAAAACACTTTGATTCACACGTCGGTTGACTTAAACACCTTCCAACTAAACAACGGCATCATTTGTTTATGGTGAAATGTCTGCAGACAGGAAGTTGTCAGTGTGTTTGTGTGCTTTGGTTTCAGCCCTTTGTTGTAGGTCTGAAAACCCAGCGGCACCTGAGGCCGTAAACTCCATGACATCATGTGACGCTTCAGCGCCGCCACATGTGACATCCAGCAGGGAGTTGGCTGCAACAACGGCGGTACAGATGACCCAGAATTCCTGCCCGCTTCTTGTTATCAGTCAGTCGACTGCAGACGGAGGGACAGTCGTTCATGTTTTATCTCGTTTTGGTTTGATATTAGGAAAATGCTGCATTGCTGTTAGATTCCAAACAGAGATGAGGTGATTGTTTCAAAAGATCTGTCTTTTTTTGGTCTTTACATAACAAATTTGTTTGTGTGTATGTGCGGGTGTTATTTAAGGCTTCCTTCTGCAGCAGTTGCAGCTGAGGAGCTCAGCTGTGTCAGAATCAAGTATTAATGAAGTTGTGGCTTTTCATTCATCATCTGTCCCTCGTGCCTCCAGACTCTGTGACTCTCAGAGACTTGTAGTTATTTAGCTTTCTTTTTTATCACAGAAACTCTTTGAACTGAACATAATAAGTGGCTTTTTTTTATTTAATAGCTGGAGCTGAGTAAGCAGGTGATGCTGTTGAGTTTAAAGCTGTTAAAATGTCATAAGCTTGTTTTGACGTCAGTCTGCAGTTTACAGGTAAAGCTGACATGTTTCTTTATGGGACCAATTCTGTTTATGGCTTTAGATCCAGAACCCTAAGTTTGGTTCCATAACATCTTTATTACCAGCTTAGTGAATAACTCCGTCTGTAAGATTAAAGGGGCTTTACGGAGTTTTGAATTTTTATGCTCGCGTTCGCCCCCTCAGGCCAAAAGCTTAACGGCAGCTTCAATAGTAGGCTCGTGCACGAGGTGCGCATGCTGTACGTGCACACTCCTTAACAAAAATAACAGCTGAGACAGTCCCTTTGTGTGTGTGTGTGTGTGTGTGTGTGTGTGTGTGTGTGGCCCGGAGGACAGAGGACAGGAGAACGTGCAGCTAATTAATTAAATAATTTGGTTCTGTACCTTTCTCTTCAGCACAGCCGACAAAGGTTTAAGATGGGTCAGTCCTCCTGCATGCTCAGATCATTCCCTTCCCTTGCTTGAAAAATTATTCCAAAATGAAAGTTGAACCCACATCTTTTTTTATCTGTGAATTCAATGCTGTATGGCGAGTCTCAAATATAAATTTGGGCATCTTACTGTAAAAAAAAATATACCACTAATGTAAAAAAAAACCTCAAAATAAACTACGTTCACATCCAGAATCAAACCCGGGTTTTCTGCACGAAATCCCGACGTCTTTCTAGGCGAGCTAAAGCGCCAGTGATGTCTTTTGTATCTGTAACATTTATATGCTTGATGACAGCTGAAACAACGTTCAAAGAACGGTTTGGAGGGCTATGCCTGAGCATGAACGCGCATGAAGCAGCCTGCTCGACCAGAGCAGCTCTCTTTTTCTGTGATTTTACAGAAAAATATGCAATGACAGTAAAAATGCCAGGGCTCATTTTACAGGACCAGGGCATTGCTGGAGAATGTATGAAGAAGAAATGTATTATTTCTATACAAGTTTTGGCTGTCAAACTTCCATAATGCCCCTTTAAAGTTTCGGCACAGAGCTGATTAGAAACTTTATTAATTATTATGAATTAGTCACCCGTGTTTTGGATTTTTTCCTCTTTTCTTTTTTTAATTTTGTGATTCAGCCATGTCATTATACCCATATAATATCTTGTTATATGTTGGATTATTACCAATTTTATAGAAAAATATTAAATATTTTATGAATGTTGGCTAATTTAATCAAAAATACCTGTTTCTGTACAACAGAATATTCTGTATTTTATTTAGTTGTTTTAACTCAGTTCAAACTTTAGAAAAATGTGTTTTTAAAATGAAAGTGTTGAATTTTTAAAAATCATTTAAATGTCATATTTATTACATAATATGCTATGTAAAGCTAGGGGTGGACAAAAGACAAAAATATCATTTCAGGATTTTTTTTCACATTGGAATCCATATTTTATGATTTCTAATTGATTTTAAACCATATAAAAAACTATTATTCCAACAATGCAATCACAATATTTCTCAATGTTAAAATAGCCCTAAAAGAAATAAAATGACTTGTAGCTAATAATTAGCTACGTCATGCTAACACGTGCTGGTAATGCTAGCCTATTGCTACAGCTTAAAATGACCTTAAGCTGTTTAACATGTTTAACGTTACTTGCTTTATTTGAATGAGCGATGAAGCTCAGGGTGTGTCACATCTAAAACCATCCGGGCGGAAACAGTTCTCTGTTCTTAACCTTTCTACCAGATGGAACCTGATGATTCCACGAAGCCCATGAAGCAGAGCAGGTTTTGTTAGACTCAAAGACACAAATATTAAGAAGATGAGACTAATGGGGAGTGGGTTGCAAAGAATTAAAATCATATAATTTTGTATCTTAGCAGTTTTGGGACGTCTTTGTGTTTTTCTTTATTATCCTTAAAGGTGTTTTGTAAACGTGTCCCCTGTCTGTAGCATGAGGAAGTGAGGCTGTTGCACGACTTGTTTGTCTGTTTGTTTGCTGAAATCTGATAATCGGTCTGTAGGCCACAGCTGTTGGCCTACCTTCCTCCCACAGCTGCACTGCGTATATCATCAAGGGCTATTAGCTGGCAGTGGATTAGCTCTAGTCAAGACTTTTCTCCGGCATCCTGATCCTTGGCCATTTCCCCAGATTTAGGCAAGGAAGAGTGGGTCAGTGTTCACATCTGTCTTCCTCACATGGATGGGTTGTGTTAAAGTAATCTCTTATGGAGGGCAGCATGCCATCACTGGGTTAAGTAGGTGTGAAAGATTCACTCCAGGGTCCAGGCTCTAATTATTGTTGAATGTTCTACAGAGTTTTCTTTTCTAAAGATTACATTCTTCCAGTTAAAAATGTCAGACTGCTTTCAAAATAGACATTTAGTGGTTTTCTGCCACCAAGGCATCTTCTAGAGGTATACTCCAGTTCATATGATTGCTAGCATGGCTCAAAGGTGTGTAAATGTTGGTTGACTGGTTCGCTGTTTAAGTGTAATCCATTAAACTTAAATATTTCCAGTTACAGGTCAAAAAATTAAACAGGAATTCTCCCAACCAGCCCTGACCTTCAAATCCGTGGATACTCCAGGTAGCTGCCATAATACACAGTTTATTTGTATCTCATCTAGTCTAAAATTTCATTGGGTCTGTCATTGATCAAAATTGAGAGAAAATGAGCTCATTTCTAGTTGGAAAACCACTAACCTGGTAAAAATGACTTATGTTGAAATTGCAAATAAACTGGGAAATTTGTCAATATTGACATTTTGTTTTTGCAATTCAGTTTTAGTCAATATGTCCAAATCTGTTTAGAACTGATCACTAATGGAATCGTCAGATTTCCAGCAACACACAAGTGACTCGAACGTGGATATTGAGAACCTTCGTGAACATTTCAAAACATTTGGGAAACTCTTTTTAAGGTATTGTACACAGTGAGTCTGCCAAAATGTCGCAGCTCAGTCCAAGTATCTGGAAACATGTTGCCAAGGTGTTTTTAACACATTAAAGGGAGACTAGGTAGTTTTGGTTTGCTTTTAGCAACCCCTAGTGTCCGTTTGTGGAACCAAAACCTGTCTCGTCGCTGTGCGTTTGTCTTTTTAACACCTGAATCTAACAGCTGAAATGTCTCCCAGCCTTCCTTGGTGTTTACAGGAGTGATTCATCACTAAATGAGACAAATCAGCTGTGTTCATGATCTCAAACATGTAGGAAACGTGCTGGAAGCAGACAGCAGCGCCAGGTATGTCGGCTCCAACAGACCGGACCGGCAACTGGGGGCTGGATGGCATTTCATTAACCCTGCAAAGGGTCATTTAAGCACTTGCTGGCTCAAGAAAATTATTTAAAAATATAAAAATTTCTCTTTATAAAGAATTCATTGTCATCAGATAGCCTGGTCAGGGTTACCCTAAACAAATGGCCAGATTAAAGCCAGTTGGTTTAGTCATGACTGTATACCAGCAGCTTACCAGCTTACACACACATCGTCTTTCTCTGCTAGAGGCTGACCGATATGGCTTTTTTAAGGCCGATGCCGATACCGATTTTTAAAGAATTTTGTTGCCGATATCTAAAGCTGATTATTAAGGCAGATATATATATACGTTTAACAGCACATTGATTGTGAAAGACAACTGAACACTCACTGTGGACAATATAAATTAAATAAGTCAATAAATCACTTAATATTTATTGAACTTCAAATATAAAACAAACTCAAAACATAAAAAACCCCGGCATGTTGGGGTCCTTCGGGTCCTTTCTTTAGTCTAGTAGGGTGGCAGTTGGCCACACGGGTGCCAGATTTATTAATTTTTTTAATCGACTTTTGAAAATAATTTTGGCTGGTGGCCGATATAGAAAAAATTTAATATATCGGCCCAATATATCGGTTGACTACCTCACATTCTGCCGTGGTTTCAAACTGGGAAAGCCATGTTTGTGCTACAATATTCATGCAAATTAGCAGTCGCTCAAATCTACAAATAGGCTAAAAACGCAAAATAATAAAAATACAAAAATCGCAATGCCATAAATATTTGTGTCTGCAGGATTGATGGGATAAAAGCCATTCTTTCAAACCATTATTTAAAAGTGTTCAAAGTTGGATCTGTCTAGTTATCACTAGTGCCATACCAGCATACACACATCAACCATTTCTGCTCTGCGACTACCTTGCATGCTGCCTCAGCTTTTCACAGAAATGGAAAGAATTTCACTCGATCCTTGTTTGAAAATGTTTTTTGAATGGGGCTTAGGACTAGGGGTAAAACTAGGACACATCTCGTTAAAGATTAATAATCCACCTTTTTTGTTTAATTTTCCTCTGCCTCAGCCATTGTTTCCACAGTTTAGGTGCAGTAAGAAGGCTACCACAGGTCAGGCTCGTCCTTATCCTCTTGTTTCCTTCTTTTTCTGGCTATACGAGTGGTAACATTGTCCTGAAGGCTTGCTCACAGGGACAGGAGACAGTGTTGTCCTGTTGTAGCTTCAGGGGTAAACACTAAATGTGTCTGAGAGCTTTGATGGTGCTGTGACCCTGAGCTGTATATATATATATATACACACATATATATACATATGTATATATACACACATATATATATACATATGTATATATGTATGTATATGTATATATATATATATATATATATATATATATATATGTTTTAAAGTCACTGAGAAACTGCAAGCATGCAGTTTGTTGTTTTGCTGCTAATACAGTAGCAGGTGCAGCTGCATATTTTTGCAATAAAAATGTTATGTTGTAATGGAATTCATGCATTAGTTTTTGTTTGCTTTGAACCCAGAGCAGACGTCACACGCCAGACGACATCAACACTGCATACTTTAGTATTTGTTCATTTATCGTGAGTAATATCGATATCGCAGTATTAAGCACTGTTATCGAATATCGCAGGTTTTCCTAATATCGTGCAGCCCTAGTACACACACAACCAAACAGTTGATACAGATTTATTGAGTCCAGAGGGTCTTTTTCAGGACTGTTAAAGGTCACTCAAACCTTCAGGAAAGGCATCTATGCTCCTGGATGACAGCAGCTGTCCAAGCTACAACCGGTGTCACACATCAGTAGCATGGCATAGTTCTGTTCCTCAGTATGTCCAGCTGCCGAAGCATCCAAATGGTCTGTGGGGGTAGGTACACCTGTGGTCTTCAAATGGCTTGCGCAAGCAGTTGTGTAAAGTGTGAAATTTGAGCCTCTTCTGTGACGAAACTTAAAGGAAGGGGGTTAAGCCCTTTGCAGAAAGTGTGACATTTGGCCGAGGACTCGTGTTTTCCTGTTGGTTGTACACGGAAGGTATTTAGAGGCTCAGAAAGTGTTGCAACTGTGGATGAAGGCTGCATGGATTTCCAATAAGGGTGCTGGGAAGAGAGGCGGAAGGGCCGATCAGCTGATCAGTGACGAATCATAGATTAGAAATCTGTTGTTGACCTCTTCACAGCTGTTCCTAAGTTTCCTTTCTGTTTCGGTTCTTTCCACGCTGTATGACTGCTGTGCAGCGGTTTCTTAACTCATACTGGCATTAGGGCTGGGGGTAAACGATTATTTTTAAAACGATTATTCTGACGATTATTTTATCGAATAGTCGACTATTCTAATGACTATTTAGAAAATTAATCTAATGATTATTTTTCTATTGCACAATTAACAAAAACCAGAAAATCTCAAATAAATTCCTCAAAAAAATTGATAAATTCTTACTGTAAGAGAATAAACATTACAGGCCTTCCATTTTGTATAACACTGCTTTTATTGTGTTGCAGTTGGTTATGTTCTGGTGACATGTAGAACTTGGGAGTGCAGGCTGCTGCCTGAGAGGTGGTAGAAGATGGAGTGTCTCCATGCTGCTTTGTTTTGGTCACTTATGTGCGTGAGGCGAGTGGTCTTACGGGTTAAACCAAACTCAGGTGATATTTTACACTAAACCGAAAACCCACAACACTCTAAATGTAATAAAAGGGAGATCTACACCACAAAAAAGATGAACTCTAAACCAAAACATAACAGCTTATCCCAACGCAAGAAGCTGTTAGCGAAGATGCTAACAGTAGCTTTACCAACATTAAGTTCAAGTTACCAAGTTTAAATAAACCAAAAACACCCAGCAGCAAACAGACCAGCACGGAGGAGAGACTGCTACCACCAAAACAGCTCTCCTAATGTCTGAAAGAAGCTCCTTGATGAAGGGAGAAGCGCTCCCGGTGATTTTCTACATCTGCGATAGACACGAAGCAGCGCATCTGACCCCGGAAGTGTTTGTCCGTTGCCGGGAGACGAAGGGGCAAAACAGGAAAATAATCTAGTAGTGGACGGACATTGTTCCGGGTCTTCGGTATTTGGCGGAGATGTTAGTGAAGGCGGAGAAGAGGGCGAACTAGAGGAAAAACAGGCAGATTCCTCCTCTATTTACAAACTCCTGGGGATGCAACAAGTGGGCGCGGTGCGTCGACTTCCGGATCTGACGTCGACAAATTTTTAGAATCGAGCCGTCGACTTCGTCGAGGCTTCGCTACAGCCCTAACTGGCATAGTGTGGTTTCTACTGGTGAAGTTTTTCACCATTTTGTGGTTTGTAGGAATCAGATATCTCTATTTTCACACAGAAGTTAAAACCTAAGATTTTTGATTGTGAGTTGAATTAATCAACAGAACCGATTTGATCTCTTTAAAGCAATTTAAAAGAGTAGAACACTGAAAAAAAAAACAATTTTAAATGATTATTTTCTATTATAATCAGTCACACTGAGTTTTTCATGCAGTCCGAATATGAAAACAGTCTCCTACAATTAGCTTCTGATAAAAGATAGACGGTGAAACTCTAGGATTTAAAAATCCTGACAGATCTACGTCACTTAACTTTCATGGACTCATTCAACTTGAGTCACTACATGGATGGCTGTTGTTGGTTTAGCATCCAGGATACAGCAGACGTCTCAGGTAGCAGAAGTTAACTGTTAGCATTAGCAACTCTACCACACAGCAGAACTCCTCCAGTTTTGTGTTATTGATGGAAATAAAACATCAGTGTTGCAAAGCAAAAACATTCAGTGGTAGAGTCGTGTTGCTGTTATCCAGTCAGAGGCAAGATGTCCAAATATCAGGAAATAAGACTCCAAATCCTGTCATCAGAAGCTACTTTTTCCTCCAGCTGAATTCTACGTGCTGAAACAGGTGCTTCTGGGCATTTTTCTCCAGAGTACGAAGGCATTCATTCCATTCAGAGCAAGTTAATTTGTAGCATGTTTTGGCCACATTAAATAATTTAATCATTACAATGATCATTCAACCAAAACCATAAAACCGGTTGGTTTGAGATAATTGGTTTTATTTGACCTGCCAGCTCATATTTAATATTTAACATGTATTAGGTCCAGCCTGCGGCTCTACAGTACAAAACACTCACTCACTACCCAGGATGCACTGGGAGATGCAGCTCTGTCATAAGCCCAGCTGACCTCCCCCCGCTCAGTTGCATCGTCTCTGGTAGGCTCTTGCTGTCAGGAAGGACTCTGAAAACCGCTGAAGTCAGAGTTTCCTGCTGCTGCTCCTTCATTCAGAACCCTTATCGGCTTGATCTGAAATATTGATGAGCTGATAGAGAGGTGGTGGTCTGTTGAAGAAGCTGTTTCCTGGTTATTAGGTCCACGTTGTAATAGGCCACAGTTTGAAGTTTGCAGAATTAAAGTTGATCCCTGTTTCCTGTTTTCTTACAAACATCAACCCCCCAACAGCATGTAGACTGTTATTGTTCGTCATCAGGCGTGAGGTCTTCCATCACCCTCGCATTGACTTCTAATAATGATGACTCTGAAGGGTAAAAACAAGGAAGTGTCTCTAGAGCATCTTTTCAGCTGCTGCTTTTTGCGGTTTCTCGGGGCTAGTTCCTCTCAGATATGGACTTAAAATGTTTTCTGAGTCATAAACAACTTATTTTTTTCTGTGAAGCTTGAAGCTTGGATTTGTTAATGCTAATTCAAGACAGAGCCAGCTTTCTCCTTCGCTGTGATTGATCGCCAACACGGCTGAGAGCAGGGACCGGAGAAACGTCGTTGTGGTTTGGGTTTGGTTTTGGGACGTTCGAATGCTGGTGTCTGTGGGAATTGAGATTTGGCTGCAGGAAGGCGACATGGTGACGAGCATTTTAGTGAAAAGTCTCAAATTCTATCATGAGGTTTGTGTCGCTCAAGGGGACATCGATTCATTTCGTTCAGCACTGAAAGGATTTCTGGGAGATGAGCTCGTTCAGAATAAAACTTGCCTGCAAAAACTTTCTGAGAAATTCATCTTGCCATCCTGTCAGATGCACTCCCATCAGTCAGGCGCTTCTATTGATGCACCTCTTAACCAAAACCAAATCCCCTGGCAGTCCATCACTTGCTTTCTGTCTGTGAGAGACCGTCTGAGCTCAGCTGTTTTCTGAAACATGACATCCTTTCGTTTTTCCACTTGGAGGGCCGAAGGCCTCTCCGGCTGCAGGCCCAGAGAGAGAGAGAAAAAAAAAGGATGTGCATTTGTTTCCTGCCAATGAGAAGGGCTCCCCGCCCTTCCTGCTTTGAGTCATGCCACATAGACTCCATGTAGAGACGGACAGAATGACTCGACAAATAAACCAATTTCTCTTATTTATGTAGAAACCATTCAAACAGAGCAGATTTATTACCCACTTCCTTAAATGCATCTTCTTTCTGAGTTTCTTCATGTCTGCAGAAGTCTTTATTCTACAATTTAGGCCAGAAGGGAAGTGAGAATGAGTTTGGTGGTGTGGAGGATCTTATAAAACCACTTTTAGCACAGATACAGCCACCACTGTTGAGGATTGTGCCCTTTCTCTAGGAAGTCATTTACATTTCCAGTTATTCAGACGAGTTTTATTTGAAGGGAGACATGTCTGAGCTGCTTACAGGGTGATGACTGTCTCCATGGTGACATTGTTGTTGTTGTCCGCCAAAAGTGATGAAAAACGTTGCAAAGGAGTGGACAGCAAACCGAGAATAGCCCTTCCTGGAGAGAGTGTTTCTTTTTTTGCGGTTCCTCGGCTGTCAGCAGGGTGCAGCTGGTGTAGTTGGACGGAGCTCTGCTGACCCGGGACGGGACAGTGACGAGCCTGGACGCTTCCTGCTTCCTGTCAAAGGACGGCTGCAGAGGAAGCTGCAGGGCTGCTGTGGGAGGATAAGACCCGGGGCAGGAAGCGGAAAGCTGAGTCTCCAGTCAGTTGTGCCATGTCACTTCAGCTACCAGCTTCCTATGTGATGCTCTGAACCCCCCCAGGTCTGACTGTGTGTGGCGTTCAGGAACCAGGAAGCTGGATCTATTAACCTCAGTGGTGGCATTGGCCACACTTTAGTGCTGGTTTTCTGCATGGGTTAGGTGTGACACAAAACAGCCTAGATGTATCATCAGATGACTTTATTTAAAAGGGTTGGATTGGGGGTTAAACCACCAAATAGTTCCCGAGCGCAGCCACAGCTGCAGCTCACCGCTTTTCACGAGGAGGGGTCAAATGCGGAGATGAGTTTTCCCAGTGTTATTTCTTGTTTGTGTCAAATATGGATTTGCCCATTATTTAGGTGATAAATAAGCAAATAAATGTACCTTAAAGCGACCGTATGTAGTTTCCTGGTGCAAGGGGGCAGTACATACATTTTATTGTAGTTTTACACCATATCGCCTTGACTGTCGCCAGTTTAAAGAAACATTACGGTAAATGTTGGTACCTGTGGAGCAGAAAGCATGCGACCTCAGCGTGACTCCTCAGACTTTGATGGTCCTTCAGTTAATTGCATCGAGAGAATTCAATGCCGACTGTAGTTTTCTGGCCGTGAAGTTTCCAGATTTGCTCGGGGTCCAAGCCTGACGATGATGTCATCATACTATGGCAATACCGCTCAGCCAAAATATATTGCATCTCTTTTTCAATTTTGTTTTTTCATGTATGTTTTGGAAAGAGTTTAGCAGTTTTGTTATAAAATTTGTGTTTCTTACTGCCCAAATGCCTTTGAACGTGGTAACTAACTTCTGTAAGTTGTACGTCCAGCCAGTTATCTAGTGTGACGTCATCGACAGGCGCAGGACCCCGAGCCAGCTAGAAGGGAACATGGCGTGTAATATGGCGTGCTCCAAAGGTGCTATGTACTTTTGACCCAATTTTTTTGGTTATATGGTACAAATCTGCCAATATTTTGCAACAATTGGACATAATTTTGTGTTGGAAAGATGGCCCACTGCAGACATTTTTGCCTTGCAGCTCATGGTAATTCCCTTGATCTGAGTTAAAGCTCATCATTGGCTGCTGGGTGATTAAAAACAATCTTCTAACTGCTCAGTAGTAGTCGGCCTTTTGGGGTGCAGAATTTGGATGCGTTCTTGTCCTTTTCATTTGTTTTTTGTTAAATCTAGAACCAGATTGAATAAACTGTGTGTACATGTTACTTTTTAACACTAAAATGATGATAATCTGTTCAGTCAGGCTCCATTACAGCAGACTGAATCATGATAATATCACCCTATTTAAAAAGGCCCCTTTAGCTTCTGATTTCATGCTTCTGGATGTGAAAGCGGCGTGAGACGTAATAGCAGCGTTTCACCTGTGACCTCCCATCTAATCAGGAGCGTTTCAGATGTGAAACGGGAGGTCTGTGGTATGTTTTCTGTTCTCCTTACATCGGCTAAGGAAGTTTCACAGGAAATTACGTATAGTCATCTGCATGTGACTTTTATTTTGAAAGTTTCCATATGCTTTACACTGTTTTCGTGTTTGACTTCCTGTCTGGCCTGGTCTAAACTGCAGAGTTTGATGTGCTTTTGAAGCGTAGCGCATTAAAAATAGACTCGAAACCTGATGATAGCGTCCCCTCACTTCCAAACGTTACACATAGCTGCTGTGAAAAGGAAATCGTCCAGCATAACGGTGGCTAATTTTCTCGAAGAACGTTTTGCGATGCTTTCACATCCGGTGGAAAGGAGGAGTAATGCAGAGGTAAGCTGTAACTTACTTCAGTGAATGTGTTTGATCAACATCTTCCCTGAAAAATGAATCCAGCCGTTTTTTTTTTTCTGCAGAAACATTTCGGTCACCTTTCTGTAGAGCTAACTTTCTCTTCTTCTGTGGCTCTTTGTTTTCTGCTGATTAACACTGAGCCTGCTGAAGAACCTTTCAGATTGGAGGGTTGTGATGGTGTGATGGAAGGTGGGGTGATCTGTGGTGCATCAGAAGCATTGTAGATGCTGATGTGGCGTTAAATATCAGTCATATACTTTCACATCGTAGGATTTATTTAATTTTTGTCTCTTTGGATTATTTATTGTGTATCACAACATCAGATCCTTCATTTATTTGTTAACTTGCTCTAATTGATGAGTTTTATGGTTGTGTGCTACCTGTTGTGTTGATGTAGTTGCACCTCAGGGTTGCAACTACATCAACAACATCAAGGGAACCCCAATGTGCTGTTTAACACCATCAGCAGCATTGTCTCTCCTGCCTCTCCTGCAGCCTCCATCCACTCTGTTACAGACTGTGAGAACTTTCCGTCTTTCTTTGTGGACAAAGTCAATAAGGTCAGATCTAGCATATCTCCTTCAGCCCTATCGCTGCTTCTCCCGACTCCAACCAGGCCCGTCATCCTAGATAGCTTTGCTCCTGTTTCTTTGCCTGAGTTAACCAAACTAGTTAACTCTATGAAAACCTCTGCATGCCCCCTCCACATCTTACCCTCATCTTTGTTTAAAAGTGCTTTTCAGTCCATCGGTCCCAGCGTGCTCTCTATAATTAATGCTTCTCTGGTTTCTGGTCAGGTCCCTGCTTACTTTAAGAACGCTGTAATCCACCCGCTTTTTAAAAAAACGAGTCTTGACCCCTCTCTCCATAGCAGCTTCAGACCCATCTCTAAACTTCCGTTCATCTCCAAGATCTTGGAAAAGGTTGTGGCTAAACAACTCACAGCTGCTCTTGATGAACAGAACATCTATGATAGCTTCCAGTCAGGTTTTCGTAGAGCTCATTCTACTGAAACAGCTCTTCTTAGGGTCTCTAATGACCTTCTGACTCACAGTGATGCAGGGGACTGTTCTGTTCTGGTCTTGCTGGACCTGACTGCAGCCTTTGACACTGTTGACCATCACCTGCTACTGGAGAGGCTGAGAGACTGGGTGGGTCTATCAGGAACTGCTCTGGAGTGGTTCTCCTCTTCTCTTTCAGAGCTCTCCTTTTCTGTGGCCGTCTCCAAGTTTAGGTCCTCCACCACCTCCCTTACCCATGGTGTCCCACAAGGTTCTGTGCTGAGAAAGCGAACGCACCATTAGCTGATAACAACGGTGGCAATGGAAGCTAACATATCAAGCTAACGTTATCTTAAACAGTTTATTTAGCTGCTGGAGCAGATTAAAACGATGATGCCTCACACTTAGATTGTTGTCGCTGGTTTCATCTTCACCCAATCACCCGTCGCATTTAGTAAAGTGAAGCCAAACTTTAGAGCGCATTCATGTTCTTCTAGTCAGAAATTCGGAGATCCGAGGAGAAAGTGAACGCACCATTAGTGAAACGGGCTAACATATCAAGCTAACGTTATCTTAAACATTTTATTTACCTACCGGAGCAGATTAAGATGAGGATGTCTCACTTAGATCGTTGTCGCTGGTTTCATCATCACCCAGTTATCCATCACATTTAGTGAAGTGGACCCAAGCTTGAGCCTGCGTTCTTTCTACCATGCTGCTCTGTTTACAACTGGCTCGCAGCGACCGACGACATAACGCTCTTGCGCATGCGCAACTGTCTTGGCAAGTTCTCGTTATGAAGGACGGGTACCGAAACGAGGCACTGTTTGAAATTACGTGAATCGGTGCTCGGTCGGTACTATGGAATTTGGTCGGTACCTTAAAAAGTACAGAATTCGGTACCCATCCCTACTTGTGGAAAAGCTTGAAAGAAGGGATGAGTGAAATGTGTTCATGACGCTGAAGCACCAAAAACAGTGTTCTTGATTGATATGCAGTAAACATAACAAAATACCAATAAAGTAATAAATATTATATATATATACATACATAGTTATATATGTCTACATAGGAATATGCATATATGTATCATAAACAATATCAACATTAAGAAAATAAGACAAAAACATAAGAAAAGCAACAAAAATCTGCAAATGTGATGCAATCCAATATGGTTGCCACCTGATGATGTCACAATATGCAAATTATGTGAGTGAATTTGTTCCTATCACAAAATTTGGCTCATACTGAAGATTTTTCTAATTTAAAATATTCCTCTATCTCTAACCAGATTTAAGCTACAAGCTCTTTAAGTAGTGATATAAAAATTTCATATTTTACTGAAAAAACGATGGCGCCTAAATGGTTAAGCCCCATGAGATGTCTAAGATGCAGCTGTTACACACCTGCTTAGACTTTATTGAAACCTGGATGGCTGGGAGCTTTCTTCAGCTGAATGAAGATAAGACTGAGAACCTCATCTGTGCCCCAGACAAGCTGGTTCCCAAAGTCAGAGACTCTCTTGGTCAGCTTGCTTCCCACACCAAACCTTCTGTCAGGAATCTTGGCATGACCTTTGACCCAGCTCTCACCCTGGATTCTCATGTCAGTTCTCTTGTTCGCTCTTCCTTCTTCCATCTCAGGAACATTGCTAAGCGGAGTCCCATTCTGTCCCGCTCTGAACTTGAGACAGTTCTCCACACCTTCATCTCCTCACTCTTAGACTACTGTAACTCTCTTTTCACGTGTCTGAGCAGAACCTCCTTGAACCGTCTACAGGTGGTTCAGAATGCCTGTGCTCGGCTTCTGACCAAGTCCTCCAAACACACCCACATCACCCCGCTTCTCCTCCAGCTTCACTGGCTGCCAGTCAACTTCAGGGTTCATTTCAAGATCCTGGTTCTGGTCTATAGGGCCTTACATGGACAAGCACCATCTTACATTGGTGATCTTCTTAGTCCCTAAACCCCCAGCAGGTCCCTGAGGTCCAGTGATCAAAGCCTACTGGTTGTGCAGCGCACCAGGCTAAAGACCAAAGGTGACAGATCATTTGCTGCTGTGGCCCCCAGACTCTGGACCTCTCTCCCCCTGAGCCTGAGATCAGTGGACTCAGTGGTCTCCTTTAAAAAGCAGCTGAAAACTCACTTGTTCAGGCTGGCTTTTGTCTGACCTTCTTCACCACTCTCTCTTTATTCTGCTCTCCCCACCGATTCCACCTTCCTCAGGATCCACTGATTTCCCTCTTTCCTATTCACTCTCTCTCTTTCTTAACATTTTTTTAATCACAATTGTCTATTTTTGTTCATTTTAAATATGTTTTTAACCATTTTCTAAATTCTTTTTTATATTTTTACATTTTTTGCTTTTGTGAAGCGCCTCGTGATTTTTATCTTGAGAGGCGCTATAGAAATTATATTTTCCTCTTCTTCTTAGTTCCAGGACCCGCTGGTTGGTCTTGGGCTCTGCTAACTTCTATGGATTTGTGATGAGGTATATTAACCCTGAAGGTGGCTCTGGAAAGATCTAAACTTTATCAAGAAACAAGTCTACTAATCCTTTTCTTGTACGTGGTGCTGGATTTGGATGTGTTGCTTTATCAGTGACTGGTGTTCACCGGATCAGATACCATCTCCTCGGTCTTGTTGACATTTCTGGGTTCCTAAAGAAAACACAGAACACGACGGCTGGTAGTAAGGGGATCGTTTCTGCAAAACGAGCCAATCAGAGGAGAGGATGGTAACATTTCAGCTGATAAAATAAGGATTTCAGAGTATGACTCATGCCAGGCCTCCGTAGTAAACACAGAGCAACACCATGAAGCTGAGAAGGAGTATTATGCATCCATCGTATGCTAAATAGATGCATCTTTGTTTCCAGGATTTGTGCTCAGCCAATTGACCAGTCCTCTGCCTGTAAACTGTACCAGACACATATGAGTGGTTCTGACTCATTAATGGGATTCAGAGATAAAAATAGGTTAATAAACGGATGTCATTAATATGGAGAGGATTTAAAAGCAGCCTGCATAAATGCTGCCTTCAAAAATAACAAATTAGTGCCTTTGTATCTTTGTCACCACTGAGCGTTTAACTTTTCTTATTGTCGTTATTTCTAGGATAACACTTGTGGATACTATTTTTATAGTAAATATAAATATGACAAGTTATTGTAAGTCAAATGCTGTTTGTTAATGTTCTGCAGGCTGATACTATATTTGTCTGATCTGATAGATGATGCACTTTTGATGTACCAATAATGTTTCAGTCTTTTTATGAAGTGAAGTAATGCAGTAAAACATGGTGGCATGCAGACTTGTTTTAGCTGGATCAAAGGCCTCGACCCTGACAGAAGGAGCCCTGCAGCGGTAAACCACTGCTAACATAATCGAGTATTTGCTGTGTAAAAGTGTCAGAGGAAGGCCAAGGACGGCTTAAATATGTATTGAAATGTAACTAGGCTGTTGTGTGTGTGCTGCTGTTTTCTACCACCTGACCTTGATGTAATGCTGTTTTTTATGTTGTTTATCATCAGTTATGTACACTCATGACTGTTGGTAGGGATTAGCCTCTGACAGAATAAACCGAGCTAAAATTCATCAATATGGTTGCAGTTTTAATTATGAAGCTGGATCAGGTGACACAGGTGTTTGTTGCTTATCCATAACGGGCTTTCCAATAATCATGTAGTTAACGAACCCTTAATAGGTGCAGAATTATGCCGCTGAGTGTAGCAGGCGATTTTCGGGTTGTTTGTTTTCATGCTATTAAGCTCCGTGGCGTTAAATCCCTGACCTCAGCGCTGTCTTTACAGATGAGCTGCTGAATGAGAGCTGTAACTGAAACGACAGCATGCTGGATCCCTCTAGAGCTGGGGAATTCAATTCAGCAATTATCCAGCATGTTTTCGTGGTTTCTCTGCTCCAACACACTTGATTCAGTGGTTGAATCACCTGTGCAGCAGCTCATCAGGCTCTGCAGAAGCCTGTTAATCACCTGCTGATTTAAATCAGGTGTGTTGAAGCAGGGTTAAAACTAAAACTTGCTGGATACCGGCCCTTGAATATCCCTGCTCTAGAGACTTGAAGCAACAAACATTTTAAATATAGAGTAATGGTAGAGCCGATGTGGTTTTATTCCTGCCTGAATCCAGGACAAATCTACATTATTTTCCAATTTAGGCTGAAAACAATGTGCTGTTTTGTTAAGGTATCACTTACCCTTTTATTTTAAAACAGTGCAGGGTTTGAAGTCTTGTTCATTCATATTTTATGTATTTCTTGTTTGACATTGTCTTTGTTTCCAATGAAGTAATGGCAACTAAGTACAACTTTATTTATAGGGATGCACCGATCAGTTTTTTGCTGCCGATCACGATACCGATATCAAAGAATGCTGATCACTGATACCGATCACGTGGATTGGCCAGAAAATTTCTACAACATTATAATGAGTGCTACAAACTACATAATCTGGGAATAAAGGAAATGTAACCTAATCTAAAATGGTCTGTATTAGGGTTGTCACAGTGTGAAAATTTAACCTCATGGTTATTGTGACCAAAATTACCACGGTTTTCGGCATTATCGCGGAATTTTTTTTTAAACGTGCTACATTTTCACACGATTAAATAAACCCTGTATGTCAGGAAATATTGTCCTCGGTTTGTGTCCTTCCAGTGAGCTTTGCAGATGTGGGAAAATGTCATCAGGCAGTAATCATTGTTAAATTCATAATTATTCTCGGAGAGAGACCAACTCTTATCTGCCCCTGGGAGCCCCGTAATGCATAGCGTCATTTCAACATGGGGGTGTCCGCTTCACGGTTTATATGCAGGTAGCGGCGCTGCAGCTGCTTTATATAGCGACTCGTTGCATTCTCCCTCAACCCAAATCCTCAGATCACGCATTTTAGCTAAAACGCTAACTTGCCTTGCGTTGACTGTAGAGTTGTGGGTGATGGTCACGCAGATGTGTCATGAGATTTGAAGCGTTGCTGCCTTTCACAGACACTTTTTCTGCTCGTGCTGCAAACAGGATAGCCGTCCGTCTTCTATAAACTCCCTCGGCATTCTTCAGATATCTAAAATATGCCCATACTTCCGACTTTGTCTTCTTTGAGGGATAATAAATGTCCTCCTGAGTGCTGCCGTCTCCTCCTTTGGCCATTATTTCAGCTTTAGCTTCAAGAAAGTTTTGGTTGTAAACAACGAAGCGCGCAACTTCAGCAGATGATACGGTGGCTGGTAAGGGTCACCACGCCTACACCGCAGCCACGGTAAACCCACCAAGATAATATAGTTTTTAAAAAAACAAGACGGTTATTATTATTGTCAACTTTTTTTTTTTTACCGGGGTTTACTGCTACACTGGTTACCGTGACAACCCTACCTGATCGGTCTGCTTTGATCTATTTTGAAAACTCCGATCAAAACCGATAGGGGCGCTATCGGCCGATTACGATCAAATGCCGATCCATCGGTGCATCCCTATTTATTTATATAGCATCTTCATAGATAACAATCACAAAGTTCTTCACAGATTCAGAAAACAAACAAAAACACAGGATACATCAAACATGAACAGATTTAGTTGTGAGCCTAGCAGAAACAGTCTGGAACCTGTCTAAGGAAGTTTTAGTTAAACGTGTGTTGAGTGCACTACAATAGTCAAGATGAGACGAAACAAAGTCACAAATGAAAATTTCACATGAGACAATGGAACCAAGTTTAGGAATATTTATTAAGTGATGGAAACTGAATCGATCTAGAGATTTCACACGATTACCTGACATAAAACCTGAGTCAAAAGTTATCCCAAGGTTTCTAAAAGTAGATTTGGCTAGCCCCTCCAGAGGCCCAAGGATCTCTTTTGCCTTCTTGTTTTCTGGCACAAAAATAATTACTTCAGTGTCTTTAATTAAAGAAAACTGTCAGCCATCACACACTTAACAGAATCTAGACATTTTAACAAAATATGCAATTTCAAGACGTCATTTGTCGTAAAAATAAATAAACTGGGACATCATCAATATAACAAAGAAAGAAGATTTAGCGAGGGAGCAGATAGTGAAAATAAAAAGGCCCAAAGACAGATCCCTGAGGAACACCAAAATAAACAAGACAGGAACTAAATTACCCACCATCAATATTTTTATTTGAGACAAAAAAAAAGCTGTTTCAGTTGTGAAGAACTGATTTATATGTTTAACGATTAAAAACAACCAGTGTGTTTTTAACTCATCATTGCTATTCTGCTGATCAGGATCGATACTGATTTCAGAGCCCTCGACCTGTTTGTTTCCACTTCAGCTTTCAGATACTTTATCCAGATTGTCCTGAGTACTTCTTTAGCTTCTCTGTAAAAACCCGAGTATTCAAATGGGCAAAATTCTAATAATATATAGAGCTCTGATTTGACGGTGTTTGCTTAGCCGATTACAGTTTTCACGTCCAGATACTCTTGCTTTTATGTGACATAAGACAAATCCTGCAGAGGGACAAACACCTCCTTGTAGCTGATCTCAGGCCTGTGTGTGATTGTTCAAATCACAAATAAAGGCTTAGCATTGCAACTTGTCAAAACTTTTAAGATAAGACCATGGGTGTTTCTCAATGTCAAGGCGCCTTACTTACGAGGACACTGTCCTTCCTTGGTCAAAGAAAATGGTTAAATGGAACAGACTTGCATCACGTGACCGTGGCTTCAACGGCAGTCACATAACGTCACGTGACACGGGAGATAACGTTATAATTTATACGTATAAGTTTCAATATAAATATATAACGAGCATTTTACTTTTTAAATTGTGTATATATTTGTTAAATAAAAATATAAGTGAGTTACTACCTGCTAGCCACCGAAGCTGCAACTACTAAGCAACTAACCAACCATAGATGACTTCTTTGGATCTATTAAAACATTTTAAATTAGTTGACTTACTTTAAAACTTGAAATTTGACCCCGAAGTAGCTGCTGGCTTCTAATCCACCATCTTTTTAAAAATACCGCGGCGTATTCTGGGTAATTTTTGACCAAGGCTAGGCTACAAGACACCTCCTGTGTATCCTTGCTCAGCTAGCTAAACGGCTAGCAAACTGAGAAAACATGCCTCAGTAGAATATGAACATTGGAACACGTCTTGGCGGCTCCTGATGATGTATCTCCTAGACAACCAGGGCGGGGCCAAGACCTAAAGTTGAGGTTTCTTGGCATTGAGAAACACCCCCATGACATAGTTGTTGTTTTTTTTTCTCTAGCAGGGAAGAGAGACACGGGAGTCTTTCATTAGGTCTGATGACATTTTTGAGGATGAATTTATCTCATGTGATGCTGCATTTTCACAGGCTGATGGGTCACTTGGTCTAGGAGTCACATTGCAAAAGTTTGTTTTTAATTTGTTTTTTTAGAGAAACATCAGAAATAGCTGCAAGTTCATGTTTCCACCATATAGACAAGATCTTTTGAGTTATTGTAACTGATTATCTAAACCTGAGAGGTAATGAGACCAACGGCCTCGACGGCCAGCAGCTGTGTTTACATCGTTGTAAAAAACAATTTTAAACTGCTTATTTAGTTTGCTGAATCAACGGCAAAGCGACTCTGCTCCATTAGTCAGCGGTTCCAAAGTGGCGAGTCATGCATCAGTCAAGCTTTTTGGCTTTAAATAGCTGAGGAAACATTTACTGTTTTTATCACTGATCTCTAATGTTTCATTATCCTGATTATCTCCTGCTGCCTTTTGATGTGGATGTGTGCATAAAACCTTTTAAGATGTCTCATAAATGCTTGTTTTTTCTCAGGCGTTGGACCAAGATCGAACATCTCTGCAGAAAGTGAAGAAGTCAGTGAAGGCCATCTACAGTTCAGGTCAAGGTGAGGCTTTTTTTTGTTCACAACCTCCTCCAAAAAGTCCCTCTAGACTAGAGAAAAGCCAAGGCTTCTTTTTTTCTTCTGGTGTCTCTAAAAGCATGAAAATACCGTAGCTTATTTTTGGTGTGTGTGTGTGTGTGTGTGTGTGTGTGTGTGTGTGTGTGTGTGTGTGTGTGTGTGTGAGTGCGTGCGTGCGTGCGTGCGTGCGTGTGAGAACAATTCCTTTTGTGGGACAGATGGTAGTCTGTCTTTATATCCAAGACATCCCAGAATCCAGCACCTGAGTTTGTTTACATGGTTCTGTGTTGCAGATCTTTGGTAATTGTCCTGTGAATGTTTGTAAATGCAGCTTTCAGCCCTGTAATTAAACAGGTTGAGTGTTTTTTTTTGTGGGGGTGGGGTGGGGGGGTTTCGGGTGAGGAAATGTCCGTGGACGAGCAGCTGGAACCAGTGGGATTTATTTATTTATATTTTTATAGTTGCTGTCTTCTGGAAGTGTAACAGGAAACATGACCTCTAAAAAGCGATGAGAGTGGGATTATTGTGCATCATTCTGTGTGATGTTGTGATGTTATTTTCCCCTTGGGGTGCTGCACGTGAATTAGAGAAAATTTAAGTGAGACGGTACAGAACGTCCAGGTTCTTTACTTTAATCCATCTTAATTTTTAGTTAGATTTGGCGCCATAACCCTTCCAGAAGTGCAGAAAGAATGATCTGATTTCAGTTGAATAAAATTAACTCCCTTTTTAACGAGAGAGAGAATCAATGACCGCACTCTTTTGTGATATTTGAGACTCTGTGATGTTGATTTTGCGTCACCTGACCATGTTTCCCACCCAACAGTGGAGAACAGTAGAAGGAGTTGGTGTTAAGCCTATAATTCTAGAGCAGTCGCTTTTCTTTCCACATAAACATCAGATCAGCTAAACTGTTCTGACCTTAAAAATGCATGAGCTTCTTCTCCTCTTCGCTAGCACTGGCAGCAGTCTAAAACCGTCCCCCCTCCACTTCCTAATGACGAGGACAGCTGGATTCTGCTGTTTAGACTGACCAACCGCTCCTGCGGAGTTTCATCCACCAGGAGAACCACTCATCTTATTATGCGGACACAAACTGTACATAAAGTTATGTAAACGTGTTTTTAGAAAAGTCCCAGGTTGGGGTGTTTATTATTGTTGAGGTTGTGTCATTGGTGAGATGAAGGAACTTTCCAGCGCTTGAGTATTTCTGCAGCATCTGTGTTTTTACAGACGTCAGTCCAGCCAGTCCTTTTATTTTCTGCTCCAGGTGTGTTTCAGATACATCTGAGAGTACAGGATGTCTCTTACCAGGATATTTGTCCACTTTTATTATAAATCTACCATGTTAGCTTTCACTAAGAAAATATCTCCATGTAGTTCTTTAGGGGGAGAAATGGAACACGATGATTTTGGAACAAAAACAATATGTTTCCAAAAGGATTCTGTCTATGGAGATAAAATAATGGGTCTAAATGAATAAATTCATGATTTTTTAAATGTCACCTTCGTTTTAAGACTCTTTTAATATTTATTTAACTCACTCAGATTAAAAGTGTCTTTAGCAGTGTCTTTAAATTGCATTGGATTAAAAAGTCATTCCGAGCATCTTGCAATCCAGATTATTCTTTTGCAAAGAAGACTTTGCTTATTTGAATCAAAAATGCCAAGTATTCTTCATGTCTGGTGATGTTTTTGTTTTTACGTAATACAGCCATGTGGCTTTGAAGTAAAACAGCGTTGAACAGAAACGCATGTTCAAATTCAAAATAAATTTAAATGAAAAAGAAAACTGGATCAGAAGAAACTTAAAAATCTAATCAGAGTAAGACTTGAGAAAACATCGGTTCCTCAAATGTACTGAGCTTTTATTAAAAGGGAAAAATGCAGTTATGGGACTTTGATTTTTGTAGAAAGCTTTAAACCTCCTTATCTGTGTCATCTTCTATGCTGACGATGCAACACTCTATAATAAAGAGCAACCTCCTCCAGTTTCCTGCACATATGCTAAGCTAACGGCGCCAATTATGAGTCAAAAAACCAGGGCAGGATAAGATGACCACTTCTTTTCTTTTGTCTCATTCTAACACAGATCACGTTCAGAATGAAGAGAATTATGCCCAAGCTCTGGACAAGTTTGGGAGCAACTTCATCAGCCGGGACAACCCTGACCTGGGTACAGCCTTTGTTAAGTTCTCCTCCCTCACCAAGGAGCTGTCTGCCCTACTGAAGAACCTGGTGAGTGCAGCTGATCACAGAACAATCAAGAAATAAAAGATGGAGAGCCCATTCTGCTGAATGCCTCAGCCACGCTAAGACAGTAGGAGGAATATTGTTTCTCCACAGCTTGCTTTTCCTTGTCTTCACCTGCAGAAGTGGTTCAGGATTTGGGTGAAAGGTTGAGATTAGGATTATGTTAACTCAAGGGTTGATGGGAGGCAGAAACTGATGGGAGGCCACATTTACTGTGAGGGTTTTCATTTCCCCCCAGACAGATTCTTATCTACATGTCGTGGATTTCCCCTGACGTCTATGTTAAACAACGTGTCCTGTTTTAAGTCCTTTTTGACCGATTGTTGCTGGAAGAAGAGCCAAATCCCCCTCTATAGTCTCCTACTCTTCCCATGTGTCTGACAGTGAGATTAGACTCTATAAATACACTTGGCAGCAGCAGGAACAGCTGTTTATGCATACACAAATGGCTCACCTGTCTGGAACCAGCCGACTGTGGGAATCTCCTTCAGCCGCCCTGTCTGCTTTACTCTTTTCATTTCTGGGAGTTAATTGAGTTTTTTGACTTCCATAGCTGCACTATGAGAGAAGCTGGTCTGATGATTTAGTATTGATCAATAAAACTGTGCCCTAGATGTCCCATATGTGCCATCAGCTGTATTATAGGATTTTACCAACTGATTCATGCATCAGCTACTCTGTTTATTCCCTTTCTGAGAATCATGTTGTTTGAGAAAGCCTGTGACGGTTTCCAAGACGAGCTGTTAGCACACCAGCAGCCGGCCAGAGAAAGATTGATTTTGATGTTAGCCATATGCAGGACAGGCACTTAGGAAGCGCATTAGTGCCCATTAAGTGCTGTTTACTTCCTTGATCGCTGCTGTGCATCAGTGTGGACCTGGCTCACAACAACAGCGACTTAAATGCTTAGTTCTGTTGTAAATGACCTTGCTGATCCTCTCGGTTAGAGCTGCTGAGCACAGCTGAGGCAACTATAGCTGCAGGACACATCAAGCCTCTTCTCATTCTTCTATAAACTTGGCAGAGGTTTGCCTTTGGGTTTGATTTCTCCAGTCAGCAACATCAGAAACGCGCTGAATTATTGTATCTTTCAGCAGGAATATTTAGTTTGTAGTTTAGTTTCAGTTAAGCATCATTGATGCAAAAGTCAAATACTTTACTTCTAATAACTTTTTATTGATTAAACCAATCAGCTTTTTTGGATTGAAATCACTGCGCTCATGAAAAATGCTTCGTCTTATTGATTATTGTGACAAATTTATTAAAGACCTTTCCTCAGAAATAATGTGTCCAAAACCTCTCACTCGATTGACCACACCAAAGCAGCAGAGAGATAACGTTACGCAGGAGGAGCAACACTTTTTGACACACCAGTCTCACTCAGACGTCTCTGTTGTTCGCAGGTTTGAATTATTCACTATAGTGTACTGTTTCTTCAGTCATGACCCAGTCTCCATGCTTATTATGCACTGGTAGAACTTGGCTGGGTCCAAATCCATGGGTAGTGTTCTTTTGGGTACCCATCCTTGCCGATCACGTAGGTCGGTTCCTTCTTCGACCGCTAAGAGCACAAGTGAGCGCCTACGAATTGATGTAGTAAAGCCCCATACCTCAGCATTTGTCTCGCCACCCAGTGACCATAACAGCAGTAAACAGAAGTTAAAACTAAAATTAAATTATTTATAGTGAATCTGTTAACACAGTCACAAAACACTCCCCTGGGTATCTTCCCTAGATCTGCGTCAACTGGAACTGGAAACGCGCATTGCCAGAGGAAACGAGAAAGCGCTAAACTCCACTGTGGACAGCAGTTGCTCAGGAAGCAGAGCGGGGTGTCTCCGTGCGGGGTGTTTTTGGTTTTTTACCTTAGTCGGGTTGTGCTGCGGAGACAAATTACTATGCTTCAGGACGCTGAGGCAATGACAATAAGGTTGATTCAGATTCTGAATCAGAGGGTTGTAGGATCAATAAGAGCCCTGCACGGGCCTAAAATCTGAGCCCGTGTCCAGCCCGGCCCGAGGGGGTGGAGCCCCAGCCCGACCCGGTCCGAAAAGGTTCTCAGGATTCTCTGGCCCGACCCGAGCCCGACTTTTTTTTTTTAACCTTTCATAATGTTTTAGCGTGATAGAATGCTCCGCATTCTAATTATCTGTGAGCAGCGTTCTGCAGGGAAAAAAAAAAGAAATAGAAAAGAAAAGAAAGAAAAACAGCATCAATGCAGCTTTTTTTTCTAACAGAGCATATTTTTCGACCGGCAGATGAAATTTACTAACACTATATTATCTGGATGCGTTAGTAAATTTAATCCGCCGCTCTGAAAGTGCGCTCTCCAGTTAGAAAAAACCCAGCAATGAATGGTGTATTTTTTTTAACTGCAGAGCGAATTTATTCACAGAAAAATAGAATGCTGCCGTTTTCATGAGAATAAACGAATGGTTTCTGACATATCAAAGTGGACTTAAAATGACATATTAGAATAGGGGCACATGTTTCAATCAGCAGTTTGAGAATTTGTTTTTATAGGCGCATTTATAAACCACACAGACCTTAACTGAGCTAACGGGTGCTGGTGCGTGAGAAGCAGGCAGGTGTGTTAAGTGTTTCAGTTTTTTTAATGAATTTGATTAAAAATAAAGGCGCCCGGCCCGTGTCCGAGGTAATTACACAGTCGTTGGCCCGAAGCCCGGCCTTCGGGCCGACCCGACCCGACCCGAGGGCCTAGGGCTTCAGTGCAGGGCTCTAGGATCAACCCCAGCTCCTGACAAAGAATTCTGCTGTTGTGTCCTTGGGCAAGACATTTAACCCACCTTTCCTGATGGTGGTGGTCGGAGAGACCAGTGGCACCACTGTTTGGCAGTCTCCCTTCTATTAGTGCACCCCAGGGCAGCTGTGGCTACATTGTAGCTCATCATCACCCAGGGTGTGAATGTGTTTGTGTGATTGGGTGAATGACTGATTGTGTTGTGCAGCGCCTTGGGGGGTTGTAGAACCCTAGAAGGCACTTTACAAATACAGACAGTTTACCGTTGGGGGGGACGTTATTTTAGGTTTGTGCGAAAATAAGTCCAGGACTACAAATGTGCTTCACAAACGTGAAATCATCGAACCAGACACGGAGAAAAACAGAGGGAAAATAGCTGTAAGTTTAGCAAACTTGAAATCCTTCCTTTAGGAGGAAAAAACACAATAAATCAGGCCATGAGTTAAGTAGCAGCTATGCTAGGAGAGAGGAGATTCTGTGGTGATGTCACATATGCGACGTGCAGATGTCTGATTTGTAGCTAATTACAAACTTACAAGCTGATAAATCTCAAAGTACATGACAGGAATGGTCGTAACACCCATCATTAGGTTTAATTTAAATTACTGTACAACTTGAACAGTCATTCAAAGTGATGAATACATGAAGATTTTTAATTTTGATTTAAAATTTACTAGAGTTGGGGCACTTCTGTGTGCAGCATTTCATCATTAATTACATCAATAAAATACATTTTTACCTTTTTAAATCAATTCCGAAACCTTTATGTCCACTGTGATGCATCTAAAAATGTATGTTTTTCTCCTGCACATAATTAGTGTAAAATATAAAATATCTTCTTCTAATGTTAGATTCTTGAAAAAAACATGGAAGGAGATTGGTATGAAAGAATTTCCATAATTGAAACCATAAACACATGTCCACTAGCAATTTTTGTCAATTTGTTGAAGACGCCTCAAAGTTTATGTTTATATTAAGACGTTATGTCTTATTGTCATGAACACAGGGGTCCCCCAGGGACGTGAGCTCAGTCCTCTTCAATCTGCTGATAAATGATTGCTCTGTCTAATTCAGCTCAAACCTTTGCAAGCTGTTTACTGATGGGTCTCACTAGAGCTGTAGTGAGGTGTCGATGGCTCGATTCTAAAAATTCGTCGACGTCAGATCCGGTAGTCGACGCACCACGCCCACTTGTCCCCAGTAGTTTGTAAATAGAGGTGGAATCTGCCTGTTTTACCTCTAGTTCGCCCTCTTCTCCGCCTTCACTAACATCTCCGCCAAATACCGAAGAACCGGAACAATGTCCGTCCGCTACTAGATTCCTTTCCTGTTTTGCCCGCCTTCGTCTCCCGGCAACGGACAACAACTTCCGGGGTCAGATAAGCTGCTCCGTCTCTATCGCAGATGTAGAAAATCACCGGGAGCGTTTCTCCCTTCATTAAGGAGCTTCTTTCAGACATTAGAACAGCTGTTTTGGTGGTAGCAGTCTCCCCTCCGTGCTGGTCTGTATTTAAACTTGGTAACTTTAACTTAACGTTGGTAAAGCTACTGTTAGCATTTTTGCTAACAGCTTCTTGCGTTTGGATAAGCTGTTATGTTTTGGTTTAGAGGTCATCTTTTTTGTGGTGTAGATCTCCCTTTTATTACATTTAGAGTGTTGTGGGTTTTCGGTTTAGTTAAAAATATCACCTTGAGTTTGGTTTAACCGCCCAGTTTAGAGTTTGGACCTTTGGAGATCTTTATTTTGGTCCAGAACCCAGTAATCTTTGCCCAGTGGGACATCCCAGGTTATTTGTACTTTTGTTTTAATTCCCCACAGGCAGAATTAGTTTTATTATTCCCAACCTGTGGATGGAAATATTTCTGTTTTTTTGTTGTTGTAAATAAACCTGATCATCATTTAAACTTTTAAATCCCGTGTTGTTGTCTCTTCCTTTTTGCACACGAGCCAAACTCCCCAGGAAGGGTCGTAACACCACTCGCCTCACGCACATAAGGGACCAAAACAAAGCAGCATGGAGACACTCCGTCTCCAGCCACCTCTCAGGCAGCAGCCTGCACTCCCAAGTTCTACACGTCACCAGAACATAACCAACCAACACAATAAAAGCAGTGTTATACAAAATGGAAGGCCTGTAATGTTTATTCTCTTACAGTAACAATTTATCAATTTTTTTGAGGAATTTATTTTAGATTTTCTTGTTTTTCTTAATTGTGCAATAAAAAATAATCACTTGATTAATTGTCTAAATAGTCATTAGAATAGTCGACTATTCGATAAAATAATCCTCAGAATAATCGTTTCAAAAATAATCGTTTACCCCCAGCCCTAGGTCTCACCCCCACTGCTTTAACATCATCACTGCTTATAAACCATCTTAAAATTATTTGTTTGAACTGTGAAACGGCTACTGTTGGCCAACAAACAGAACCGTCTTTATGTGGAGTATTCTAACAAGTAGTAAGATATTTTTAATATTGCAACTGCAATATCCTGTAGCTAACAGGAATATCTGAGAGAGACCTTAGGGTTTCACTCCCCTCCTTTTAAATGGTAAAAAAAGAAGGGAAAAAAGCACCTTTTTTCACCTCATTAATTGTCAGCTCTATTTAAGTAGTGTGACCAAAGTTTTTACTCTCAAATACCAGCTGTCTATTATGTTGGGATTATTATCTAACGCTTGCCATCCTCCTTTTTCCTACTTGTTTAAAGCATCTCTAACTCACAATAAATCCTCAGCTGTGTTCTTCAACAACTAGCTTCTTATGTTTGTGCGTGTGGGTGGCATGCATCGTCCATCTGGCATCTTTGGCTATATTTTGAGTCATTATCTCAGTTTTACTTTTGATAGTTCTGCTCTGGCTCAGCAGGGATCTTTAGTTGGTGGACAGTGTTGTTATTTAGACAGAAATGAGGCTCACAGGAATTATTAGCTGTAGGTAAAATATTAGCGTTATGAATGCTTTAAACTTTTTATTTTTTAATATTACATAATCAAGAAACGTGTGATTTGTTAAATTTTGATTTTTATTTTAAGTGATATTTGCTGGCAAGATGCAGGACTCTGCACAGAAAAATGTTTTCAGTCAGTTTATTGTTTCATTTTCTGCATGAGTAGTTGATCACTTGCCTCTGGCCGTGTGTAACAACATCTGAACTGTGTTTTCTTTCCTCATTGAAACAGTTTTTGTCCTCTTTGTTGTGTCTTTCAGCTCCAGAGCCTCAGCCACAATGTGATCTTCACCCTAGATTCGCTGCTTAAGGGGGATTTGAAAGGCGTGAAAGGGGTAAGATTTACTGTTTCTCGCCCGTCTCTGGACTCTTCTGAGCTCACGTGCACCGTCAGCATGTTTCTGACCATCCAAACGTCTGTGTCTGTGATTAAGAGGGCTAAAAACGACTGGGGGGAATCCAGAGGAGAATTCTCCTTCTGAACTGTAAATCTCCCCGGGGTAAACACTGCTTTTGAGTGGCGCTCGAGGCGAGTAACTGGGTCATGAACTCGTAATGTCGGAGGTACAACAAGGGGCGTGGCCGCTGACTGGGCATTCAGGCTCGGATTCACAAGGAGAATAAGGCAGTTTCTGGGCCTTGAGTAGTGATCCAACTCTGCAAATATCTCTGTCCTCAAACTGACCCCTTTGTAGTTTTGCTGATTCTTGTTCCTCTGTGTGTCTGCAGGACATAAAGAAGCCCTTTGACAAAGCGTGGAAGGACTACGAGGCCAAGTTGTAAGTGGAGGATAATAGACTTGCACTTGCTGGCTCATCAGATTTTGTTTTAAACATCCTAAAAGTTACAGCTTTCAACGCAATAATTAAGTGTATAATAAACTGTTCCTGTTATTTTTCTGCATCAGTACAAAGATAGAGAAGGAGAAGCGAGAGCACGCCAAGCAGCACGGGATGATCCGCACCGAGATCACTGGGGCCGAGATCGCTGAGGAGATGGAGAAGGAACGACGCTTGTTTCAGCTCCAGATGTGTGAGGTGAGTACGTTTCCACCCGACTTTAATGTTCTCTCATCTGAAGACATTCTGTGGTTTGGGAGCTGTGATTTATTTATATATTTAATTTTTATGGTAATTCTTCTAAATCCGTTTCCACGTCGCCTGCTTCCTGTTAGCTTTAGCTGCGTGGATTTTTGGGACACATTGGAGGCATATTTATGTTTATCAGTACAAAGTGGACATGCAAAGGCTCATCAGCTCATCCAGATGTGGATCAGATGCTAATGCCAGATGTAAAGCAAGCCACGTTTTGTTTCTGACTAAAGCAAAAATACTTTCATGACCATCGGGATTTTTGAGCTACATGTCAGATGTCCCCTTCCTTCTGTAAAGGCTGAAGTTTAAGAAGACGGTGAGCATTAAGTGTAAAACTAATGCGATCTCTGTGCGCGCCCAAAATCAGAACAAACAGCTCACTCTGCCTTGCCAAACTCCTCTCTGGTGGTGGGCGGCGCTGCCTACGCCTCGCTCACTGTTTCATCCTTGTAGGATTTTCCTTTTTTCTCAAATGACACAATGGCGGGTGAATTGCTTCTAGTTTTCTGGATTAATCACAAGAAAACTCGCGGCAGTTCTTTTGTACCCTGATCGGCCAGATTCTCATAGTGACTCAAACATTGTGTTGCCCACATTTCCCACCTGTGTCAAGACTTTCAGCGCTTAAATGCTGTCAGACTTCTTTTCTATTAATGTTTTATGTCTCCAAACCTGAAACAAGGGGAGAGAATTCTAGTTATGTTAGTATTTTGTGTGGCTAAGAGGGAATCTTTACCTCTGAGGCAACTAGTATCTATCTTGGCTGTGGCTGCTGGTGACCAGTTGCAAACAGCTTTCATGAGAAAGTTTCCAAAAATGTCTTAAAATTTTAGCATTTGCATGGTTTGTTTGTTCGTTCTTTTATCCGACTCGTAAGGGTTGCAGCCCCAGGAGAAAGACTCAAACCGCCTTTTCTCCGGGAACATTCACCTTCTCCATTGGTGAGATCCCAAGGCGATATAACCAATCAAGCGTGTTCTGGGTTGAGCCGCCGGGCCTCCTGGTGGCATGACAGGCTAGAAAACATCCCCTTCGAGGCGTCCAGGTGGCATTTGAACAAATGTCCAAACCACCTCAGCTGGCTCCTTTGGAAGTGAAGGAACAGCTGCTCTACTTTGAGTCTGCTGGATTTACGAACTCCTCACCCTAACTCTAAGGATGCGTCCAGCCACTCTGTGGAGGGAACCCATTAAAGCTACAATCCAGAGTTTTCCCTCTTCCAGGAATTGTGTATGATTTTTTAAAAGGAATTCATAAAAGTGATAGTCTGACCCTGTACTATAATATAGGTACATCCTTTTTTTGCTAAGCTCGTCCCCTTGTCTCTATCACCATGCAATTTGAATTGACCATCGCTCAGCATTAGCCAATAGCATTTGACATCTGTTTACTCACAGATGCTACAGACAATTACATTGCAATGTCAGCCTCTAGATGGTGCAGCGTGATAAAAAAAACTCCAGATTTCTTCTTTAAAGAGCAAGTCACCCCAAAATTAACTTGGTTTTGCTGGTAAACTATGTATATAAATGAGTGTCTAATCGTACTGAAGACAAGTGTAGTCAATAATTTGGCACTTTAGTCCATCTTAGTTCAAATTTAAATGTTATACCAGAGTAACGCCTCCTTCAGGTAAAAACCTTACACTACATTTGAATTTAAATCTACCATCGCAATTGACTAAGTCAATACCCTACCTACCCAATGATGTTAGCTGGTACCATATGATGTCACAATGCCGCTGTGAGCCTCTGTGTGTGTGTGTATTTGTTGGTGGCTCTGCCCTCTTGATCTGTCAGGCAATGCCTCCTTGCTCTTTAAGGCCACTTGTATTCGCGATCTTGTTCAGTTTTCATTAGCAAGGGCTCTCAGTTCCCTCGGGTGTGCCACATGGCCTCGCTTTTGAGTCACTAGAATTTAAAAAAAATGTTCAAAATTTTGAGTGACAAATTTCCTCTCAAAATCATGTGATTTGTCACAGAATATTTATAATGGCCCCTTTTCACTATCACCTACTCAGTGCAGCCAGAATCAGAGCAGTTCCAAAGCTTTCCCACTAGTAACAAGTCTGTGTTTGTTGCCTCTTTGATGTGGTTTCAAGTGTACCAAACCAGGCTGAAAAAGACGCGTCAGAAGACTGTCGGTCACTGATTACCGACCTACAGTTTTAGGCCTAACCCTTTTGAGCCCATTAGCTTAATCAAATTTAGGATAAACTCTCCCATTTGTAACAAGTACAAAGTAAATAAATAAATAAATAAATGCACTAGTTAGGATTTGAATTCATCTTCAATATATTTGTCTTGTTGCTTCTTGGTTTGTGTGTTCAGTCTCTGTTGATAATTATCACGTGAAAGTTGGATTAACCCTATTTAAAATGCTCTAAGTTAACAAAAGTATTTATTTTGTGGTTGAAAAGTTACAATTTTTTAAGGTTTCAGCTGTTATGAACACAACGTTTTAGGTTAGAGGGTTGAGATGCAGCATTTTTAGAAGCATATATGTATTATATGTACATCTTTCTCTGTAAGAAGCTTTGCTTTTGAGTAAATGATGCTGTGAGATTAGACGTCTGATGCGCCTTTGTTCTCATAAGAAATTACATATTTCTCTATAATTTGCTTTTGAAGGAGTCCAACTTTTTTCATAGTTTCCAATAGAAAAGCTCTGAATAAATAGTCCAAAATGTATGAAGCAGTTCTAAAAACTGATTTATTTTTGCATAATTTCAGAGTCGAACCCATCGTTTTCTCAGCCCCGTTACCAGAAACGAGTTTGAGATCACACAACGCATTAACGCCAGCTTCCCGTCCAGGAATTCGGATTTCTAAACTTGCACTCTAGGGTTTGAATCAATGCACGAGTGTTTTTGACACTTAGTTTCTCACTTTTCTAATTGGGCTTTAAGGATTTTTAATATGTACCATCTAAAAATAAAACATTTCCAAAGGTGGGAACAGAAGTTGGCTGTTTCTGTGTATACGGTATATTAATATTAAGCTATCATGTCAATTGCTTCAGGTCATTAGGTTCGCTGCATTTATTAGAGGTTTTACAGAATTTTTGTAAGAATAACGCTGCACATTTTACTCATGCTGCATCCTCCTAATATCTCAGGTTATCTCTGCTTAAATAGCATTAATATTATTAATAAATACATATTTAGAGCCACATATTTATCTTTTAACCCCACAGCTTATTGAAACATGCTTTCAACTATATATACTATAAAAACAATTATAAAAATATGGAGAAGTGTGATCAAAAAGTTGCAAATTTTTGTCTTGCATCAGTAGTACAATATTACATTTTCTATTTTGACAATATTCTTACCACGCATTAAATATGGACTTTTATTGCATTTAAATAATCTAAAATAACTTTTTCTTGGTGTGGAAGTTATTATTTATATTATGACAAATATCCTACTTATTGAGATTTACATCCTCCTTCAATCTGTCCCTTTTTTCTTAAATGTGACCTACTTTTGTGTCATTTAGTGGAAAATGTCTGTGATTTATTCTTTTCATCCTCTGCCAGTGAAGAGAGGATGCAGAGAAGGATGAAAAACACCAGGCATTTCCTAAATCTACAGTCATAAATGATGAAAGTCTCAGTGCTGCTGCTGCTGCTGCTGCTGCTGTGTGTGTGTGTGTGTGTGTGTGTGTGTGTGTGTGTGTGTGTGTGTGTGTGTGTGTGTGTGTGTGTGTGTGTGTGTGTGTGTGTGTGTGTGTGTGTGTGTGTGTGTGTGTTGCATCAGTTGTACAATCTGCTCATCCCACTTAACCTCGTTTCTCTCCGTTGCATGCTCTCTGGCTCTCTCACACTCCCCTCTTGTTACTCAGTCACCAGATTACACGACGCTCTAACTCTCTCACACATTTTTTCCTGCATCCCACGCCGCCGTCAGCGGAGGAGGAGTGTGGAAAGGCAGGGCTCAGCGGGCTGCATTCTGCTCTGCAGCAGAGTGAATGTCGCTGCTCATTCACACAAAAGAGCTCGTATGCTTGCAGCGGCGGCGGTGCTCTCCCACTCCAGCTTTAGACAAAATGTGGATAATCCTCAGTCCGACGAGCTCTTTCAGGCAGACAAAGGGACACGGCACGCATGCATGCACACATATGACACATGTACTGGTGTGTTTGTTAACCCGCGTTTGTCCACAAACTGTTTTTGCCTTCAGAGAAAACTGTGGGGTTAAATTTGGTCTCTAGCTAAGCTTTGTGAGTCAGTGTGGATTGGCTTGCTGTAGGATTAGCAGAAGATAATCTTTTATTTGTCTGTTTGGTGCAGTCTGATGACATTTGTCTGGGATCTTCAGACTCCCAGACGGAGAAGCTTCTTCTTTGAGGGATCTCCTCTTATGATGCTAATAATTCCAGTCTCTCTCTTTGGAAATTCACTCAGATCAAAGCAGAAGGATGCAAGTTTCATAGTATTTACTCAGCTGCTCTGCTCAGACAGCATCGGCATCAAAGCCGACGTGAGTCACACGTGCGGTTATCATTCTGCAGAATGCTCGTATTACGAGCCGCTTCTGCCTGCTTATATCTCATTAAAACCAAGAAAAATCCCTTTAGCGCCCCACAAATTTCGACTCATGTCTGAACTCTGCTCCTCTCTTCTGCTTGCAGTACCTGATCAAAGTAAATGAGATCAAGACCAAGAAAGGAGTGGACCTCCTGCAGAACCTGATTAAGTATTACCACGCACAGTGCAAGTAAGTACCACCATAATCCCGCCCCCCCAATCCAAATGTGCAACGCTCCCCTGCTGTGTGCATCACACTCACTAAGAAAATATTTCTGAACAGAAAACAAGTTGCCTCCTCTTCTCGCCTCTCTTTTGCACCACTTGATGACATTTTCTTCCCAGATGATTCACAGATCTGGAGGGCGGTTCGGGTGCACCGCTCCCATAAATCTACTCAGGTCATCATAGAGATAGGCTCTGACAGCCGTGGGGTTTGGTGGGTAAATAAAGTGGGTGCTCTCCTCGCCAGAGCTGCAGCTGTGACAGAATGACAGATTTTCTTCCAGCGTTGCTACGTCCTGTCATAACACCGGGACAAAACAATACACTGCACCGCTAATCTGTTCAACCTGGGCCTTGACGGATAGAAAGGCTGCAGCGGTGATGGATTAGAGGCATTAGGGCACCGGATGGAGAGCTGCTGAGGAATAAGTACGACTCCCAAAAGAGGAGAAACACGTTCATGATGACGAGATTGCAGATGCAGAACGTTATCGTGTGTTTGCTATTACTGCTGATTGGATGTTTTCTGTACATCGAATGCGATGATTGTAATGTAGTAACTGGCTTTTATGTACTAATGTGGACTATATGTTCACTCCAAATCATCTCTGCAGTTACAGGTACAGGTATAGGTACAGGGTGGGCGTTTTTAGCCCGCCTTTTGGGGTGCTGCTGCACCTCTAAATCAACTCCCAGCACCCCTGAAATTAGAGAATTTAAAACTTTGTTTTTTAAAGACACTTATATAACGTTTCAACCAAGCACTGTATGCTTTTTATATTTTACATTTCAACAACATAAATGCAGCAAACCTCCCCCGCCTCAAAGTGGTTCGATCCTGCTCACCTTTGCCCTCAGTCGGGCTCCGAGCCTCCTTCCTGTGTGGCTGATATGAAGTAGTTAAGGGAGACCAGACTACCCGTAAATTTAAACACTGTCCCGCACTGCTGACAGTTTTCCGTTTCATGTTTAAATCTTACATAAACTGATTGTGAGGAAAAAGCAGTGGCTGTCAATCCAGCAAGGAGGCGTAACTGTAGGTGTGGAGTGCGCCACGCACGAACCACCAGAAAGAAAGGTAAGACAGATGAGCGCGTAGGAGAAAACGCTCTTTCATAAAGACTGAAGGCCTTCACTCGTGGGTTAAAGCTTTTCAGCGTGACTCTGACAGTCTGTATGATCTTTCTCAGTCAATGTTCCCAGTCTAAAATGTTGATCCAAAGCAGGTTTCCCAGTAACTAGACCGGTTCATCATGCTGAAGCCCAAATAAGATTGGAACATAGAAATGGTGCTGGGGCTGTGTTGTTTCAGATGCATGCAAATCAAACCCCTTTTAAAGCACATTAAAGAACAGCTTTTTTGGTTTTATTTTATATTCTGAGAAAACTGTCAGAACTCCAACATTACATCTGACTTTTTTCAGAGATTAGTGATCAGGTCAGTGATCTCTTTTTGCCCTCTCCCTAAAAGTCTGCTAGATGAGATTTGGTGACATTTTGGAAAAACCATAATTTGGTTACTATTTGGTTGTAAAGTTAAGGAGAAAAAGACTTTTGCAAAAAGAGAGTGGATATACTTTCAGTGGGGTGTTGATATTAGTGGAAAATTAAGTAAAAATACACATGAATAAAATCCTAAATATGTGTGGTACTTTTAGTGACCATTCCAACCAATGTTGCACTCACTGAGCATCTTTAATCTGCTCTTATTATAAAACTGCAACAACCTGGACACATCAAACCTGGACGGGCTCATGTCCCACTAAAGGCAGAGTCCTTCAAACATAGTTTGTGATTTGTGAAAGTTTAAAATCATTTTATTTGTTTAGGCCTGTTTGTTTTGCATCTGGGCCACATATGGGCCATTCCCATCTGTACCGGGTCGGCCCGGGCCGGGTAGCCCCAGTCGGCTCCAGCCTGGCCCGGCTGATTCCACACATCCTTGTCTTAAGCCCATGTGGGCTGATTCTACCCACCAATCAGAGGCTTGCTCTAATGGAAGGTGTGAATTTGCTGTCAGCAGTGGGTGTGTTGGCCCTGGTCGGCCTGAAGCAGACCCCCTCGAGAAGAGGGCTGAGAATGAGCCTTGGTTGGCCCGGAAAAATACCAGGCCACCCAGATATGTAAACAACCTACGCACCCGGCCCGGGCCGACCCGGTACAGATGGGAATGGCCCAATAGAAACACCTAGACCAGTATCACCAACTCCCTTCCTCGAGGGCTGGTTCCCAGCATGTTTTAGTTGCTTCCCTAATCCAACACGCTTTATTCACCTGTTCAGCAGCTCATCAAGCTCTAAAGAGCCCTGCTAATCACCTGCTGATTGAAATCAGGTGTGTTGAAGTAGGGGAAACGGTAAAACATGCTGATGCTGGCCCTCGGGGAAAAAAGTTGGGGATCACTGACCTAGAGCCTGTGAACCTGGACTAGACTTATTTTAACAGCAGAATCTGTAAAGTTTGAGATTTTTGAAACCTTTCTTTGATTTGTGGAAGAGAGTGTTTTGCTTTCATTTTACAAAGGTGGCAATGAAATTGTGTTAAAATGTACAAAACTGAAACTAATCTTTCCTGGACGGGCAGCTCTCTGGGTGCTCAGCACCCCTAAACCTCTGATGCTTGAGTCGCCCCTCCCTCTCAGGCTTTTTCTGGCCAATAAAGCCATTAAGAGTAAAGTTAGAATATCAGACAGAATAATACTGTAGCCAGAAAACAGTTTCATTTGTGATTGCAGCTTTTATTCATGCAAATAATTTAGTTTTTTATAGTTTATTTATTTATTCTACTACAAAACCAGCAAACCAACACTCAGTTTCAGTTATGACCCTCATATGCTGTGGTGCATGTCCAGCTATGGCTCTCCAGAGTTTTGTTTCTGAGCTTCGAACTCCTTGGAAAAAAACACAGAGCTTCTGCAGCAGCTTTTCTCTGATTTATTAAGTGCTCTTTGGTCCACTTAAAGTAACACTAAACTGTTTCCTGCTCCTCTACCCTGCTGGTTGAAAGTGGAATTACAACTATAGCAAACAACCCTGCAGCAGCCTGCTGTAGCTAGCGCTAGCAACAAGATAACACTAAGCCAACTAATACTAAAATAAACCGTAAAATAAGAAGATTCACACTGTTGGACAGAAAATATTACTACTTACGTCCAGTAGCAACACAGCCAGATCACCATCAGTCCGTGATTTTGTTGCCTGCTTTAGCTCGCTCAAGTGAAGGGGCCTGTGCTGATGCTCACTCTGGTTTTAGCTCTTTGCTTTGCCTTCAAAGACATTACTCTCTTACTTTTACTTCCATGCTTGGCCATGATACCAACGAAAAAGCTTTTTATTGACGGCTAGTCTTTCTATAAGCTTCCAGCACTGTAAACAGCTAACAGTCATTAAGCAGGTAAAGAGCTCCCCCTAGGGCGCCTACCTGTCCCGTTTCTGGTCAGCAGAGGGTTGCAGAGTGCTGGCCAAGGTGAACTTGGTCAAGTTCCTACCCACACAATCACTGAAACCCACTTTTTATCAAATAGCTTAAAGTGGTGAAAACTGTTTAGTGTTACTTTAACACCTCATCTCTGCTACCTGCAATGTCCTAAACATGTGATCTCTAGACATTTAGCCTGCTGGTCATCAGAGTGTTTATTTTTGATGGTTTTCATTCACTATAAACAATTATATAAGGAAGGATACTGGGTAAAGTGAGCAAAGGTCATAATAAACAACCTAGAGCTGCCTGGTAGGCCTTTGATGCTCTTGTTTTGTGCTTGTTTTTGGCCCGTGGGAAGAAAATCAGAGCACCAAGAGAAAACCCACCTGTGTGAGAAAACATGCAGTTTGCGTAGTTTGCAGCTGAGGTCCAAACCTTCATGTAGTGAGGCAACAGCTCTAACAACTATGGCTCATGCAGTCAAACCTGCATCCTTCAGTTGAATTATTTTTTTGGAGGCTACCGTCTCACTGGAGCACGACCCAGACCTCATTTTGATTTTTACGTTGAACCATTCTTGTCTGGATCTGAGCGAGTCGTCCGTTGAATTCACTGACTGTGCAGATGTTTTTTTTATTGTTGCATGAGTTAGAATTCAAGGGAGGTGAACTCTTGTCTGCAAGTGCAGTAAAGAGACTCTTATTGTGACAGTCTGCAAGCTAAGCAGTGCTCGACAAGCAACGCCGGGTGAAGTGGGAGGAGAGATCTGGCATCATCAATGTGGTGATTGAGAGAAAACGAGCTGAACACGATGTGGCGGGGGAAGTAATGAGAAGAGGAAGGGAGATGTTCGTTCCAAGAAGGAAAAAGAAGGAGGGGATGGTTAGTGTTGATTTGCTGCTGCAGAGCTTCATCGAGGTGCATAACGCTGACAGATCCGTAATGGATTTCAGGATGTGCTAAACGCCTCTGCAAATCTGCCAAAGAGTGGGCCAGATCAGATTTCAATCCCTAAAGCCAAAGGTGCCAAAGTGCGAGAACGAGCGGAGCTGTAGATTAAACATGAACTGACCCCCCTTTCTGTCTGTGTTCGACCTTTAGAAAGGCCAACAGGAGATCACATTGTAGCACGTGACATTTCTCAAATGGAATACTTCCCATAAAAGGCTGATGTGTGTTTGGACGGTGTAATTCACACGCTGCATGTCTCTGTCCTCCAGTTTCTTCCAAGATGGCTTGAAGACAGCAGATAAGCTGAAACAGTACATTGAGAAGCTGGCAGCGGATCTTTACAATGTAAATACTCTCATCTCTTACACACCTTTATTAGACACCCTACCTCCTCTTTTAAGCATCTGCAAAGCTTTGTGAGGCTTTTCTACTCTTTAAATTGATAAATAAGTTTCTCTTCATATAAATTATTTACATAATAGATTACTAAGTCTCCAATCAAAGAATGCACACAGAAACTAGCAGTGTTGTTTGTGGTGCTAGTTTAGCGTTTGATTCATAAACTTAGTGTAGAAATGTGAAGAAAACAGTTTGGATTTGTTTTTTCCTTAATGTTGTTTAACTAAAACGTATACGTGTAATGGTTTACGCTGTCTTTTATGCAATAGTTTTTTAACAAAGCTAATCTTTCGTTGATAACTGTTTTGATCAAATCTTGAAAATAACTATGCACAATCTCAAGTTATACTGCAACATCCCACACCGTTTGCTATAAACACCCCATATTTCTGCTCAATAGCTGTAAAAATGGCCGGGGTCAGCCTGTATTGTGTTTGGGAATTCAGATCACTGTGGCAGCCATCTTGGATTGGGTTAGTTTTAGATCCTGCGATTCATTTCTGGGAGGTTCACTCAGATTCACCCAGGGGGTTGTGTGATGTTTAGCTGACCCTACAGACTAAAAACCACACTTTCATTTCACCTTTTGTCGGCGGGTGATCATATGTCCCCAGCTACCAATCTATCAGCCTTTCTCAACCAACAACCACCTCTGTTCAGCGTTGCTTCTTCTTTCCACAGATAAAACAAACTCAGGATGAGGAAAAGAAGCAGCTTACTGCTTTGCGTGATTTGATCAAGTCCTCGCTCCAGCTGGACCAGAAAGAGGTATGAGACACATTAAGCTAAATTTAAACCAAACGTTTGCCAAAAACTAAGCAGCACTGGTCTAGAAACAGCCAGGAGAGCTCCGATTCGGTCTGGTCATTACCGCGTTGGAGCTCGTCTCCTGCAGCACAGAGCGAGTGCCCAGTGCTGTACCATGCTGGTAGCCAGTGTGTGGTCGGCCTTGCTGGTGACCAGTGTTGTGCCTCACTGGCTGCTCAGTGGAAAGCCACTCACTGCCCAACTCTCTCACTCTCACGTTTAGATCAGAACTAATCTTATTTAGCAGCATGGGCTCCTTCTGCTCTCTCACTTCACACACAAGCACTTAAATGTGTCTTTATGGTCAGTTAATTGTTTTTGTTTAGTGACTTATAAAAGTAGTCACGTCTGATTTTGGACGACACACGAGCACACGACACACTTCTTCACACCCACCTCCTGCACCTGAGCCAGATCTTTCACACCTCTCCCCTCTATCTCCTCCTTTCTGCCTTCTGCTTGTCTGGAATCAAGTCTAGAAGAGTAAGTGCAGCTGCATGTTGAGCATGCTGTGGTTGACAGTCGCGTGCTTTGACTCCGTAGGGGTGTTGCAGAGCATGCCCTGTGCATAACGTTGTTGTTCCTCGTAGTACTTTTATTGATTTCTATAAGAGCCTCTTCACCTTGGTGTTAGCATAGATACAATTGTAGAGTGTATGTGTCATTCTTGCATGTTATAACTAGCTCCCTTTACAAAAAAGTTCATTTTTGTTAAACGTCTGAATTGTCTGGCCTTTCACAGGACTCGCAGAGTAAACAAGGTGGCTACAGCATGCACCAGCTTCAGGGAAACAAGGAGTTTGGCAGTGAGAAGAAAGGCTACTTGTCAAAGAAAAGCGATGGGTAAGCAGAAGAACAAAACAATGGATTCAACAGTTGTTCTGCAGGTGAACGGAATTGGAGGCTATTTAGCACAAGCTTGACCAGTTCAACAAAGTACCAGTAATACTCGGAGGAAAAAAAAAGTTTGTTGTGCTTTGGAGTTTACCGTCAGTGTTGAGAATAAAATGAAATGTTGAGAACAAAGTAAAAATATTATATACAAAAGAATGTTCACCTGTGAAGATTACAGTCCGAAGTCCAGAATAAAGTCAAAATGCTGAAGTTGAAGGTGAAATGAGGATATTAAAGGAGAATTGTCAAGGTTGTAGTCAACATGTTGAGGTTGTAGTCCACTATTTAAAATGTAGTCGACAAGTTTTCCAGATGTGATTAATGTATTTTTAGTTTTAGTCAACATGCTGAGGTTGAAGTCATATTTTTGGTTGAAGTCAGAATGTTTTCAGTTTTAGATGACATGTTGAGATTGAGGTTGCATTCGACTTGTCATGGTTGCAGTCCGTATGGTGAGGTTGCAGTCGGTTTAGTAAGGTTTCAGTTGAAATGTTAGAATCACAAAATAATTTTTTTAAGTTTTTCCCAGAACTTTTTCTCTCTTATCAGAAAGTATTTTATAGACCGTTTCCATATGACTGTATTCTGGACATGATTTCTATATTCTTGTTTATCTTGTTCTCAACTTTTAACTTTAAACTCAAAGCTTAGCATGAAAACATTTTCTGGTTTCTAATCGTTTTCCCTCCTGATTTACCCTAATTTGCTGTCACAGACCAGCGTCCAGCACAGGAAATAAATCACATTTTTGGTCATTTACATAAAAATGACACAAACAAGCAGGTAGTTGTCTAAAACAAAAGGAAGTTGTCAACATGAACAACAGTTGTCAACAGTTTTGTTATGAATAAAACTCATAGTGAAATTTTATACTTTTATACTTTATTTTATACAAACACAGTTTGCAGTATCAAAGGCCTCCAAAAGACAGGTTTAATAAGAAAGATTTTTTTCTTGGTTTCTATTACAGTTTTTGGAGACATTAGAATCAGAAAATCAGACATTGGAATTAAAAAGTGTTAAAACAAATGCTCGTGTGATGACGGTAATAAAATCATAGTAGCTTTAACATTTATAAGGCAGGCAGAAAAGAGGTGACGCGACAGCATCTTGTTAATGTGTGGGGCATCCTCTCACAGGCTGAGGAAGGTGTGGCAGAGGAGACAGTGCTCTGTGAAGGGAGGCATCCTCACCATCTCTCACGCAACAGTGAGTACACGACCAGCACCGACACACACACGCACACACACGCACACACACACATGCACCGACACACATGCACTGACACACATGCACTGACACGCACGCACACACACGCACACACACACACACACACACACACGCACGCACGCACGCACGCACGCACACACATACACATGTGAACCCACCCAATACCCTCAGGAGTGACTGTGTGGATCAAAGAGGGGGAATATTGTGCAGGGAGGATGTGCCGGGCTTTTCCAATCTGGAGGCTGGCAAGAGTTGGATTGACATAGATGGGTTGCCATGGTAACTCCCCCCTCCTCTTCCATGTGCCCCATCTCAGTCCCTCCCCCTCTGCTGCCTGCTGCACCGCGGTGACTCATCTCTTATAGTGTGTGTGTGTGTGTGTGTGTACTGTATAAGCTGGCACATCACCGTTGTTCTTTGTGCAGAAGATGTAGCACAGGATGATCCTATTTTTGATGCTGCATTCCTGTGTGTTAATTATAATATTACATTACATTGTGATATATTATGTTCTATTTAAACGTTTCAAAGAGAGCAGCTGGTCTGGTGGAAAAATATGTGAATCCAAACGGTGACATCATGTACTTAAAAAATGAGGTCAAAAGGGAATTTTATAGGTTTAGAAAAACCAAAGTAATTAATCAAATAAATTGGAGGCCAACAGAGTTCCAGCAGCGAAACATTAATAACTGTCTATATTTGATAAAGCTTAGGCATTTATTTGTTATTAATGCACAAGAAGGGAGGGAATATAAATTCAGTTTAAGCTGAGTAATAAGTAAGTAAATGAGTCACACTATCACATGGAAATATCTGTTTTTCCTGGGTTCTTGAATTGTAAGAGTTTTCCTTAATAATGACTCGAATATTTCATTTATTAAAACAATTGAGATTTAACATCCTAACATATTTTACTAAATAATCTTAAAGCTGCAATAGCAAATCTGCAAAACAAGCCAGCTTTGAAACACAAACTCTCACTCCTCCTGTTGGCTATCATCCCTAGGCCACGCCCCCCAGATATGGATACGTGCATTGCCACTGGAAACCAGATAGCGCTAAACACCAGTCGCTGTTTTCTAGGTCCAGACGTTGTTTGTTGTCCGTGGCATCAAACAGTGTTTTTCTTTTTGGACTCCGGTGGTTTGTCCTAAAGTTGAAGTGGTAGCAGCTGGCTGTTTCTCCTCCTCTGATGTTATTGAGCCGAGAACCTCTCACACCAGTGGTGTTGAGCGTCAGGATCGGAGGACCCAGGCAAATGCGAAAGTGCAGCGGTTTGGTGAGACAGACAGTCGGATGGATAAAACGTTGGTTTGGGCATGACCCATGTTACTCATGAGGCACAGGAGATAAGTGCTCGCCTCGTAATCAGAAGGTTGCAGGTTTGAGCCCCACTCAGTCGGTTGCTGTTGTTGTGCCCTGGGGCAAGACACTTAACCCACCTTGCCTGCTGGTGGTGGTTGGAGTGACCGGTGGCGCCTGACCCACCTCTGTCAGAGTGCCCCAGAGCAGCTGTGGCTACATCGCAGCTCATCACCACCAGGGTGTTAATGTGTGTGTGAATGGGTGAATGACTGATTGTGTTGTAAAGTGCCTTGGGGGGTTGTAGAACCCTAAGAAGGTGCTATACAAATCGAGGCTTTTTATCATTTACCATTTTTCAATCAACCTTCATGCGACCTTGGAAGGATGCGTCCTCAGATTTTGGACGCATCCTTCAGCTTAACATCAACATGCAGCTAGGCTAAGGGCAGCTAGCGTGAATAGAAACGTGTTTTATTGTTAATCTGAGGTTCGTCAGCATTCTTGCTCCTAGGTTTCTGTGTTGTCTGCTTCCATAGGTGAGCTAACATTTTCTGGTTGACTTTTGTTGCTCTTCACCATCGAGAGCGAGCTTTGAGTCAGGTTAGAAGGTTTGGCTCTGCTCCTTTATTCACCAGCAGGGAGGAAGAGCTCAGCTGGTGCTGGATGATTCTGACTACTTGTGTGCCTGTGCCATTCTGTTGTTGGTGTTTGCTTTTTTCATGTTGCCATATTGTTGTTAAGATGTGAACATTCACATAGCTGCTGCCCCACACATCCTTCCTGTGAGCCACAAGTAGATCAGAGGAAGCGGTTACCGTAGAAATACATGAAGAAAGGGTTTTGAGCAGTGAGGGGGGCTAAATCTTTGACCTATAAGTCTCTCCATGGGCTTTGCTTTGGTGCTAATCATGTTGGAGCTTATAATTCCTCTCAGTGAGGGAGCGGTTCGCCACCTCTCTACTTCTTTAGCGTTGGTGGCAGCTGAACTCTCGGTGACATTCGTTGACATGGCATGTTGCCAGCAGGCCAGCCAGGCCTCATGTTGGCTCGTCAGCATTTCGTTAGCATGTGCGCTATTCCCTCCTCTGCCCAGACGCTGGCAGGAGACAAAGCTGTGTGTGAACGTGCCAAACAGGTCGATTATTACAGTACAACAAAGTCCAGATTCCTGATGGGTCGTGTGTGTGCGATGCTTTCGTAGCCTAGTTTGTCGAAGCTTTGCTAAATAACTAGAACAGGAGTTGATGCATTTATCAGCAGTAATTATGCAAATCTTTTATCAGGCAGAAATACCATCTGGTGGCTCTGGCTTCTCATATGGGATCATTTCCATTATTCATCCAACTGACTGATACAAACATCCAAACTGAATAAACCCCAAATGTATCAGCATCATCTGGTCCTTGTCGTTAAATGTAGAGGTGACCTGTTCTAAGTTATTCAAACTTTGAATGTCTTTGATGTGGGCCTTTCATGCTGCCTCCTTTACTGAACATTTGTCTGGCATAAGCGGTTTTATCTCTCCTCTCTCTAAAAGCCCACTCACGTCTAATTTACAGGCTTCCAGAGAGGCTGCTGAGAGGCAGAACTCATATCTTGTTAGCTGCACCACCAGTACTTCGCGCTGAGCTATTCCCCCGGTAGATAATCAGATAAGGGCATCCTTTACCATCAGTAGGAAAGTAGAAAACAATCTAGTTGTAGAAATACAAAAAGACACAATCGAAGGCTAATTACTGGAAATATCTAGTTTAGCCTTTACTCTAATGATGCGATACGACCAGAAACAACAACACGCTTAATGAGCTCCTCGGACCTCACAGCTAATTTCACTTTCTGTGACTTTTTTTAGTCCAATCGACAACCGGTGAAACTCAACCTGCTCACCTGCCAGGTGAAGCCCAGTGCCGAGGACAGGAAATGCTTTGATCTAATTTCTCGTAAGTCACACACACACACACACTCACCTGCTTTGTTATAAAATATAAACGTCTCTCTGCTGAGCGTCTCCTGGCCTCTCTACAGATAACCGGACGTATCACTTCCAAGCTGAGGACGAACAAGAGTTTGTGGCGTGAGTATTCCACAGAAAACTTAACGGTCTCATTCTGATCATTTACACATTTAGTTTTGGTGAAACTAGATCTAAGCTCCGCCTTAAGGCTTCAATCTGATCGTTTGTTTTTAAACTTTTTTATTTAATCAGAATGAATCTGTTTAATTCTGATCCTCGTGGGCGGAGACATGTCTGACGTCACGGACGGATGAAAGATATGTGGTTTGGAGCGAGTCGGGTCGCTGCAGCCTTGTACTATAGTTTCTCACAAACACTTACATGTGCACACACACACACACACACACACACACACACACACACACACACACACACACACACACGTGTAGTTATTTTCCTCTGATGACCTTGATACAAAAAAGTTTCTAACACATACAGATAAACAGATAGTGTGTGTGTGTGTGTGTGTGTGTGTGTGTGTGTGTGTGTGTGTGTGTGTGTGTGTGTGTGTGTGTGTGTGTGTGTGTGTGTGTGACAGCAGCTCATTGTGCTGCACAGTGAGCTGCAGGAGGCCCCTGCTTTAGTGTTTCCTGCCTGTGTGATTGACCACAGTCGTGGGTGGGCGTTCGTGCGTCGATGTTCAACCGGAGATTATTCACTCGTGAGCAGAAGTCAGTCGTCTATAAAATCGCTACTAGAGTTATAATAAAACCTCACATTTCCATGTACCTGAACATCACAGCAGGTGTAGGTCAGTGAGCGATCTGCAGCTGATTAATCATATTCAAAAATCCTTCAGCTGCAGGACAGGAGCTAACCGCTAACAGCTCACCTTATTGTTGCTAAAACAGACTCACAGATCAAGCTATATTCCTTTTACCGTTTCTCACTGATTTATCTGAGGAAACAAGGAAAACCAGGGGAAACAATTTTTTATAAGGAATTTGTAAACAAACAAAAGGTGAATTCTGAACTCTTGTTTGTTTTGTTGTATATTCAAACATTCTAAAGAATCTCCTTTTCCTCTTTTTCAGATGGATCTCGGTGCTGACCAACAGCAAAGAAGAGGCATTAAACATGGCGTTTCGTGGCGAGCCGAGTAGCGGAGGGGAGGACGGATTAGAGGACTTGACTAAAGCCATCATAGAGGACGTGCTGCGCATGCCGGGCAACGAGGTCTGCTGCGACTGCGGCGCTGCAGGTGTGTGACGCCGCCGCCATCTGCAGGATCTCACCTCAGACCTTTAACTGACCGCAGCCCCTCAGATTCTAGTTACACTTCAATAACCCCCCCCACACACACACACACACACACACACACACACACACACACACACACACACACACACACACACACACACACACACGCCAACCCAAAACCTTGAACAAACAAGTGTGTGAACGTGCATGTGCGCTAAAGCTGTTAGCATTCAGGAATCAGCTCGGGCCTGATCCCCCCTTCTCCTCTCCTCCACATCAGGAAGCCAAGAGTCAGCACTCAGGAGTGTCATAGGCTCACACACACACACACACACACACACACACACACACACACACACACACACACACGTACTCCACATAAACAGCAGTTTTCTAACCAGCTGATTGGATTATTTTGTGCTGTGTGTGTGTGTGTGTGTGTGTGTGTGGGGGGGGGGGGGGGGGGGGACAGAAAAACATGTTTCCAGGCTTGAGAAACAACATTGCATCACTCTCCAATTTTGGTTCTTTTTTAAACACAAATAAGGTTTTTCTTTACCTTGCTGAGGTTTCGTTTGCGGCTGCAAACATCCTCAGAGCTGACGCTGGTGGTGGCGTCACTTCCTACTCTGTTCAGAGGACTTTGTCGCCCTCCGCTGCCCACGGATAAACGGAGTAGGAAGTGACGCCACCACCAGCGTCAGCTCTGAGGATGTTTGCAGCCGCAAGCGAAACCTCAGCATGGTAAAGAAAAACCTTATTTGTGTTTAAAAAAGAACCAAAAATGGAATTTGAAGACAAACACAGAAAGAACGTACATAAGATATTACATCACTCTGTTGCATAAGTCACACACGCTCTGTCGACCCCTAAAACCTGCCGGGACAGGAGGTCGTATGGTGCTGCTGCATCCTTCAGCATGTTGGGTTTCGGTGGATTAAACACGTTTCAGATAGGCTGTGGTGCTACCAGCCTCCATTTTTAATTTGTTGTTTTTAGAATTAGCTCAACGGTTTTTGACTGCGTTCCTGCCGGCGTGAGAAGAAAGAGGTCGTGGTCTCGTTTGATGTTCTACCAGGAACACACTCTCTTTCTCTCCCTCTCTCAGGAGGTCACAGCGGAGTAATTTGCTCATCATGTTGAACACACTCTTAGTGACCTGTCATCTGCTCACACCTGGCCCTCTTGTAGTTACACTTGTTTGTTTGAGTCCGCAGCCCAGTTTTAGGGCCTAAATCTGACAGATTAGAGCCAGATCCAGCTGTGACGCTGATCAGTCTTTGCATACTTTAAACAGATATTTGTTGTTGTCTGCAGAGCCTAAGTGGCTTTCCACCAACCTGGGAATCCTCACCTGCATCGAATGCTCTGGGATCCACAGAGAGATGGGCGTCCACATTTCTCGCATCCAATCCATGGAGCTGGACAAGTTAGGAACCTCAGAACTCTTGGTGAGTGGAGCCCATCAGTTAAACACGATCAGTTTCTGACGCTCACGTTTGTTTCTTTCTCCTCAGCTGGCCAAGAATGTAGGGAACAGTAGTTTCAATGAGATCATGGAGGCGAACCTCCCCTCTCCTTCACCAAAGCCCAACCCCTGCAGTGATATGTAAGTCCTCCGGAGTTTCACAGCCAAACCACCACCTCCTCATCATCATCATCACATTCCCCCTCTCTGCAGGACGGTGAGGAAGGAGTTCATCAACGCTAAGTATGTGGACCACAAGTATGCGAAGAAGACGTGCATGTCAGCAGCTGCCAAGATGATCGAGCTGTTTGAGGCGGTCCAGTCCCGGGACCTGCTGGCTCTCATTCAGGTCTACGCTGAGGGGGTGGAGCTTATGGAGCCGCTTCCAGAGACGGGGCCGGTGAGTGGGACTGTTTAGAGAAGGTTTCTAAAATCACACCAGATTTATTCATTTTAATTGGAGAGATGATTTTTTCTTTATTTCAATTTTCCTTCAAACAAGATGGACCTCAGTGGAGGTCCTGGTGACGTCTCCACATAGGTGCTCCCTCCTCTCAGTGCTGTTCTACCACATCAGCATATCCTCTGGCAGCGGCTCTCGCCATGTCAGACTTCAAATGAAATGATGTAATTGGCTGCTGCTAACTCATTAAACTACGTGTTGAATTTCTCTCTCTGGAAGGGAAACTCCTGTAAGTGTAAATGCAGCAGGGCAATGGAGGCCTATAAGGACCTGATCTGACACCAGAGGAAGCAGCAAATTGATAATCGAGTTCAACACCGGCACATTCACTCCAATTCAACTGTTTTTATGTGTGGCTCCTTGGCGTACTCATCTGCTTTTTATTATTATTGTTTTCTGGCTTTTTGCTGCAGCGCTTCAGGCATGAATGAACATTCAGTAACAAACGGTGGCTGCTGCGTCGTAAACATCACATGATCTGACCTAATCTGACGTAAAGGGGTCGCGGTTTCATAACAGTAACACAGCGGTTCCCTGATTAAAATCGGGATGCTGCGGCAGGGAGGTTGAGAGAGGATGCTGTGTGATGACGGAGGAAGCTGCTGCTGGTGTCTGCAACGAGAAGTCTGACTCATCTGGATCTGATCTGCTGCCGTCAGGGACTCAGAGGCTGCAGAAGGACACCCAAACCCTCAAAATGTAGAAGAAACAGAGTCCTTATGTTCACCTTTCAGTCGAGTCAAATCCTCTTTCCGTTTCTGCGCGTTGATAACCAATCTCCTTAAAAACACAAAAAGCTGCGTCAACATTGCAGAATTTTTATTTTTAGGAGCCATTTTGTTCACTGCAGTTTGTTTAATGCTAACACACACACACACACACACACACACACACGCACGCACGCACGCGCACACACACAGAATACAGAAACTGTCCAGCGTCTCACCATGCCTTTGCTGTGTTTTGTCGCCCCCTGCAGGAATCTGGAGAGACAGCACTGCACTACGCCGTACGGACATCCGATCAGACCTCGCTGCATTTGGTGGACTTCCTTGTGCAGAACAGGTACCGACCTCTGTTCAGGAACATCTAAATCCTGTCACGTGTGTATGGACTGGCCTTCTGGTGAGGGAGCTGAAGGAATGTACTCAAACACATGTGATCCTGAAGAAAATCAGGGAGATTTAGTGAAAACAGGCAGGATTTTTACTCTATATTTGATCTGCAGTAAAGCCTGGAAGAGCTGAGGTGGCTTAACGCTGCACGGCTTCTATTCCCACAAGGCAAACACAAATGGGTCAAGCTCTTCCTCTCTGCTTTAATTTATTCTCCACCACAGCTCCACCAGCCTCCACAGGAAGAAGCAGGATTCTTGTTATTTAATAACCACACTTTTACAGTTTTAGCTTATTTAAAACGTGCTTTTCATACATTGTGTTACAACGGGAATGTATCCCTTTTGTAGGAAACGCCTCCAGGTGCCCTGACCATACGAGTCTGTTGTTTTTTTCCTCTGCAGTGGTAACCTGGATAAGCAGACGGAGTGGGGGAACACCGCCCTGCATTACTGCTGCATGTACGAGAAGCCCGAGTGCCTCAAGTTGCTACTGAGGGGCAAACCGGCCACAGACATCAGTGAGTCAGGGTTCAGCCACCCATAAGCACAAATCACGGTGTTTTATTTTCTACATATATTTTTTTTTCTCCCTTTTTTCATTTCAGCCAATCAGAATGGAGAGACGGCTCTGGATGTTGCCAGGCGACTGAGGAACAGTCAGTGTGAGGAGGCAGTAAGTTACAGGAGGCCGAGTGGCCGGATCTGACCAGAATGAGCCCTCCTGATTTAAAAACACGGACTAAATTACAGAAAGTGGAGGCTTCAAACGCTTTTGAAGCTGCAGCTGTTTGATGGGACGAGTGTGGATGAGTCTGAACACTAGATGGCAGCGGAGCTGCTGTCTCCATCCAGAAGGGACAGGAGCAGCCAAGTGGAAGGAATTGTTCATGTGTGTTTGTTATTAACGCAGATCTGAACAAGCAGAACCAACGGGGACAAAAATAAATCTAGTTTAGAGGGATTGAGCTTTGAAATCCTATCATAGTTTGCTTTTGCCATCTTGTTGTAGTTTCCCATAACAAGAGCAGCTTATAGATAGTTTTGTTGTCTCTTTCAGCTTGTCCAGGCTGCAGAGGGGAAGTTCAACCCTCACATCCATGTGGAGTATGAGTGGAGCCTCCGCCTGGAGGAGATGGACGAGAGTGATGACGACCTGGATGATAAGGTGCCTAAGCTGCTGAAATTTGCCCCCGGATTTAGAAAAACTTGTGAATTTTAAACAAAAAAAGGCAGCATTTAAGAAGATCCAGTAAAAAGTCACCCTGATGACCTTTTCTTCTGCCGTTCTGCTGGTGGATTATTGGATTTCAGTGAGAGCTAATCTCTGTAGCTTCACTTGCTGGAGGAGAGCTAGTATTCATTGTCTCTAATGTTCATCAAGTTAACAGCTGTTCTAGCCAAGACTGGCTGTGCATGCAAGAAAAACAAAGCATTATTTTTACTCTCTTTATAAAGTTGATGTACAACTGAATATGAGCTGTTTTCGCTTTAAAGGTGCAGTATGTAAAAATATTGTGAGAATTTTACAGCAAGAAAATCCCAAAGGTGCTTTTATAAGACACACCATGCCGGTAAATGGGCGTAATATTACCGCAATGGTATGTCTGCGTGGCTGCGTGAATTTTGCGGCATTCGTTCCGCCTCGCTTGGTAGTAATATTGCGGTAATGGTCTGTCGTATGCGCCCCGGCGCAACAGAGGCAGATGTCATGATGACGTGGGGAGTTATTGCTGAGCTCCGGCTGGCAAATCTATTGAAAATGAAAGTAAACACAGGCAATAAGGTTTGCTTTTTGTGCAAAATCAGCTGAGATGGCAAACTGGAGCGCCGCAGCGCTCCATGAGCCTTTTTGTTAGAGCTGAAGCTCAGATCACCAGAGACTGCACAGGGACTGATGGGGACAGACACCTTTAGGAGCTGCTTGTTAAATAAAGGTAACGATCACGGCTTCAATCGCAATAAAAAGCAAGTTATGTCCAAGATAAACGGAAGCCTGCGGCAGCGCAGAGCCCAGCCCCATACCCCCTTTATGCCGCCATCACCTAATCTTTTATAAAATTGCCACGATTGCGCCACATTACCGCCATGGTCTGATCTTATAAACAGCCTTTATCCTCCCTAGAGAGCCGCGGCAAATCCTGTATTGAAAATGCTATGGTCCTGTAAAAACAGCTCAAAACAGTCAAATGTTTCAGTCATGAAGCATGTTTCATATCCAGTTGGCTGCGGGGATTGTCAGTTTTTCCTCCTTTCCAAACAAAGGAAGGAGGGACGTCAGGGTTTCCCCCAGCGCCGCCAGGCTTTGCTTGGCCACCCGCTAGGCTAAGAGTCATGCCCCGCCCCCCTCCCCGACCCTACCGTGTCCGCTGACACGAACGGCGCAACGAAACTAGAGCCCCCCCATCACCTGATACTGTTGAGAAACAGCAGCAGAACGTGTGCAATCACCCCCGCTGTCACAGAGGAGCGCTGCGAGATGGAGCGCGCGATCCCCCCCTTCCCCGACGGCCGAATCCGCCAGGGTTAACTAATTTTCTGGGGGAAACCCTGGACGTAACTATTGTTTACCATCAGTGAGTGTGGGGTTGCCGTGTCCCCTGCAAGCTAATGCTGCAGCGCTGACAATTGTAATTTGACAATGGCCGGCAAACAGCTCCAGAGTTGTTTAAATTGGTGGCAGTTACTAAATTTTACCACAGGACGTAATTTTTACTTCATTTCGACACAATGCACCTTTAATGCAGAAATTTTAGGGCAAACAGATTTCTTAAAAAAAAAAAAAACTTTTTTTCTCCAGTATCCAGAGATTTGCTGCTCGTTATTTTTGTCAATAAAGATTTAAGTTGCTTCTTTGCCAAAAATGTGTAGAAAAAGTAAATTTTTCTACCTTGATTTTCAGAAATGTGCAGAAACCACATTGGGGGGCTGTTAGCTTGAGTCAGGTTTAGCTTTAAACGTCAAGAAGCTGTACACACGGGCATTTAAAACTGATGTTGTATTATTGAGTTAATATTTTGCAGTAACTTCATTGACTTGTTGAAAACGTTTTGAACTGGGAAGTGGCTTAAACTTTAGCGAAAGTCAAAAGCAGAGGCATGTGGCTCCAATGACACTCTTAGGCTTTTTCATGTCTAAATTTGAGAAGAAAACAAGATATTGATTTAAAAATGGAAGAAACAAGCATCAAAATGTTTCTTTGTGCTGAAGAAGAGCCTCCCTTCAGGTTTGTTTGTTTGTTCTTATTAAGATCCCCATTAGCCACTGTTAAAACAGTTGCTATTCTTCCTGGGGTCATATTATCATCATCAAATAAACATAAGGAATGCATCAACACTGGGCTCACAAGCAAACTATCCATTTTCATCTACAATATTCATATCCACTATAATGTAAAGGATGGGTAGTTTACATCTTACTTATGAACCATAAAATGTGAGATTCCATAGAAATATGAAATATCAATCTGATGGATCTTTGAATATTTTAACCAAAAGATCAGAACTTTTTATTGCAGGGATTAAACGACACTTCGTATTAACTCCAAGGAAAGAGAGAGAGTCAGGTTTAAAATAGTTAAGAAATTTATTTCTACACAATTTAATCAAGGCTAACTTTAACACTCTGTGTACTGATGGACTAAGGTGGGGTGAGACGTGATGAATGATGATGGTGTGTGTGTGTAATGTTATTCAGAACCAGCGGATCCGGAGAAGCAGTTAGTTCTGAGTAGGAGTGAATGTTTCGCTCTAAACTTTAGTAGGAGATTTATAACACACATGAAACGCCATCTGTCGGTCTACATACCCAGGGGAAGCCTCCGATCAGATCCAGAATGCCGAGGTCCTTGTGGACCCTCTTTGGTACCGAAGCCAGTAGAAAAGCAGCGGTGCTGACCAAACCAGTCTTGGAATGCTTCCAGGTCACGACAGGTTATCACTGGCGTCTCCGAGACCCTGAAGGGGTCGTGAGGTTCAGCTTTTATTCTGAAGGAACCGTTGCGGTCAGGTGTAACTTCCAACAGATTTTATCAAGCTTGTCTGAGGTTCTTTATGGCTGAAGAGGAAGTCCGCATGGCCTGTCCGAGACTCCTCTAGAACACTTTGAACTAAAGAAAAGGCGGCGTTGAATAGTCTTTATAATTGTCATATTTTGGTTTACTGGCGAATCAGAATTTGACATGCAAAAAGAGGGTTTATACAAACACCACAGAAAACCACACCTCATGCCAGAAACAAAGGTTCTGATTGGATCAGACAAAAGGAAATGTGTCGTGTGACTTTAGCATTATGTGTCCTTAGTGTCTAGTGCAAATGTCCAGGATTATTATTACTTGTAAAATACTACTGATCACAGGATTATAATATCAAGTAATAACATTGTCATTTCACAGATTGATTGAACATTGGGCTCACATTATTATTGGTAATTAACAAAGTTGTTGATTATGTGTTTATCAAAAGAGTGTTCTTCGTCTTGAGCTGTAACAGAGGTGAAGCAGTTCGAGAGGGTGCTCGCTGCAGAACTACAAAGGCGGAGCTGCACCATAAGGTGGAGCTGCACCAGAGTCAGCCCCGCCCATTCACGCAAACTCAGCCTAGCCCACTGACTTCCGTTTTTGTTTTCAACTTTATCGCAAACTGACCTGACCCACATGAATTACGGCTGTTACTAGTTTACAGTCGTTAATGCTATGTTCTATGCTCCAATTAAACAAGATAAATATAACTTGCTACATGACAAAGTCTGAATATATCCCGAAATAAAAAAGTTTCTCTTAGCGAATATCTGCCCACAGCCGCTCTAATAAAACTCCTGTACAACAGCATGTACCATCACCATGTGGGTTCTGTTAGTCCAGTGGCAAGATCGTTTGAGTTAAGTTTTGCTTTCCCCTCAGCTGATGCTGGTTCGATTCTCGGTGGGGTCGGCAACAATCTATTTAGCCAGCTGAAACATTGAATTTGTTCATATTTTAGTTGTAATGTTCATTTTCAGCAAAATATTTATGTCTCTACAAGTTCTTTGAATTTGGTCGTTCCTAAACAGCATTTTAGTTGAAACTCTGCTCACAGATGGACTCACACTGGCTAAATAAACGAATGAATAAATAAAAAAAACACATTAGTCATTATATGTTAAACGGCATACCAATAAATTGTTGTAAACATAGTACTGGCAAGTGTAGCTAGAAATGAGGAAAAGAGATTATAGGATATTTCCACTGCTGGGAGGCGAACCCGCGCAAAACTGCATGTCAACCTGACACCATCACCACTACACCACCATATCTGATAAACACTAGGTGGCGTTACATTTTATTATGCTATTTAGTGTGTCTTTGGAGATGGGATGTATGGTTTATTGGCGGTGTCTCAGTAGAAGTCATTTCAGAAATAATTTGTCAGAAAATTCACAGAATATCCAGATTTGAGAACCAAAACCAGACCCGCTTCGGGGGAGGAGACCAAATTGAAGCTGAGATGGGAAGAAAATGCATGAATGAGGCCAAAAATGGCTTTGGCGTGTTTCTTATGAGGAAATGACAATATAACATGATTAAAAGTTCCAAAAGTTAGATTTTTAATTATATGGAACCTTTACAAAAACTGTTCAATTCACTTCTCAACTCCATCCTCAATCTTGCATTTTTTAGCCATAACACCCTCTTTGGTTCCAGAATGCTATAAAGCCTGACAACTGGAAGGAATTGGACTGACTCTGATAGAATGGGCGGGGCTGATTCTGGAATGGGCGGGGCTGACTCTGGTGCAGCTCCACCTTCTGGTGCAGCTCCGCCTTTGTGGTTCTGCAGCGAGCACCACTTGAGCAGTTCAGATGAGCAGAGTGCATGAAAGACCTTGGCCACTATCTCATGTAGATTAGCCTGTCAGAGACTTTATGTCTCTGCTCGAGCAGACACAGCAGATCATGACCTTTAGATCAAAAACAGGACATTCATGGCGCTACAATAAGAATACACAACAATACAACAACAAAATATAGTACATCTCACAGCAACATAAAAACACAATTTCCCCCCACACAAAAGACAATAAAATAAACAATTAAACCATAAAGTAAATTTAACATAATATTCATATCTTCTTCCAACTCATGTCAAACGGGTATAAATAAATAATCTCAACCTTTTACAAAAATCACTCCTTTGTAACTGACCCCTCAAGAATTGCAGTAAACCATTCCATTCCACCATTGCTCTATAGAATACTGACCGGCTTTGAATAAAATTAGTTCGACTAGCTGGCAACATAAAACAACCATCAGCTTGACGTGTAGCATGTTGGTGAACATCTTTAAAGAATGTCAGCTGATTAAAAAAAATCAGGTGTTTGTGTATTTATAATATTCCTAATACATTTTATAAGTAAATACTTTAATCTATTCCTTACCCATGCCATTTCAGTATGCATATCCTCACAGCCTTTTCTAAATGAACTATTCAAAATCAACTGAGCTGCCTTATTTTGTGCTACCTGTGATTTATATAGCTTCTGTAGTAGCAGCCCAAATTATTGCACAGTAGTTCAAGTGACACATAACAATTGATTCAACTAATAATTTTCTACTTAAATATGGAATGCATTTTTTGCCGTTCCTAACCATTGCCATGTTCTTCCCCATTTGAATTAAAATCTGTTTCACTTGACTGTTCTAGCTGAGCATTTCATCAATTATTAGACCAAGCAACCTAACTTCTTTTACTTGCTCAATGGGCATTTGCCTTATACTTAAATTCAATACAGGTACAACAAATGAGATGATCCCATAACCATACATTTAGTCTTCTCAACATTAATAACTAACTTGGTTTCATTGATCCAACCTTCTACTAACCTTAATTCATTTTTCAATACTGAATTTAATTCCTCCAAATTAATTTCCGCCACATATAAATGTCAAGTCATCAGCATATAATACAATAGTCGCACACTCTAACATAAATGATAAATCATTTGTGAAAATAGAAAATAACAATAAGAATAACTGCCATTAAACAATACCGTAAACTCCCTCCCAGTTAAATAACTTTTTACCCATTTAACAGCTGATTTATGAAAACCATACAACCGTAATTTCTCCAGTAATAAATTATGGTCCACTACATCAAATGCTGCACTCATATCCAATAATACTGTCCATGTTAATTTCATTCTGTTACGTATCAAAGGGATCAAATTTTTCACCATCTAATTGACATAACATAACCTTTCATACACATTCAAGGCTGAACCATCTGCTGGGGCCCAGATGCCCAAAACAACCTTTGCCCAATTATTGTTCCTCAAAGGAGACATACTGTAAACAGTCTTGCTCAAGGATTCCTGCCATCTCTGCGTAGAAGCCAGACGTCAACATTCTTCACTCTGAGTAAGTGAAGACTACATGACTTTACAACTCATAAGCTTAAATAATCATATGTGGTGAATGAACAAGATGTTTAAATCAAATGTTTGGGTAACCTGTGCTTAAATCAATTAATTTGACATGAATGTTGTTCCTACAATGATCCACTTATTTCACTAATCAACAACAACATCTTTGTATCTGAAGAAGGCGTGGCTTTCTGAGGGATGTTGGTAAGACTCTAAACATGTCAAATTCTGTTTGCCAAACTTGGCCAGAACTCAACATTGTGGTTTATTAAAACAAGAATTACTTGCCGATTAATTCGGTTTCTAGCTGACTCTCGAACCGGCCAATTCAGGAACAAGCATCTTCGAGACATCTCTTTTGACATACAGTCAAAAACCTCTTCTCACGCTCCAAGCTGACACAGCCAAACTGCTCTTCTAAGAGCCAAAAATCCACCTTGGAGGCAAACAAGCATTCCAGCTTCCCGTTGTGACCTGGAGATATGTCAAGGCTGGACGGGTTGTATCGGAACTAATCTACGGGCTTCGGATACCTTGAGGTCGAGGTTCACCCGACTTCTGACAGTCTGGATCTGCACTGGGGTCTCCACAAGGGTAGTAGACACAACAGATCATGTCTGATGGCTTTTATCGATAACCAACTCTCTAGTTTATAACCAAACAACAAATTCTTTTACACCCAGATTTCACAAGTTCTCTCAGATGCAAAGAACAGTTTTGCTAAAACATCTAGCTGCCATCACACCACCTCACACATCACATTACATCACCTCACATCCACTACATCACATCTCATTATTCACATCTTGTCATGTATAATAATTAGTTTAGGAAAAGAATTAAATTCAATTTATAAACTATATACTTGACTCTGTCTGAATTAATACGAAGTGTGTTTATGGTCCTGAACAAGTAGAAGTAACTATAATCTTCTGATTAAACATTCAAAGATCAATCAGGTTGATATTTCATATTTATATGGAATTATCACATCTTATTAGTCACAATTAAAATTGTAGTTTCACGCTACACAATTATCCATATTAGTCATCCAATCATTAGTCATCTGTGCTAGTGCCGTTGTTGTCGAGTATCCCTTTTTTTCTGGTGATGCTCTGATTAACGTCCTGATGTCCCTTCTGCAGCCCAGTCCCATCAAGAAGGACCGCTCTCCGAGGCCGCAGAGCTTCTGCCACTCCTCTAGCCTCTCCCCCCATGACAAGCTCTCCCTGCCGGGCTTCATCAGCCAGCGGGACAAGCAGCAGCGTCTCTCCTACAGCGCCTTCACCAACCAGATGTACAGCGCCTCCACCGACCTCAGCTCCTCGCCGGTGGCCGACGGGCCGCCGCTGCCGCCCAGGAACCAGGGCAAAGGTCAGACATGGCTGCTCCGGGAGCTCACGCTTCCATTTGTAGATGCCTCGGATTTATCGGCTTTTGACGGGAGAAAATCGGTTATGTTACCCAGAAAGTCTTCATGTCTGTTTATATTTTACCACACACACACACACACACACACACCCTGCAGTGGTATGCAGTTTGTCAGCGCATAGATCAGAGGGCGGAAAGCAGGTGTCATCAAGATTACTTATAAGTAAACCTTAAGGAAAACATGGCTGCAGGAGAGGGCAGGGAACGGAACGCTTAATACACACTTCATCGTTAATTCTGTATACACACACACACACACACACACACACACACACACAACTGTGGGTGTGCTGTCTCTGCAGGATTGCAATTAAAAATAACACTCCTCCCTCTGTTGATCTGTCACAACTTAAGCCTTAGACCAACATCACACGCTGCAGAAGCTGCGGTTGCAACATCTGAACATTCTGTTTCAGCATCAGAAGGGAATTTTTACTGAAGCAGCATTGTTTATCCTGTTTTTGCTGCAACATCTCATTTTTCATCAAGTCTTTGTTTACAGGTGCTTAGGTTGTTGCCCTGCAGATGTAAGATTTAGAAAGACAAAAGTTGTGTAACTTCATCTAAACAAGTTTAAAACAACAAATGATAATTCTGCTGCCAGCAGTTTTTTGTTTGTCAGCTTTAACGAGTTCATTAATTAAAGATGTTTCATGCAGGATGCCGAATAACAATCTGTAGCTCATAGCTGCAGAAAACGTTGTCCATGCAGGATGGATATGGGATATTGTAGAATTTTTGTAATAAAATTCTAATTCAAACAGTAAAACAGAGGAAGCTACATTTATGGCCCAGTTTTTGTGTTGTATGCTTTAATTATTTAATTTTTCAGGTTGAAAAAGGTGTTGCTGGATAAAAACTCAAATCTGATTGGTGGACAGGAACCGTGACTCTTATAAAACCTTCAACATCAGAGACAACCATCTGCAAACACACTTCTGAAGACCTGAGAGCTCATTATTATCAATATTTCATGACTTGTAAAGGAAATGAATGTCTGTTGAGCACTGATGGACCTCCAAACTAAAATATTCCACCGTGTTTTTCAAGTGGAATATCTCTGCTATGAAGCACGGTGGAAGTAGCATCATGGCAATGTCTCAGAGATTTTTACATCAGAGTAGATGCTTATGATCCAAATGTTATGAAAAATTCCTTCAGATGTCCTGTCGATTCCTGATGCATTTCACTGAATGTAAATGAGAATGAGATTGCTACATTAGTTTGCCTTGATGTGGGACTTTCAGGCCGGAACTCACCTCTTAGCTTTGAAGGGGGCATATTTTGACTTTTTCATAAGTTGTAGTTCTACATTCAATGTAGAACATGTTAGTGAAGTTCTTGCATATAATCTCTCATACAAAGCAATTTCAGCAGTTTTATTTTTCAGTTTCAGTACCTTCCAGAATGAGCTGTTTCAGGGCTCTTTCGCTTTAAGGACTCAAGCTGGACCTAGCCACACCCACCCCTCTCCTAATAGGCTGCCAAAAGCTAATAAGCTCAAATTTCCAAGAGGAGCTCAGAGTAGAGCCGCTGCTCCTCCAGCGGTAGCTTTCTCTTCCTACATTCCCTGTTTGTGACATCACAAACGGGATGAAAAGGCTTCTTTAAGGCACATAATCCCTAAAACCAATTACTGACAGAAAACAGACTGACGTATTCTCCTGGTGTTTAGAGTGTTTATAAAGGCAGCGGGACAAGCTGCTCACATGGCAGCAAAAAAGGTGGGTTTAGCATAAGATGTCCCCAATAATCACATCTAAACCTATTTATGACGTGTTGAAAAGTCAGAACTCCTCACCATGCTGGTTAGAGGCTGATTACACGTGTTGGTAATTATGAGTGATTATTTCTGAATGAAAGTTTACGTTTTGAACTCTCCAGATGTCCCCTCTCAGCAGGTGCTGAGGAGCTCGCTGCTCAGCACCTGCTTTACACCGTTTCTCCTTTTTTATTTTGTTTTTCTTCGCTTGTCACTGATAAGATTCCATCTCGTTATTTTTCCAGTGTGTGGGAGCAGCTTTTTTTAAGAACGACATGTTTGGAAGATTCTCTCCCACACTCTTCATCTCGCTCTATTTTCTTCCTCTTCTTTATTATTTTGTTTTTGTTTTGTTTCTCTATTCTTTCAGCTCCACACTTGGCATTCCTTGGCTCTCATTCGCACTACGCCACTCTGGCTGGCACCCGACCATACATCAGTGAATATCTTGTTTTATGTTTTCCCCCTCTTTTATCCCTCGGTTGTTTCCTGCTTTACGGCTCAGATGTTCAGAGTCAAAGCTTTATTTGAACTTAAAGGAATAGTTCGGATCTTTTAAAGTGGGGTTCTGTGACGACGGCTAGTTTGACTGCAGATTTCTATCGTCCTAAACCTTAGCATTTTACTTTTATTAAAATGCGTTTATTGTTTGCTAATGACAGAGCAACCTGGGGCCCTTTGGAGGAGCTATGCAACCATAGCAACAAGTTCAACACCACATTGTTGGAGGTGCAAACACACCAGTCACGGTTAACTAGGGGTTGTATGAACTAGTCGACTACTCGACTAGTCGACTTCACTGCTCTGTAGTGACTTTTTATGCCTGTCATCGACTAGTCGCTGTCACGTGATAATGACAAGATGCAGTCCTCGGAAAAGACAGCAGGTGATGAGCCCCTGCGCATCTGGATCGAGGCGGAGGCGACGCACTGTGCCAGAGCGTCGGTACTGACACCCACCGTAAAACGGACATTTAACCAAATTGTGACCTTTTCCCTCTTGCAATTTAACCTTCCCCTCACCCCATCCTAATCTTAACCAGCTTGCGCATGCAAAGCTCTGATCGTTGACGCGCTCCAGACATCTGCGTCCTGAGCACGGCCACAGTAACATTATCAAATCAGGTGTCACCACTCAAAAACAAATTTAACGTGATCGTTCATGTCTGCTCATTTCCTTTTATGTTTTCTGTCTTTTATTTTTGCCTGATGCACCCCGCTGCTGTGGTGCGGGGCGCATCATCTGTTTTGTCCTCCGGTGACACACTGCGGCCGACGAGCACTCCGCTGTTTTTGCGGTCGGTGGATCTTTTAGAACTGCAGTTCAAAGGTATCTCATGAGGTGAATATAGATGAACCCAGGTAGCAGTTTTTTTTTTAGGATTGCGAGGAGATGCAGGAAGATAAACAGATACAGGACAGAAAAATAGTCAAATAAAAACAAGTAAGTTTTTGTACCTGCTGGTTGCAACAAACTGACACCATTGAAGGTAATCAGAAGTGAGGAACAGAAAATGAAATAATTATTTTAATGTTTAGAGCAGCAGGAACTCTGAGAGGCTGCAGGCGCATCAGTGAGTTTGCGGCCGCTGCGCAGGGGGAGGGGGGAGAGGGCTGAAGCAGGAACAGTATATATGCAGAAACTACCGTTGTTAAGAGATGTGTTTAACTTTGAAAATGTGTGCGCAATTTTAATTGTCAAAAACTCTAGCGAACCAAACGAACCCCCCCACCCCCCGGCGCCGCTTCAGGTGTATGACATCATCAACGACTAGTCGAAGTCGACTCGATTTTTATTACTTGACTGTCGACTTTAAAAAAAATTAAGTCATGCAACCCCTACGGTTAACGCAAGTGAACCACAGTCTTAAACTGAACACTAGAAGGATGTAGAAGGATTGTTGCCATGACAATTTGTTGTCCTCATTGGTAAAACTGGCAAAAATTTGGTAAATATTTCTTTCATTTACTGAGAAACTTCTAATGTTTAGCATTTGCTTAACTTCAGGACATGGAGCTGATTCATGTAAAAATCATAGAAACTTTTAAATTTAAACGACTGAATGGTTGAAAAACTGTCAAATTGGATTGTTAAATGAAATTATTTACATATTTTTATATGATGCATCAATGTCATTATAAAAATATGAACCTTCATATGTCGTTTTATCAAGTAATCCGACGAGCACTTTTCTTAGCTGAATGCTAAATGTTTTGTTAGCACCTCCACCAGTGTGGTTGGAGACTCTTGCAGTGCATTGTGGGTAGCATGTGACATCAGCCTATGCTGGTTAATTGTTGGGACAGGAATTGTTTCAAGATGGCAGCAACCTCTGCTGGGGCTAGCCGTTAGCCTATCAGTCCTGAGGTTGATCATAGAACTATTTATTGTTTATCATTTTAAAAGATCTGAGCTATCTCTTTATTGTTTAGACCAATCAGGATGGAGCTATTAGAATTTGTGGCATGACCTGTCATCGTTGAGCTGTAAACTCTGACCCACAGCTGATTCCTCTCTGGCTGAGCTCTCTATCGGCTGCTTTCATCTTACTTTTCTCTACATTAGTGACCAGTGAGTGCTTTAGGGTCTCGCTAGAACCAGATTCAGATTTAAATAAACACTAATGAAGCCAGGATCATCGCGTTCCTCTGTACGCTTCCATCCCATCAGTCATGTTTGGTTCTCACTTTCCTGTCCGGTCTCTCTTTTATTATCTGTGTTTTATTTAGATATATTTTCTATTTATGTGTTCATTTGTTTTTTGGGGGATTGACCTCATCGCCTCGTGTGTGTGTTATGTATCGCTCCTCTAGCTCCTCCCCCATCCGGCCCTCCCTCCACACTCACACCAGGAGGCAGCTCCACCCTGTCCAAGAAGAGACCTCCACCCCCCCCTCCTGGACACAAACGCACCCTGTCCGACCCGCCCAGCCCGCTCTCTCACAGTCCGCACAGTAAAGGGGGATTAACCGGGGGTGAGACGCAAGCACACATAAACAGTATAGTTGGTTATTTCATATTTCACCCCAGTTAGGAAAGTAGGGCAAATTATAAAGCTCAGCTTTCAAATTTCTATTTTTTTAGAGCTTAAATAAATAAAATAATATTTTGTTTACATATAAACAAAGGTTGTAGAACTTTATTAGAACCTTTATTTAGTCCGTTTTCTGTCCCTGCTTGACATTTTTGGACTTTTCTATTTATTAAACACCATAAAACATTGAAATAAGGGCAGTTAATTTCATTACTAATAATTAGTTCAGCATTTTAGTTCAGTATTTCAATATATATATTTTTAAATGATTCCTATTAAATCTTAAGTCAGTGCATCTATTGTAGAGTTTTCCAGGTTTTACTTTATGCAGACGATGCAGCTCTATTTTCTCAGAAGCACAAACCTGCAGATACTAAGCAAAACAAAGAAAAAACATTAAAATGGCTCCATTTACTTTTAGATTAATATATTTTAGTTTTTATCATTAAGAACCTTCCTACGCCACACCTACATCCACACCCAGCCCAGCAAATGAAATACTTTAAAAGCCACAACAAAGAAAGATGAGCTCATGGAGAACTCAGCCAGATGACGTTTCCCTCATTGTTTTATTTAACCATCACAGCATGTTTATTAATTTCCATATTTATACCAGATTAATTCCTCCACTGCTGCTCTGGTGCGGTCTGAAGTTTGTTGTTGCCGATGTTAAACTTTTAGGGAGCGACTCCACCCCTCCTCCGGTCACTAAGATGTCTCCTGTTTCCAACAAGTTTGAAGGGATTCCTCAGCAGCAAAGGTAATGCTCGCTGAGGTCTTTTTGCTGTGAAATGTCTCTTTTTCTGTTTGAGTACATCTCAACATCCTTTCCCAGCACTACTTCAAGCAACACAAAGTCTACACTTGGTCCAAGGGTTCTTCCCAAACTACCTCAGAAAGGTAAGATTTTAGTCACTTTTCAGTGTGTTTAAAGCATCTTATTTGTATTTTAACGTCTTTTTACCTGATTCTGTGTCCAGTGGCGTTGCGTAAGATCGACACCATACACCATCCGTCTGTGGATAAGCCCAGCCTTCCTCCAGAGGTCTTCCAGAAGTCCCCTCCATCAACTGAAACCATTCATAAAGCTCCTCTGGGGGACCGGCCTCAGCCGGGTGAGCTGCCCCCCAAACCGCAGGTGTCTGAACTCCCCCCAAAACCAGGAGAACTTCCTCCGAAGCCGCAGCTCTCCGACCTCCCTCCTAAACCTCAGCTGGGAGACCTGCCGCCTAAACCGCAGCTCAAAGACCTCCCTCCCAAACCCCACCTTGCTGACATCCCCCCCAAACCAGGGACTGTAGAGCCCACTTCGAGGCCGGCGCCTGGAGAGTCCGCACAGAGGCCACAAACACAGCCTCCACCTCCGCCTACACCTACCCCTCCAGCTCAGCCTCAGCCACAAGACTCCCCATCACCTAATCAGCAGGCAGATATAGCAGCTCCATCCCAGCAATCTGCCGAGGACACCAACGGGACCCCGCCAGGGACCGCTGAGACCCCTGTCCCCCTCCCAAGGAAGATCAACACAGTATGGATGCGTTTATTCGTTTCGGTGTCGTTTTTGTTCATTTACTGATCAAGTCGGAGCCTAACGATACTCATTTACTATATTAGGTGATAAAGACAGTAAAATATTATAAATATGATAAACTGATCATAAAATTTCCTGTCCCCATAGGAAAATAGATTGGTTCAATCTTGTTTGATGTATTAAACATTCACCAGTTTTAGAAGGCCTTTTCCATACAGGAAATTCAGGGAAAATACAGGAATTTTCACAATAAAAGTCATACTTGAGACACTATTGATACATTAAAGGGATACTTTGCAACTTTTGAATACTTTTAAATAGTTTTCTTGAGCTAGTATTTGCTAAAATGACTCTTTACAGTGGGGCTATTCAATTCCGTACCTTGAGGGCCGGTATCCAGCACGTTTGGTTTTAACCCTGTTTCAACACACCTGATTTAAATCAGCAGGTGATTAACAGGCTTCTGCAGAGCCTGATTATCTGCTGCCCAGGTGATTCAGTCATTGAATCAAGTGTGTTGGACTAGAGAAACCACTAAAATGGGCGCGATACCGGCCCTCGATGCCCAGAATTGAATAGCCCTGCCTTACATGGTTAATGAAAGGCCACTCAGCCCTTATCGCCCTCTGTGGCCAGAATATTCCACTTGCTAGAGCCCTGCACTGAAGCCCTAGGCCCTCGGGTCGGCCCGGCCCGACGGCCCTCGGGCCGGGCTTCGGGCCAACGACTGTGTAATTACCTCAGACACGGGCCGGGCCGGGCGCCTTTATTTTTATTCGAAATCATTAAAAAAATTAAAACACTTAAACGCAGCAGTAGAGCCCTGTGCGGGACTGTTTTCTTCATCCCGCTCCGCTCCCGCTGAATTTCTGACCATTACAGCCTGCAACCGCAACGTGTGTGTTACACTCCCGCCCGCACCTGCAGCGTGCATGTCTACTCCCGCCCGCACCTGCAGCGTGCATGTCTACTCCCGCCCGCACCTGCAGCGTGCATGTCTACTCCCGCCCGCAACCGCAAAACTCGGAGAAATTATTACCTCACAATAAAAGAGATGTATTGAGTTTGCGTCCTCAACATGTCATTTTATAGGTTATCCGCTTTCACGGCAGTGCTGCGCTCCGTTTCAATCAGGCTGTACAGCAGGATTTCCCCTCGTAGCGATATTATCTCTAACTCTGATTGCTTCATGCTATAGATCGTTGGAAAGCTGCTTTTATGTACTTTTAGGAACCGTTGGAATTATTTGAATCTGATCAACCATTCAAAAGTTATAAAACGGAGCATTTTGGATGACAAACTCGCACGTCTCTGAATCTGTGTTGTGATTCGTTGCGCTCAAGACAGGGAATCCCGGTGGCTACCGTAATGTATTGTATATGCACGGAAAGCCCCATTTTTAATCTTTTCAGCACTTTTGGAATTTTAATGATATCTTGAACTAGAGCAGGGATCGGCAACCCGCGGCTCTTCCATCCATCTGCCGATGTGCTTGTAAAATAATGAATGGATATTTAAATAAAATGCTTTATATTTTACTGAATTAATTTTATATCTGTAAGTCAATTCTATGTGAAGATTGTCTGCGTAAACCTGAACAGTTCCAACCCGGTCTTACTGTGAGACCGTGTTGGGTCACGCTTGTGCGTAATCATATGCGCTCATGAGCTGAAGAGGATGTGAGATTCTGGGCTTCTCCTCAGACGGCTCCTGGATGTGTCGCACATTGGAGACAGGAACAAGCGCTATTCAGCCAAAGTTTCATAATCAGGGAACATTTTCTAAGTGACAAGTCTCTCTGAGAGACAGGGTTTGGAAAACACTCGCTTCAGTGGGAAGCTTCCCGCATGCGCTTCTGCGACGCTCGGATCCTGCACATCTTTTAACACATTGGTCAGGATTGACGCACTTTGTTTTCATTTAGTTGGTTAAAAAAAGTCGGGCTTGGGCTCGGGCCGTGCCAGAGAATCCTGAAAACCTTTTCGGGCCGGGTCGGGCTGGGGCTCCACCCCCTCGGGCCGGGCCGGACACGGGCTCAGATTTTAGGCCCGTGCAGGGCTCTACCACTTGCAACTTCAGGCTAGTGGCCGCTCTGTTGAAACGTAGAAAACAAAAAGAGCGGACATACCTGTCGCTGCAGTCTGCTTCCAGCATGTTTCCTGCATGTTTTAGATCATGAACAGCTGATTTGTTTAATTTAGTGATGAATCACATCTGTAGACACTAATGAAGGATGGGGAGACATTTCAGATGTTAGAATAAAGTGCTAAAAAGACGAATGCACAGCAAGGAGGTTTCAGTTCTTCAAACGGACACTAGGGGGTGCTAAAATTCAAAACAGCATAGTTCCCTTTTTAAAACTGCAATATTTGTGTCGTTATAATTTTGTTTACAATTTCTCCTTTTTTTATCGACATGAATGGATTTTTTTCACTGAAATCAAAGTTGAAGAATTAGCTGATTCTTCAGGCTAATCTTTCTCTTTATTTCCTATGTCTGTTCTGAGGAGGATCAAACATTTTTATAGGCTCAAATTTCTTATCTCAAAAATATACTTTGAAAACACATTTATACACATTTATTAAATCCTAACAGATTAATATTCCTTTATTTGAGCTTTTTCCTCAGTTTCTCAGATTTTATTCTAAAATTTTACAAAGGAATTGTTTCAGTTACAATTAAATTTTTTTGTATTTTCTGTTAACCACAATTTATCAGTTTTTTTTATCAGAACTTGCTGTGATACTTCCCCTGTTGAGTAGTTGACCTAATTGAGTTGGTGGCTAATTAGACCAGAGTGGAGATGAGTGAAAAGCATTAAAGCACGGGGGGTGGGGGGGGGGGGAGAAGATAACAGAAAAAAGTTTTTATATGATAATTCTGCTTTCCTTGGTGTTCAGGGGAAGAATAAAACCCGTCGGGTGAAGACGATCTACGACTGCCAGGCGGATAACGATGACGAGCTGACGTTTGTGGAAGGAGAGGTGATCATAGTTACAGGAGAGGAGGACCAGGAGTGGTGGGTGAGTGGTGTTTTAATAACTCCTCTTTGTCTAATCAGCAAAAACGAATCGCACTCACCCCCTTCCCCCTTTTCCTCCCAGATCGGACACATCGAAGGAGATCCGGACAGAAAAGGGGTGTTCCCCATGTCTTTTGTGCACATTTTAAGTGACTGACAGTCAGACAGACAGACTTGCACTACCTTTAAACCATGTAAATACCTATTAAACAGTAATACAACCCCTGATCACATGACAGGTGAAAAAGAAAAATAAACAGAATAACGAATCAAGAAAACTCCTCTAGACCTGGATGCCACATCCATGCTGTACAAAGAATGTGTGTATTCTTCCTCTACCAGTATTATCTTAACCGTATAGCATGGCTGAGACAGAGCCACTCTCAAAGCCTCTAGCACTTACCTTCAAAAGTCTATGTTGATGCTGTTCCTGTGTACATATATATATGTATGTAAATAGATATATTTGTGTGTGAGTGTATATACATGTTTTATTGTACAAAACATGTGCCGTTGCGCTCTGCCTGTTGGATGAAGCATCAGGTCAGCAGAGTCTGGATTTTATCGGTGTTCATTTAGCGGCCGGTGAGTAAAAAAACAGGACAAATATGAAATGGAATGTGAAATAGGTCATTATTTGTGTCTGGCATTCCTGTTTATCCCCACAGCTGACCGGAGAGGCGGATCGGACCCCCCCACGCCCCCTCCATGAAACGTTCTCCGTTTCTTGCTTGCTTTGTGTGTACTCTGGTTGTTTTTACCGTACAGAAACCTGCTGCTACTGTGTGGTGGAACATCAAAGCCTGTGGTTCACTGTAGGTCACTAATTTACTCCTTGTTACACTGTTCACTGTGTGTGTGTGTGCGTGCGTGTGTGTGTGTGAACTCAACGCCATCTCAGCAGCCCTTTTTTCTGTGCATGGTGTAACGACTGGAAACGAGTGGAGTGCTGCGTTCAAACACCTCAGGGTTTGAAGAGCCACTATTGATATTAAAAGAAATGTATCCTGTAGTTTAAGCCACTATCATCCACAAGTACGGGAACCTGAAGAGGACATCTTAGCAATAACTTGATTTTCCCACAGGCTAGGAAATTTCACAACCTGTGTTCACAGTTCAGTGTCTTGTAAACCCTCATGAGCTTGAATTTTTATTTTTTAACTTTGATTTGTGTAATTTCATTCCATGTGACTGGATTCAGAACCTTTCCAGGTTGCCTGTAAACCAGAAATGTCTCTCAGATGAAGGTTGGAGACTGTGTTTTCACCCAGTCCTCAGACTTGCAGTTCTTCCCATGTTTAAGGAACAAACCCATTGTATCAATAAAAAGGAAAATGCTGCACTTAAACGCTCTGAGTTTGATCCTTTACTGGTTTTGATTCTTATAAAGTCTGCAATGGTTCATTTGAAGCTTTGAGTTGATAAAAAAATTTTCTAAATGAAGACTTTTAATCAGAAGTTTTATTTAAAAACTACGGTTGCCTCTGAGACCCGAACTTGTGTTTGATGTGATTTTAAAAAATCTAGCTATTCTGCACTCGTTAATGAAAACAAAATTACAAATAAAAATGTAAATATCATGCATCTATAAATCAAAAAGGTCCAAGTTGAGTGAAATTTTACAGTGCGAGGAGCCACTGTCCACATATGGACAGAGGGCCCCAGGTTAACGGAAGAGAAATCCGGTTACATCAGCTTCTCCTGGAAGTTGTAGCTCTAAGCAGAAACATGTAAAGACCCTACTGTTTGATAAAAGATAGGATTTACAATAGTCCCTAGTATCCTTAAGCCCAAAATCACACTTTCAGCACAATTCCTGAAACTGCAAACAAGCATTGCGTGGTAGCACTGTTGATCTTTATGGCATTCAGTGTGAGGTTATTGTTGCATTAAAGGTGCATTTTGTCGAAGTAAAAATGGCATCTTGTAAAATGTTACCGCAACTACTTTAAACTCAAGCTTTTGGCCGGCATTTATCAAATTACAATAGTGGGCGCTGCAGCATTAGCTTGCAGGAGACAACCCCACACCGATAGTAAATGGTAGCTACTTTTTTGGGAAAGGAGAAATTGATCATCCCTACAGCCTGCTCGATATGAAATGTTTCAGTTCAACCTCTTCCTAAATGATTGCAACCAAGATTTTTGGGATTTTCTTTCCGCAAAATTTTCAATTCTTACATAGTGCACTGTTAAGTCTTAACCTTGTTCATCTTTGCTGGATTTCACTTAAAATAGCTCAGACCAGTTTTAGCATGCATTAGTTTACATTTCCACTTGAGTCAGCTTGCAACACCATATTTGCTTATACTTTTAACCATACAACATTTTTTGAACATGGTTTTAGCCATTAAATGCCATTTCTTATTATTTTTTCTTGGCATACCAGTCTTTAATGCATAATCAAAGAAATTCTTTAAACCAATAGATAAATGTCCCCCCCGCTAGGAATTTATTTGTGCCTTTAGTTTTAACCTCGATGCAAACTCCCAGCTGAATTGCATTTTTAAACACATTTTTAAACATTTGTAATCAATGACTTGTTCCACCTTAACAAGCAGAAGTTTTATTAACTTAAACATTTTGTTTAACAGAACACTTTACTCAACTTTAATTTTTTTTCCTACAGTTTTTGAAAGAACTTAAGTTCAACTTTATAACCACACATAATTGCACTTTAAACCAATTCCCTCAACTTAAAGCTTTCTCTCCTCAAATCACATTTAACTGTACAAAGAAAGGTGTGACCAATTCTGACTCATTTGGCCACTTGGGTTTTGTGTGAAGACTTTGACCCCTGGTCTTTCTCCACTGACTTGATGACTCCTACAGCAACTGTCTGCTTCAGGTCTCTGGCTGCAAAGCGACCTGTTAAGAGGAAACTGTTAGAAAATGTCCAACATGGCAAAAATGTTAAATAAGAGTGCTGTACCTAAAGGAGGGTAGTTGAAAAAGCTCTCCACACACATGGGCTTTGCAGGAACCATTTTGACTGTAGCAGCATCTCCAGACATCAGGATCTGAGGGTGGTCCTCCAGCTTCCTGCCCGTACGGCGGTCAAGCTTCTCCTTCAGCTCTGCAAAGCGGCAGGTGACGTGTGCAGTGTGGCAGTCGAGCACAGGGGAGTAGCCACTTTTTATCTTCCCTGGATGGTTCAGGATGATCACCTGTTGGAGATCATGTTCAAGTCTGGAAACTAAATGCTTCGCGGGATTTTATTCATTTTTTAAATCCAAACCTGAGCTTCAAAGCTGCGGACATCTGATGGAGGATCCTGCTGAGCGTTCCCAGCCACGTCTCCTCTATGCAGGTTTTTGACTGATACGTTTTTGATGTTGAAGCCAACATTGTGCCCTGGGAGAGCCGTGTCCAGGCCCTGGTGGTGCATCTCGATGGACTTGACTTCTGCTGTAAGCTTAGCAGGGGAGAACATCAGGGTCATGCCGGGTTTAAGGATCCCAGTCTCAATCTTGCCCACTGGAACTGTGCCAACGCCTGGAAAAGTCACCAAATTATTCAACATGGACACCGTATTAAAGTTCAAGCCACAAACTTTATGCATTCATATCTAACCTCCGATTTTGTACACGTCCTGCAGAGGCAGCCGTAGTGGCTTGTTAACCGTGCGTACAGGTGGGTTAATGGAGTCCAGGACATCAAGGAGAGTTTTCCCACTTGCAGTTCCTTCCCGGCGCCGAGCTTTCCATCCTTGGTACCACGGCATCTGCACACAGCTTAGATCAACAAAAATCACCTCAACATCTGGTAGCTTCAAGCCATGAGCACTTGCCTTTTGAGTTGGAGTGATCATGTTCTCTCCTGTCCAGCCAGAGATGGGAATGAACGGTACCGCCGTGACATCATAACCAATCTTCCTTAGGAAGACCTTCACTCCTCGCACCACTTCGTCATATCGTTTCTGGCTGTACGGTGGCTCAGTCGTGTCCATCTTGTTGACACAGACGATTATTTGCTTGACGCCCAGGGTGTAGGCCAACAAGGCATGTTCTCTTGTCTGTCCACTTCTAGACACACCGGCTTCGTATTCACCTTTGGCAGCAGAAACTACCAAAAGGGCAACATCAGCCTAAAAGAGACCAGAGCTGTAACTAAAATCAGAGAAAATGCACCTTCAGTTCTTAATATTTACCTGAGACGTTCCAGTTATCATGTTTTTGATGAAGTCACGGTGGCCCGGCGCATCAATGATGGTCATGCTGTATTTCTGGGTGTTAAACTTCAGCAGAGAGATGTCGATAGTGATCCCTCGCTCCCGCTCGGCCTTCAGCTTGTCCAGCAGCCAGGCGAACTTGAAGGAACTCTTTCCCATCTTTTAAGTAAATTAAAGCATAAGAACACACATTGCAGTGCCTTTTAATACCTCGTTTCGGCTTCTCACCTGTGCTGCCGCCTTCTCAAACTTCTCCAGCTTCCTCTGATCGACACCTCCACACTTGTAGACAAGGTGTCCTGTGGTGGTGGACTTCCCGCTGTCCACATGGCCGATGATGACCACGTTAACGTGGGTCTTCTCTGTTGGCATAATTGAAGGTTACTTAATAACTCACACACTTTTCTAGATTCTTCTATGAAACAGACCAGAATGGGTTTTTCAGAGTGCCTTTATAGGAATGCTTAACTCAAGGCAGCTGTGCTGCTTAATTAGGCTTAATTGGTGTCAGGGTGACAGAAAAGGACAAAAGAACGGGGATCCAGGACAATGGTGAAGAATAAACAGATCAGTTCATTTATGTTGTGAAAAAATAACAAAAGTTCATTTTGATCTTTGTTTAGAGAAAATAAAGCAGCAGCTGGACACCGTTGGAGCGTTTTACAGTGAATCAGATGTTAATCTCAGCTTTATCCAGGTGTTTCATGTGGAGCGTGTCAAACACTGACTCATCATGAAGCAGAAAATAAAATAAAAACACGAATGAACACGTTTAGGAAATTGTCATTGTCAACGAGTCAAAATAGTCAGTTTTGGAGCAGAGAAGATGTAATTAGATAAGTTATTTTCTACCTATATTCTTTTATCTTTTGCTAAGATAACTTTAACTAGCAGGTGTCTTATGAAGATATGTACTCAACAAACAACTAAACTAAAACAATTCAAAAAATATATAAATTTAGATGAAAAGTGAAACATTAGTGGTACGCATCCTTTTTGAAGTTATATCAATTTTGATATATTTAATCACCCTAAATGCCTCTTAAAAAACAAAAAATACAAAACATTTTTAATGGTAAATAGGTTGTTTAAATGTTGTTGATATCTGATTCAAAAACTTCATAAATCTTTAAGAGTATTTTGTTTTTAGATGGTAGCAAAGCACTTTAGTCTTGATTTTACTCAAACTTGCTGCTAGCTTGTCAATCCAATCAGAATTCAAGTGTATTCCTCCAAATGAAGTTGTTCAAAGACCCATTCATCACAACTTAATTTAATTAATAAAAAACACTGAGATGTTGTTATATAAGTCAGTATATAAAAACATAATAATAATAATAATAACAACTGTTTTTTATAATTGATGATGTGTCAAAGCCAAAGTTGCTCATTTGGATTTTAGTTAAATGAAAACAGAAAGTAAAATGGCTTTAACTTGGTGGTCATGAAACACAAGAACAACACCAGGAGGATCTAGTTTAGCTTCTTATTCATGTGTCCTATGGCTGTGTAAACAGTTTTATGATATCTAGTTCAAGGACGATATATTAAAATTGGTCTTAAGGGTTTGAAGCCCTGATCAAAGCAGCAAGGAGATTTATAAATAGCTGTAGTAATCCCATAGATGTGTCAGTCACGACTGGGCCATAATAACAAGCCAGCTCCTTTAAGTGAATGACTGGAACTGTTTTTATTTTTTTTATTTTTTTTAAAACATGCTTTCCCCTCCCCATCTGCCTACTTCTATGTCTTTAAGGACATTTCAAATGACAGCTGAAATCACTACTGTACCCTCGGCTAGTTCAAGTGATTTTACTGAAATTGTCTTTTGTAATTATTACTTTATTGTTATCTTATTCATACCTAAATGTGTCTTTGTGTTCTTAGAAGAAAGAATGACACATGAAGTAGCTTTAAATTATGTTGGTTGAAATTTTGTTAGCACCATTTACAAGACGATTTTAACACACTTCAATAGCGGGGAGGTCAAGTTTTGCCACCCTTTTGCACCTCCTTTGTCCCCATGTGTAAAATATACTAGAATCACAAAAGTCATATATTAAGCATCGAATTGAGTTTAATTACAGACAAATGTATAGGAACGGTAAAAATAAGATAGTCAGCCTCTTGAAAATGAGGATCTCAAGTGAATTTTTACTTTTTAGTGAGGAAATGTCCCTTTAAAAACATGTAGAGGAACCAACCACTAGGTGGTGTAAGCTTTCTTTAAACTATGTTTTGTTTCTGAGCTTTTGCTCATTTAGATTGTTTAGCAAACACGAGGTAAAATATTTGTATTTAAAAATTAAAAAGGTGGTATTGTCACTTTGCATATTACTGTATTTTAAATAATTGTGCAATCACAAGTTTTACGTAAATATTTATACTTTATATGTTGAACTGAGCCGAAAGAGCCAATTCTTTTCGATGAGTTGAGCAAAGTAATTCGAATCCTGAAAATGGATCGAAATTCCCACTACTAAATGGAGAAGATGTTGTTTGAACGAGTACAGCGGATGGGCGGGCCCATTAGTCAGTTCATAGAGTTTAGGTACTCGCGTCATTCCGCGCAGTGCGGTGTAACAAACCAAACTCACCTCCACCACAATGACGCTGGACAGCTAACCAGGAAACAGCGGCAGCAAATTGCTTTTCTTCTCTTTCTAGCCCGGACCGCCACTGCTTCCAGCGTGGTATCCAGACGTCGACTCCCGTGTTCCCCAAAGAGCATCAAGGTAAATAAATTCACTAAATATTTCCTACTTTTAATCGCCTTTTTTCGGTTTGTCTATTCCGCCTTTATCACCCACTGGTTGCCTTTAACCAAAGCTCGTTTTTCTGTGTAAGATTTAGCTAAATGAATGAGTCACCAACGCGTTCAAGATGGCTAAAAATACACATTATTAATGTTAACTTGTAGCGTAAAAACAAGATAATGTGAGAAAATGAGTATTAACGTGGTGCATCCTGTACTTGTACCGTTAACTTCCTCTTTTTCAGATCAGCGGGTGGTTGTTTCTCACAGGAGTCTCGAATCTATGAAGCTGCTTTTCCCCTTATTCGGACAGAGTCATTGAACGTTACACAGTTGACCCATAACCAGGCTATCTGTCAGCTGTGTTTGACCCTCCTGAGCTACATTAGCTACACTCGGCTTTAAATCATGACTGAAAAGGATGCATCAGTACGGAAAATGCACACTGACAGCTGGGACATCTTCAGAGCTTTATATTTAATATAATATAAATTATAATGTAAAATAACAATTAATTAGTCTGATCCTAATTTCTTCCATTTACCCACTTCTCAAAGCGATTAGCAGAGTAAGAGGATTAGTTATATACAAAACTATAACACAAAGAAAGACCCAAATTAAACATTTAATTTTAATGCTGTGCAATTCGATCCATACACAGGCTTCTCTTACACCCTAATTTAATTTAAAGATTAATCAGTGTAACATGCGTGCCACTTTGTTGCTTAAATGGCCCATTTAACCACAGAACCATATAGCAAGCAACTGAAGGTTTTCTCCTTCCTGCCCAGTCTGTGCAATAGCTTCTGAAAGTGGAAGTGAAACATCCAGATAGCTGAATTTGTTCAAAGATTGTGAAAGTGTAGTTTAATCATTAAACTTGTCTCAATGGACTCGTGCCGTTTCCATGCTAGACCACATTAGGCAGCAGTAGGTAAATACAAGACCTGTGTGGCTGTAAAAGGGAGATGCACCAATTCCGGCTTTCTGGGCCCATTCTGATTCCAGATTTTTGAACTTTCAATTCCATTTTCTCTGAAACCCTGGCATTACACCCCAGTGTGTTTGGATGCATCCCATGGGTTAAGTGTCGCATCGCTCTGTTAAAAATTAGACTTCAACACCATTAGTTATGTGAAACACTTCCAAATCAAGCCAAACAGGATGTTAAACATGAAGGCAGTGTAAAACATCAATCAACTTTCAAAATAAAGGACATGCACAGATTTCCAGTTGTTTAACAAGTAAACAAATATAGGTCATAATAACCTGTAAAATCTATAGCTGAGGTTAACAAAACAAAAAATAAACCAGACCTTTTTGGAAACATCCATGTTTGTTATCGTATGAATCACCAAAATCATGTATGGTCCTGCGATTCTCTGGTAACTTTGTCATCCATATTATGTAATTAGTTCAAAGTTTGCTTGACACCATTGTCTAAAGTTGCAGTTCTTATGCACAATATAACTGCATCAGTATCGGTATTGGCTGATGTTAGTCATTTTTTAATATATTGGTATCGGTCCGATAAATAAAACTGGGCCGATATTAACAACGGATATTTTTTCCATCTTGTTTCCATTTGTTTATCTGTTTCAGAGTGTGAGGGGGTTGATGTGTTTTTGTTTAGTCATGTGACAGTGATTGTAATCATCTCATAATTGTAAATGTGTGTGTACATAATAATGTAAATTAGGCTTTATTAATTTTCATTCTATACAAAATCTGCTGCTTTTAGAAGCATTCATTTCAGTATATCTTTATCGACAAATATCGGTTATTGGCCATAACGGTGATAATTGATATTGGTATCGGCCCAAAACTTTCATATCGATGCTTCCCTAATTTTGGCTGATGAAAACAAGAAATGGGATGATTTGGATTCAGTTTCCCAACCACAGCAATGGCGTGTTCAAAAGTCAAATGACACAAGAGCGAATGTTTTAAGATATTTTAGAAACATCGTAGGCAATTTGTCTTCAGCAGTCGTTGTCAGGAATTACGTATGACTTTTTAGAAATCCATAAACGTGATAGTCTTACCCTGTTCGGTTATTTAATGTAGGCAGTATATCTTTTTTATTTTTTTGTTAAGCCTGCTCCCCGTCTTGTAGAGCCCAATGCAATTTGAACTGAGCGGCGCTCAGCGTTAGCCAATAGTGTTAGACATCCTCTTGATGTCAATCACTGAGCGTGCGTGTTTGTGGATGTACCTAGACTGATGCAGAGTTTGTGACATTTCTTATAGACAAGTAAGCTTTTAATATATTTTTATGAATAAACAACATAACATGAGAATAATAATAGTTGAAAGTTAAAAGTTTCAGTTCTGGTGGCTGGTTAGAGCTGCGCGTTTACGAACAAGAGGCGTTGCTTCTAGCTGGAAACACAGATTTCTGCTTTAAAGTGACATATGCATTTTTACCGTTAATCTCTGCAAACATCCATTGAAATGTTGAAAATGAATAAAATAATGTCCAGTCGTTGAAAAATATTGACGGCTTTGTAACATATAACCATAAATATCGGGTCTAAAGTACACAGGGCGGGGGTCTAGCATCTTTGGGGGACGTCATAGACACCATGTTGCCTTCTGGTCGGCTCAGGGTCCTGCGTCTTTTGATGACGTCACACTAGATGATTGGTTGGACATACGACTTACGGAAGTTATGTTACCACTGTAAAAAAGTTTCAGTAGTAAGAAACACAAATTTAATAACACAACAGCTAAACTCTTTCCCAAACATATGTGGAAGAACAAAATCAAAAAAGAGATGCAATATATTTTGGCTGAGTGGTATTGCCGTAGTATGATGACGTCATTGGCAGGCGCATGGAATTGGCATCACGGCATCTACATAAAAAAATAAGAAATCAGATTTTTTAGATTAGCCTGTACTGCAGAAAGGGTGACTTGTGCTCTGGTGTTTACGACAAAACGTTGCAAATCAATTTCAAACCTCAAACGTTTGTGGCAATAAATGTAAGTGTTAAACGAAGAAAAATAAGCTTCCTTCAGGTAATTTCAGTTCATTTTTCATGTATTCCCGTTTACTGTGTCTGTCATTGATTGTGCTGAAAGAGGCGACTGTTTCTCTAAGGGAACTTAATTGTCTTTATTGTATTTTGCTCCTCTGTAGTTTATAAAGCCGGCTGGCGGACATGACAGTGCCTGATTAGTGCCATGGTAGTAAGAAGTTAGACATGGTAAAACATGTTGTCTGTCATACCAAAGTGAAGCTAAATAGACAGTGACATATCTCTTAAAATAAAAATCTTCCTCTTTTAGGTTACTGAGGCAAAAAAACAGCAGCTGTCACAAAAGTTACAGAAATGAACCTAATGTTGATTAATTGATATAAAATCTGAGTTTTCTCCCTTTCGTTGAGTTTGTCAGAAATCAGGGTTACTCCTCTTGGCACGGTGTTGTAAATCCGTCTAGTGCAGGTACCGACCTGCAGGTGCGCTCTGGTGTGGCCTTTTCCTACAAACTATACATGCGTTGGATGCTGTGCAGCTACTGATTAACCAATTATGATCATATTTCCAGTGTTTGCACACATACAATGCTTTTTTAACCAACCTGCAGCAAAATCCTCTAAATGGTCTTACACAATATCTTATTACTGACTTTATAATGTGAGCTGTTGCGTCCCTGTGAAGGGTTTTCCATGGTTAGTGCATAAGGCTAGCTACAGTCTGACCCACTGCTTTATTACTATCAACAAGTGGTCATACACACACGTTAAACCCCACACCACCTTCCAACAACCTGCTTTTAATGGTGTTTTTAAGCTTTGAGCTTCTTATTTTGTGTTGAAAGGCTTGTTTTCATGCTTCTTGGTAGGTTGGCACAATACCACGAACAGTTGTGTAACAAAGCAGAGTGATGAAACAACAAAAAGCTTAAACCAACCCAACCTCTGTGTGACTTTCTGCCGGTCATAGATCCTCCTCCTGTAATTCATATAATATAAATGATCTGAGGTCTGCTGTTGGTCTCGTGAAAATGGCTCCATCCAGTTTTCCATTTCATATCCAGAAATCAGGTCTCCTGATTTTTTTATTGTTCCTTTGTGCCCCCCTTAGAAAAACCCTCCGTGCATTGCTCTTCTACGTGTCTGCTCTTGTCTGTGAGCAGATCAGAGATGAAAAAATGACATCAAGTCATCGGTGTGTAGACCTGACTGATCACCCCGTTTCTGTGTGCTCATTTCTCCATGCGGAGGATTATTTGGCACAATTATAAAACTAGTTATAATCAGTTGGACAAAACAGTTTTTTGGGGGAAAGGTCATGATTAGTTAGTATCTTACCTGCTGTAGATGGCTCATTGAATGACCCAAACCCCTTGTCTGGAGCTTTGTGAAACCCTAGTGTATGTGCTTGATGTTTGCCTCTGGTGTGTGTGACTCCGTGTGTGTTCTAGTTTGTGATCGGCCATGCTGGTCGACTCGAGCATTCCTCTCAGCGTTCTCACCTCCATCGTCGGGCGTTGCCTCATCTGAAACCCCGAGTGTGCTCACATCTTGCATGCACTCTTTCCTGCAGGCTGATTAAGGGCCTTACGCAGGATGCTGTCATATTTTCATTGCTCCTCATTTTCAGCAGCATCTTCACCCCTGGCATGGAAACAAAGCAAAGAGCACCTTGCATTCAATCTGTCAACATAAAGCTACAAATAGCACAGCCTTACTGGGGAGAAATTCTTGCTTTGCTAAGTTTGGTCTAGGCATGCTCCATTGGAACCTCCGCAGCTCCTACCAGGACTCTGGCTAGCCAATCACAACTCTCTAGAGGGGTTTCAAACACATAAAGAGCTGTGATTGGTCCATAATGGTGGGCAAATCATAGTGCTCTATCTGCTTAGTGAACAAATCACAGAGCTTTATCCGCTTTGTGGGCCAATCAGGGCACTCTATATGCCTGGTGGGTGGGATGATGCAACAGATTGAAACAAGAGTATGTCACATTCATTGTCCAGTGGAATGCGGAGATCATTTGAAAGACAACGGTAGAACCCGCCCCCACAACCGAGAGCCGTCAATGGAGCGTGGCCAGACTAAATAATACATTTATTTAGTCTGGCTTGCCAGGCTAGGGGAGGAAAATGAAATACCCACACCTTTCACACATGATCAGAAAAACTGACTTGAAAAAGTCTACCTGTTGAATAGGGCTGCAACAACGAATCGATGAATTCGATGAAAATCGATTACTAAAAGCGTTGGCAACGAATTGCGTCATCGATTCGTTGTGTTGCGCAACTCTTCCAAAAGCCCCCTCCCCTCCCGCCCGCCGTTGCGCGCAGACCGGTGGAGAGCCGGCAGGTGTTTGTAAGAGGAACATGGCAGAAGCAGCGAGACCCAAAAAAAGTTAAAACTTCTAAAGTTTGGGAGCATTTTCAGTTAAATCAGGCGAAGACATGCAACGTTTGTAGGTCAGACTTAGCATGGCACGGGGATACTACGGTGATGATGCAGCGTCTTAAACGCAAGCATGTCAGAATCATCAGCGAGGAAGGAGAGAGCTCGGTGTCCGGGTAAGTTAAAAACTTTTCAAAAGTGATTCACCCAAGCCCCAGATTATTACACAGGCTAGACATGCCCTAAGCTCGTAAAAAAAAGTCTATAAAATTGTAAGCGCGACGCTATTTGATAGTCGGGGGGGGGGGGGGGGGGGGGGACTCGCGCCGCTGCGAACCGGTTCCGCCGTCACATTCCCGCAGAAACTGGTTGATCACACCGGGGCCAGACTACTAACATGTGGTTTTTCAACCACAATGTCCTCAGAAGCAAAAACGCTTTTAAAAGGGAGGGAGGAGTCCTAACTGTTGCTGCAGGCGTGTTGTGTGAGAGTGCAGTTATATACTGGTTAATATATTTTTGGGTTCAGTTGCTTTCATGTGGCCTAATGCGAGTCTATTTGGGATCATTGGAATGATCAGCAGCATTTCTTGATGTGACTTTATGGCAGTTGCCCAGGGCATCATCGCAAGGAGGATGGCATTCATTTACTTTTGTTTTATTTGGTATTTTTCAGTCATTTTTGGAAATAGTGATTAATTTTGATTAATTCACAGCCTATGTTTAATTACATTTAAAAATTAGTTGTTTGACATCCCCAATAATAATAAATGTCTACAGATGAGATCAAACAAAACAGATGAGAATTGCCCTTAAGCTGTTTAATTTGGACCAAGCATTTTAGGTCACAGATAGATGTAGCTTAGGGTCTCTGTCTATACACCTTATAAGACAATTTAGGTGATGGCATGTTGTTTTTCTGCTATTGAACTGTTTTCTAATAATGTTGTGTTTAATAAAGTGAAGGAAGGAGAAAAATAACGTTTCCCTGGCAGTTTTTAAAAATTTCCCTATGTAATCCGATTAATCGTGTCGAGACCCCATCCGATTAATCGATTATCCAAATAATCGTTTGTTGCAGCCCTACTGTTGAATTTTCCCCTGCATGTATATAATTTCTCCGGTAAGATGTATTATTTTGGCCTGTTGTAGCAGCCACGATGTCCCTGTCTCTGCCTACATGCCAGTGGACTCACTGAGCAGGCGTGTTGCTGCAGATGGAAAATTAGTGTGGTAGAAACTCCATTTTTACTACCCCTGCACCAAACCTCCATCCGCACGTGGTGTTGAAACTGCCGCTTTTATCATCAATATACATCACTGTAATTATACAAAACTGTACCAATGTTAAAAGATTTAAAACAGTTTAGATGTGATGGAAACTTGCTAATGATTGGCTAAACTGGTGATCGGCTAATCCACAGATCAAACTTTTATTCGTTTTGGTCAGTAAATGCAGCATTTAACACTTAATAAAAATCTAAAAATGTTCCTGCCCTATTTAACAAGAAGTGATCTTAAATATGGACAATAGGGATGTAAGAAAATATAGATGCCATGAAATATCGTGACATGTATTGTTATAATAAATCGATATTTACAATAATTTTATTTAATTCTGAATTTACATGCAAACATTTACTGTGTTTCTTTTGTGTGGTGCAATTCAGACTCCGACTGCTAGGTGGCGGCAGATGCTACTGCCTTTATTATGTCGGAACAACAAGATCTCGTGATAACACTGGATGTGTCTTGGAAGTGTTTTGCCTGAGTTTTCCAATTAAACTCAGTCTTAAAAATTGCAAATGTCATCTATGTATTGCGATTTATCATATTGTAGAGCTGGACAATTAATTCAGTAATGATGTATGTCAATCGATAGACATGTGATGCAATAGAAAAGCAATGGATCAATTAAAACTTCAATACAACGTTTCCTTTTTTCATTAAAGCCTATTGGGTAGCTTCACACTAGAGTCATTGCTTACACCTAACCAGTCAAAAACACAGCCACCGGCATGCTCTGTCACCAAGCCATCCACTCTCAAACCAAAACAGACAGCAAGATGTTGCAGCAAGGAGAGGTGTAGGAAACCGTCCTGAAAAAAGGTTACAGTAGTTCAGTGTGGCAAATTTTTCATACTTACAAGTCTGACAAAACAAACAGCAGTGGTTTGCTAAATTGGCAGATAATCAATAAAAACCAAGTCTGGAAATGCAGCCAACTTGTTTTGTAGTAAAGTAATGGCATAAAATGGCCAGGGTTGTACTGAAAATATCTTTTCTACACTTTTTATTAAGTTTTCAATAATTATTGCCATCGATCAATATGATTTTATTTATTTTTAATTGATAAGCTTTTTTCTATATCGTCCATCCCTATGGTTTCGTCTCCCACGGTATTATGATATATATTGTATCGCCAGATTTTTGACAATACGCACTTCTAATGGACGTTTTTACGTCCAGAATAATAGTTTTCAAGTTATTTTGAAATAAAAGAGAAAATGATTATTTATAGTTCCTTGAAATAAATCAGACATAGACAAAAATCGGGAATCTGTTTGTTAGTAGATCGGGATATCCCATTCCGATATCAATATTGGAAGTAATTCAATATCGGCCTAAAATCACTGCATTGGATTATATCTGACTGCATCAAAAATCTCCGATCATAAGCAGTTAATTAAGGTTCACATTTTTGCAACCAATGGTTAAAAAAAAATGTCATTTTTTTCATACTTACTGTTACTGGCTCTTGTTCCGATTGAGTAATATCACTTGATCAAGCCTTTCATACATTCCACACTACAAAATAGGTAAAAGTATGTATGGTTTGTGCTGATATCGTAGGGCTGGGAGATATGCACCAAAACTTATATCTCTATCTTTTAGCTGAATTCCGATATACGATATTCATCTCGATTTTTCCTCCTGTAAAATATTTACAAGCTAACTCACTTCAAGCTGTCTTGAGAAATTATGTACATAAATCAGTAGATTAAATGCATAAAAATATATTGATTCTTGTCCAACTTTAACCTTATTGCCTATTCTTTACCAGTCTGAGCTTTAGCAACACTGGTACAGCTGTCTGCTAACACACACACACACACGCACACGCACACGCACACGCACACACACACACACACACACACACACACACACACACACACACACACACACACACACACACACACGTGAGAGCTAGAGATATATCAAGTGTCCCACAGGCACTTTTAAATTATATTAATAATTAATGTAAAATAATTTTCATCTAGAGGTGGGCCATATCGTTTATTTCTTGTCCAGAGAAAATTTTTTTTTTCATGTTAAGCTAAATTTATGATGATGTAATTCCATCTACTAAAGATCACATGGGTCATGCACCGTGGAGTTATTAGTTATTAGGGCAAACATGGCTGGAATGTAATGGATGCGATACAAATCACGGGGTGAACGAGCATTTCTAAATGCTTCCCCAAAGCTGTGGAAGTCGTTACCCATTAAAGTTCGGCAGGCTCCATCATTGGTGGTTTTTAAATCTCGTTTAAAGACCCACTTTTACTTTTAGACAGTGACTCGTTTTAGTGTTTTATTGTTTTAATGTGTTCTTAGTATTCCTCATGTTTTATCTGCTTTTGATCGGTATTTTTATCTTCTGTTTTAGTTGCTTAGATTGGTTGTGTTTTGGTTTAGCCTGCGCAGCACTTTGGGCAGCTCCCTTGCTGCGTTTTAAACGTGCTATATAAATAAACTATGGTATGGTATGGTATGGTAGTATTGGCTCATATCGGTGACTATACTGTAATGACTCAGAAATGCTCTTTTATGAGTATTATTTTCGGGCTACTATCGCCGTAACCTACGCCTTACAAACTCTTAACTTTTTCAACAGAATTGCTCGTAACGGAGTATTTACTAGCATAGCAAACCAGCGCGTAAAAAAACGGAACCGGAACATTTCTCACCCGTTGAGCTCGCCTTCAAAATAAAATGTTAATCCTATAGTTTACTATTAAAACCCTTACAATATGTTTGAGGTGATTTGTCCACTCCAGCTATCCGTAGATGTTTCCTGATTACAGTGGGGAGGGAGGTCTCCGCACAAGCAGGATGGATAAACAGAACTCTGTTGGCGTTGATCGTCCCCAAATTGAATTGCACCACACAAAAAAGTACAGTAAATATTTGCATGTAAATTCTCATGAAAAGATCAATGCACTGCTTTTAAAAATCTATTCATTATCATAATAGAAAATATTGCGATATTTCATTGTATCAGTATTTTCATGCATTCCTAATGAACTCTTGAGAAACCCAGGCATCACATTTTTCTAGATAAACATTTTAATGCTTGTTTGAAAGGTTTAACATGCTGCTCCACATACTGTAGGTTTGACCTCTTGTAACCTCTCATGGTTACTCAGTTACTGCCCGTATGTTATGATCCCCAGCTGTAGATGTGATGCATGTCTTACTCCCAGGATGCCTTGCTGAACATGTCAGCTGAGTCGTGCTAACCCTGCTGGGGTTAACCGCTATCGGTTTACACGACTAGATAGGAGTCCCATTTTCAGATTCAGGAAGTTCCTCTTCATCATCATTCAGATCGACCTATTTATGCGTTTGTCTCCCATCATCTCCTCCCATCACATCCATTTATCCTCCCAGCTCCCTCTTTCTCAGCGATCACCATTATTTTGAAGTTTCAGGGTTTGAAGTGTGGTCACATTCATGCATGACCGGCTGTGCTGCGGGTGCTGATCATTCGTATGCAGGCGAGGGAAGGAAGAAAATAAAAGCCCAGTTGGTTACGGTTTCACAGTCTACCGAGCTTCAATTAGAGCTCCACAACTTGTGAGAGGAGATTTCAGAAACAGGGCTGGGTCTTTAAACTCTGACCGAGCTCGTGTTTCGTTAAATAATCGGATCCGTTTTTGATCTCCTATTTAGCTGGACTTATTTCCTTGATGAGTGGGCTTAAACATTGACCGTGTGAGTGAAGTGTGTTACAGAAGGAAGCCTTGGAGAAAATCGGAGGAAGTATTACACAATAGCCAGTGTCGGGCCTCTTTACTGTTGGGTCACATTTAAAACTCCGCCGTCAGGTCTATTCTGCTGTATTTTTTGGAACATTGAGGATGTTTTATTTTCTATTTCACTTATTTTAGTGAATAAAAGGCTAAAGGAACATGTTTACATATCGTTTGGATTATGAGGTGTTGTTTAGGCTAAATGTTTGTTCCCTTTGACCTTTTGCTTCAGAGACTGATCTCTGCAGGAGGACTGTGACCCAGGGGTCACCTGCCAGATTGGTAAGTCTCACCTGTGCTTTTTACTCGATTGTACTCATTCATTGGTATTACACTTTAGTTTTTTTGATAAAACATATAGTTATAAATGCATAAAAATACCTTGGATATAAGATTAATTTTATTTATAACGGTCTGACTTCTGCACAAGTTAAAACAGAAGTATGTTCTCTGTAGTTTGCGTGTCAGAATTCAATTTCAACAAGTTCAACCTAAAAACTTTTTATGCTGCATGGGGTGGTATGGGCGACGGTGGCACAAGAGTTAAGTGCATGCCCCGCAATCGGAAGGTTGCAGGTTCGAGCCTCGCTCAGTCTGTCGCTGTTGCCTGCTGGTGGTGGTCGGAGGGACGGGTGGCACCTGTGTACAGCAGACCTGCCTCTGTCAGTGTGCTCCAGGGCAGCTGTGGCTACGATGTAGCTCATCCCCACCAGTGTGTGAATGTGTGTGTAAATGGCTGATTGTGTTGCAAAGTGCCTTGGGGGGTTCCAGGACTCTTGAAGGTGCTAAATCAAAAACAGGCCATTTACCATTTGCATGGTCTCTTGTACTGTTTTATTTGTTTACATATCTATTTATATTCCTTTGTAGTTATAACTAATTCATTGTCATTTGAATAAACCGTGAAGCCTGCTTGTGGCATAGCTTCACGTTATTCCGGTTTTCTTTTCCCATCTGTTGTGTCAAACCTGTTCAGGTCAGTGTGGAATGGTGAGGCAACTGAATGGTTGTTTGGATTATTAGTCAGTTTCGCATCCAGATGTGAGCTCAGCAAAAAATGGGTACCTGATGGCCTACATACCATGCTAATGTCCTGTTAAATAAAAAAAGAACGTATTTAGAAACTGAGAATGTCTCAACAGTTCGACTTTAATGACATGAGGACATTTCCAGTTTGGTATTTGGGTTTTGTCACAGCTACAGGGTCAAAGCTTCAGTTTATATATATTTTATAATCTGAAGGTTAAATTTGGATTTTTGTTTTTGTGGCCAGCAATAAAATACTTTTTGAGAGAAGACATAATTCAAATAAATTCAATTCAAAACTACTTTATTGATCCCAGAGGGACACTAGATGCTTTAAGAAGAAGAAAATGTAATTTCTATAGCGCCTCTCAAGATTAAAATCACGAGGCACTTCACAAAAAATGTAAAAAATATAAAAAATAATTTAGAAAATGGTTAAAAATATATTTAAAATGAGCAAAAAATAGACAATTGTGATAAAAAGATGTTAAGAGATTAATGACCTGTAATGAAAGTTTCTGCTAAGAGTTGCTTTTCTGGTTCTGGCTGTAGAGAGAACAGGTCTTCTTTAGTGGTCTGTGTTACAGACGATCCGAAGAACCGTCTGACTGAAGACACGCTGATGCTAAAATACTGTTCTGTCAAGCGAATGACCATAATGTTGTTTTCAGTTTACGGAGCATTTTCCTTTGCACAGTCAGCCTCAGAGCAGTCTCCAGAACAGCCCTATTTTTATAATCACTGGCTCAGATGCTGCTTCCCCTGCTGATATTTGCAGATGACACTGCTCTCTTCATTATAAGATAAAATAGCACAAAACGATCATAGCTTCTCCTCAATCCCTTCTTGTCTTGGATTTTGTTGAATTCCTGAGTTTTTAGTTTTAGTCTGAGATGGGAGAACACTCAAACGTATGAGTTCTCCTGCAACTGTTTGTTAAAGAACTGTTTTAACCACCGAAACATGATTAAAAGCCTTAGTAGCTGGTGTTCACACATACAAACATGTCATTATGCAACAGGGTCTGTAGTGCATTCATGCCTATAACAGGCTTAATGTGCTGTGGGGTGTGGGGGCTTATGTGTAATGCTGGAGCAGGAAATGAAGTGTATTGTTGACCATAAAAAGGAGTAGAGCAGAGTAGGTGTTCCCAGCTTCCTGTTGTCCCCCCTGAAGGCCAGCATGTTTTTGTAACCGCAGTGTTCAAGCCACACAATTTTTTTTGAGGCTGACCCTTTTTACTGTAGAAATTTTAATTTCATGTGTATTTGTTTTTTTAAGGACAATTTAACCTTTTATACCCTCTGAAGAAGGATGGTGGAAGATGCACAGTGAATTACAGTACGAGTGGTGAGCAAGGCAAGGATTAAAGCTTTAAAGAGCTGCCTGGACAGAATAAGTTTTGCTTTTGCCAGCAGGAAAAAGTAGGATTTAACCACTAGCGTGAAGTGACTGTCAAATTTAAGCTTATCCTCTTGGACCCACAGGTTTGTGATGAGCTGCTTATTATAGTGGGCCAAGGAGCCCAGATCAACCCTGGGGGTCTTAGTAGGGCTCCTTAATACAACTACCTCAATTGTTTAGTTTGAGGGTCAAGACAACAGTGTGTCATCAGCATAGCAGTGGAATGCAATGTGATTTTTTCAGAAGTTGGAACTAAATGGAGGAGACAGAGAGGAGAGACAGGAAGGGTCTATTTATCCTGAGCCCAGTGGAACAACACCAGTGAAGGACATGTCACTGAGATGGACACAAAAACTCCTCTCCACCAAGTAAGACTGAACCACTCCAGGGCTACATCCCTGATCACAATGCAAAATACAGCCGTTGCAACTTAAAGTGGGGGAGTTAAATGGCAGCAACCAATAACTCACCACCCTTTTTCTCAAATGTTCCTCCAGCCTTGCAGGATGGATTTACAGATGACCAAGCACTGCTCGTTTGGGTGTAGGGCTAAGGTGAAAGTGTTGTGCAGCTCGTAACATTTTGGCAGAACCAGTCACGTTTTTAAAGCATGCAGATGTGATCAAATATGGCCGCTTGCACTATAAACAATTATTTGAGATTGTCATGAATGCGTGGTTGAAGAAGGAAAGCGAGCAGCCCAGTTCTTGGGGCTTGTTGGAATTTGGAGAGATCATTTCCCTAAAATGTATCAGTTTATTATCAGAAACTGGCAGCCAACATGGAGGGGCTTATTTTATTTTATTCAATAAAACATGTCTTCAGAAAAAGACACATTGGACATCGAAAGGCACAGACGGCAGCTGCTTTTTCACCTGTTGTATTTTCCTCATCGTTTCCTTGGAGATTGTCACCATGACACCCAGCTGTCACTCAAGTCATTGAATGCCCCGTGCATGTGTGTGCGTGCATGCATGCATGCATGAGTGAGTGAAAGAGCTTAGAGAGAATCATCCTGCTGCAGAGCATGGAAACAGGAGGCGTGGTTCATTATGCATGGAGGATGGAGAGTTGCATGAATGCATGAAGGGCGGGGAAGGCTTGCTGAGCTCCTTTTTTAATAATTGAAGCAACACTGCCTCCAGCTGGTGAAGCCTTGCAGTGTCTGATTAGATGAAGAATTACACCCAGAAAATACATTTCTGCAACAAGGTTGTCAGCTTTAAAATGCTTCCTGATTAGTGACAGAACTTAAAACACTAGAAATACTTGAAAATAGAGTCCTGAACGGGGGAATTTTTTACATCAGCATGGTGATGCTCTGTCTGACCTGCTGTTGTGTTGGCACCAATTGACTGCGCCCAAAGACCAATGAAAATATAGTAAGCACTATGTTTAAAATCTCAATTTAAGATTGATTTTAAAAAAATGTCATAAATGACCAGATCAGAAGAGCACCACACCCCTCCACAGAAGCTCTTTTCATCTGAATTCATAAACATTGTTTAAAAACGTCGTCAGCTCTTTTTGTACCAGCAGGTGTTTATAGATCACATGTAGCAATAGACCGCATTCACAAACAACAGCTGCTATTTAAAATCGTGTTTTACTGGAGTATCAAGTTTGCAGGAAGACCAACTCAGACGTGTCCATGAGCCGTCTCCCTGTGGTCTGTGGACTTCAGCAGATGTTAAGACTTGGAAACAAATCTGGATTTTCTGTTTTAAGACTTTATAAACCTTGACGTGACTCAGCATGAGCAAGATGCTCTGGCCCGTGGCTCTCATATGAGCAGGTAATCTGAGATGATCCATCTGAGTGGATGTAATAATGGGGAGTGGCTAAAAGCCACTTATCTATTATTTATGCCACTGAAGGTTCAACACCATGCAACTTCCTGCTCATGTTTCTGGAAGGAGCTCGCTGGCTGGCTGTCATTCCGGTGCAGGCGTGGAAGTTGAGCTCGATTTAACATCACTCATTTGTGCGTTGCAGTAGGAGCAGCTTTATCAAAGTAGCTGCATGTGAGCACTGGGTGGCGCTCTTTGGTCTTTTATTCAGGCGGAAACACAAGAAAGTAATTTTCTTTGCCCCAACATAGATTTTTTTCTTAGCAATACAAGTTCTCTAGAATCAGATTGAGCTTACTGGAAAGGAATATATGTCTGCTCTTGTGTGTTTGGAGGTAAAATGATGCTTTTATCAGGAACACTGGGAGTGGTCGTTACCTCCATATCCACCTTAAATGTGCAGCTGTTTGCATCCACCAGATGGCACTCATCTCCCACTCAATACAACAGCAAGGACTCCTCAACCTGACACTCATCATCATCCCTCCAAAAACCTCGTCTGTGCCCCACCCAAAATCCTGTTTGGTTGAAGCAAACAGGGAAAACGGATGTTTAAGGTGGAATTCTTCGGTTTTCCTGGTTGAATTTGTCCTGGCGCTTAGATGTTTGGTCCCAAGTTTTGGTTAGATGTGCTGCTGATGTCAGTGAGTCAGATTCAGTCAGAAGGTCAGGGAAGTAATGGTGGCTCCGGGCTGTTTGTGTAGAAGAATGGGGGATCTGTGTGAATGGGTTCAGGAGGCAGCTGCCCCCCCCGAGGGAGGTGCGGCTCATAAAGACGACAGTGAGTCAATGTGCCCTCCTTAATGATTTCCCAACACATCCCAGGAAGGAGTCAGAGGACTCTCAAGGGCAGGGCGGGGAGGGGAGGTGGATGTAAACACCAAACAAGGCCTGTTACAGAGCTCCAGACTCCTCACGTGTGCTGCATTCCATGTTTTTAAATGTATACAAGGTTTGTTTGGATCCTGCAGCTTAATCCTAAAAACAATCTGGGATAAAAACCTGTGTTTCTGTTGGGATAAAGTGTTGTATTAGTGTAGGGCGCTCAGAGCATCTCTATTGAGTGTTATTCGCAGACTTGTGTATGTGCCTGTTGCCATGGTTTCCAACTTTCATCAGGTGTGGTCTAAAGAGAGGAGGAGGTTTATCTGAGGACGCGGCTCTCCCTGCTTTCATCCTCCTCTCTGATGTTGTGGACGAACCGTCGTTTTTAAGAGCTCATTTATTTTCATGATGATTGGGGGGGGGGGGGGTATTTTTAGCTGCAGGAGTAAGATGAAACAGCTGATAACAAGATGTCACCTGCTTCTCCTTCCTGGGTTTGTTTTGATTTGTCAGGATCTGGGTGAGGGGGCGTGGCTCACAGGAAATCAGGTTCACCCCCATAAACAAACAAATGGTAAACACCCCCCCACCCCCCTTCACTGCATGGCCTCTAAGCCATTTTTGGTCAGCTGGGGGTGAGGAGGAAAAGGGGGGAGGAGAAGTGGTCCCCTATTTTCTGCCTGTCGAATCAGGACACAGTCAGCGAGCTCCGGCGGGTCCAGGTCTGGCCGGATGGACTAATGCGATGTGGCGTGTCACCCGGAGAATCTAGGTCAAGTTTAAAGCTGCCTAGCTCTACCCGCTGCTGCCGCAGTGTGACCCCCCCCCCCCCCACACACACACACACACACACATAACACACCCTCACCTGCATTATGCTCAATCTTAATATTCCTTTCAGCTCCATATCAACTACTTCCGTCCACATCAGTTCAGACATTAAAACACACAGACGGCTGCCAAGCCCCCCCCCCCAACACACACACACACACACACACACACACACACACACACACACACACACACACACACACACACACACACACACACAGACCGCAGGCAGACTGTCCACGGCGGAGCCCACGTGACATGGCTGGGGAAGGAAAGGAAGGGAGGGAGGGCGTTGTTTCCCATTTTTCCTCCCCCTCCGTAGTAAAGCAGCGGGGCACGTGTATCCTCACGCTGCAGCTGAGTAGTGGAATGTCAGCACTATCCCTGTCTCTCCTCAGACGGCCCCCCGAGCCGTTTCTGCTGCCGCAGCGCTCGGTTTCAGCTGCTGGCTGTGTTTATTAAAGGAGAGGAAAGAGAGCATGAAGAGGTTGGGAGGGAGAGCCATGTAGGGGTCAGGCTGCGGCATGGGCGTGGCTCTGGACCTGAGGATCCCACCTGAGCTCTGTCACAAACAAAATCCTCAGATTTATTATTATTGGTTGTAATTATTAAATGTGAATTTGCTGAGCTGCTCTGATCAAATCGCTAAGTGCTCACTAGTGGAATTAAATGTCTGCGGCTGACTTTTCCTCCCCTCCTAATCCGTTGCTTTTTTGGCACATTACCTCATCTCTATTAATGTATTCATGTGCTCTCAGTTCCCTACTACTACTGTACTCGCTCGGCGCTCGTCTCTGATTGGCTGCTGCTGTGCTTTTTTCAATGACTCCAAATTTTTTTTTTGACTCCATGGATACAGCGAGCTGTTGGGTAGATGGGCTCAGCCAATGGGAGTGCTGCACGGGCTCCAGCCTGTCAGATTCTGCCCCTGGCCTTAGAAGCAACACCCCCCCTCCCCTCTCTTACTCACTGCAAAGCACGCGATGGCACAGTGGGGGGGTTCAAAACAACAACAAGGCTGTCGCCGCAACACGCCAGCACTTCTGTCCCAACTCAGCCTAACTTTGACTCCTCATAAGTGGCTCTCTGAAGCTCAGAGAAGAGTCTCTAAACTGCAAAGTCAGTCTTTGCTACTCTGAAGTTGATGTGATTAGAAACTGGTGGAATTCATGTGTTCATTTGAGGCATAAAATGCTCAAAATGACTTTGAAGCGCAGCCTCATAAATCCCCGTCCTTAAAATGACCTCATTTCCAAGAGAACGCGGGGGAGCGGAGTTGGTGCCCCGCCAGCCAACTCTTGAGAGGTGGCAGCAGAGGACCGGAGGAAGGCTGGTGATGGAGGGCTGCAGCATCCAGCAGGGCGATGGTCGGTGACAGCTCTCATCCTCGTCTGAGGCTGCATCAGGTGCAGCTCTATGACAGCCAGCGAGGTGCCGGCGCAGTCAGACATTCAGGTCACATTAGTGAAGGGTAACGGGACGGGGCCGGGCCGGGCAGGTGGCCAGAGAGTCGGGAGGCTAAATTTCAACGTAAAAGGTTTGCTTTGAAGCGTAGACGAAAGAAAAGTTCCATGGAACAGACAAGTTTATTATCTCAGAGGGAATACACCATGGATCTTGATCCTTAGACCAGGAAGTTAGTTTTAATGTTCCTGGCAGGAATGTGAGTTCATTCCCACCTTTTCTGCACAGCTGTTTGGCTGTCCGTCACCGCCTCTAACTAAAAAGAAAAACTACTTGCTGCTGTGGGATTGTATCTTGCATCTAAGTGGATATCAAGTTTTTCATTTCAACCCAAAGGTTAAATCTAACAAGTCTGACCCGATTTCTACTACTGTTAGGTTAGTGTTTATGACTACAACACATCTTCATCAGTCGGCCACTAACCGTCCTGATTTATTCCAAACTAATAACTAATAAATTAGTCTTTGATGTGGCGAGAAAAAAAGATGGTCACCTTTTAATGTTTTGGAGTTGTTTGAACAGATTTGTGTTTTAAGGTGGAACTAAAGCGAGCGGACCCACCAGCAGGTTTTAGGGTTTTATGGGTCCATCAGCCCCTCCCTGAGCACTCATGCATGTTAACCGTCCTCTGCTGACTCTGAGCTTTACTCCCCATCATCCATCACCTGCCTTGAAGTGATTTACCCTGTCACCATCAGCCCCCACGTAGTCCTCTAGGCTCTTTTCCTGTCACTCATCTCAGGTAAGCATTCCACTGCCCCCCCCCCCCCCTTCTCTGAGCTCTTTCTGTCCATCTCCACTCGTGTCAGGTGGGGTTAAATCTGTCAGGCGCCGTTTCTCCTGAACAAACTGCTGCAGACTTGTCAAACATCTGTTGACTTTTGCTTCTGAGAAACATCAGTTCAGCTCTTTGAAGGATTGACTGAGCGTAGATCAGAACCAGGCTGTCGCTTTGAGTCGCACAACCCCAGCTGAGCTACACATGGAGGTTACGTAAACCTTGTACCATCCAGTCATCCGCTGTTAAACCAACTACGAAACGTCTAATCATATAGAACAAACAAACCCTTAAAGAGCAAGTCACCCCCAACTCACATTTTTTTGCTGATAAACTATATAAAGCAGTGTCTAATCATGCTACAGACACATGTAGTCAATAATTTGGCACTTCAGTGCATCTTGGTTAAGATTCATATATTCTGCCTAAAACTGGCAGTGTTGTGCCGTCGTCAGGGAAAAATTCTGCACTGTATTTGAATTTAAATCTGCCACCGCTATTGGTTAAGAGGTATGCTATGATGTCATCTGGTACATTATGATGTCAGAATGCCATTGTGAGCCTGTGTGTGTATTTGTTAGCGGCTCCGCCCTCTCGGTCTGCCAAGCAACAGCATTTGTTGCATTTTTCAAACATGAAGTGGGAGTGAAGTAAGTTTCTTGTAGGGGGTGACTTGCTCTTTAAGTAAAGCTGGTCATGGATTAAGGCTGAGGCATTTAACCCACCTTGCCTGCTGGTGGTGGTCGGAGGGATGTCAGCATGCCCCACCCAGGGCAGCTGTGGCTACACTGTAGTTCATCACCACCAGGGTGTGAGTGTGTGTGTGTGTGTGTGTGTGAGTGGATGAATGAAGCACTGACTGTAGAATAAAGAGCTTTGGAGTCCTCTGACTCTGAAAAAGCGCTATACATGTGCGGGTCATTAATCATTTATCAAAACGTCCACACCACATCAGCATCTTTTAGCAGCACTTGTTCTTTTTACATTACACATCATTTGAAAGCTAAGCTTCTTATGATTCTAGTGATGTATTACAATCACAGAGTCTGCCATAACTGTAGACACAGTTTAGTCCAAACACTCGATGATCCAAAACTCACCGCTCGAAGACTTGTATCATTGACGAACAGAGCCGTCTCCTGACAGCGTGGTCTTTTTACATCCAAAAGTCCAAATAGTTGATCCACAAAAAGTCGTACGTTCACAAAACGGTCATAATTTCATTTTGGATGCGCCTCTCTTAAAGCCTGCTTGCAGATTTCTAAAAATCAATCGTAAGGAGGAAAACTCCAGATTGCTGCTTTATCAGGTTTTAGAATGTCGTGATTCATTTTCTCACCAAAAATCATTTTCTGTATAGGCTCAAATTGAACTATAAGAATCATACATTTCAAAATTATCTGTATTTTATTTCATAGGAGTTATGACAATCACACCTTAATGCTTTTATTTGTTTTAGGTTTAATTTCCATGTATTTGTGCTTGTCTTTAATAACTAAAAGCAAAAAAAATAGTTTTTCATGAATTGCCGCTGACGGTCAATCGAATCTAATGTATATTAGAATAAAACCCTAAATGTTCTTCATCAGAAAAGCTCCAGAGACTATTTTAGGTTTGCTTTAGTGTAGCTTGAACCGGATCAGCTGTTTTCATCCCTCCGACTGATCCCGTCTAAGATCACAGCGCAGCTCCCTGATACGGTCGGATCGGTGCACGAGGCCGTGTGTGGGCCGTGAGGGTGACTGTGGTTCGTGAACACTCAAGTCAACTGGAACTGGATCAGATGTTTTAGGAGAGGAGCTAAAGCTGCACCTTTCACTCAGGGCGTCCAAAAAGCTGCAGCTTTCTGTGATGTTTCTGCAGAAATGAACACCGTTGCTACATCACATCCGCGTTCACTCCTCAGGCGTGTTTCAGAGCATAAAAGGTGGATTATTTAGCGTTCGACCGATTGGATGTGCAGCTGTGGAGCAAACGGCTGAGCGGTTCACGTGTGAACGGAGATCCCTGTGGAGGTCGCTGAGTTTACACGTAGCTGCCCGTAAATGCTTTTCAAGTGCTGGGAAGAGAAAAAACCAACCTCTGTTTTAATTTTACTTTATTTTTGGGACGGTCTGGTTTGACATCTGGCTGAGAGCAGGAAACGCAGTTCATGGGTCTGAGGGGAGCGGATGGTGCTGCAATCACATCTGCGGAGCCTCTGGGGTCAGGAGCAGCGAAGCAGAGCTGGAGCGAGGTGCCACGGATGCAGCAGAGCATCGACACCTGCTCCTTTCACTGCTCCACTCGTTCACCGATTTCACTTCTCTCCCTCAACAGGTATCCTAACATGGGGAACCTACTGAAAGTTTTGACATGCACAGATCTGGAACAGGAGCCCAATTTCTTCCTCGACTTTGAAAGTGAGTTCCTCTGCAGCTTGTTCTGTCATCGGTGTCATGAATGTCTCTCCATCACAACTCTGAACTCTTCAAACCTTTTCACCTTCATTTATCTGCAACATTACGTCCTCCCAGCGGCGAGAGAAACAGAAGCCGAAGCTCCTGCACTTTTTCACCAACCTGCCTTTTTCCACTGCAGAGTGTGTGTAGAATATCAATCGGAGCAGAGCATAGCTGCAACACACACACGCACACACACAGAGCACAGAGGTTCAGCTGCGGCGTAGCCTAAGGCCCCTCGGCGCGGCTCGAACCTACGCTGCACTCTTCTCACACTTGGCAAACGCAGAAACTCAAGAATACTTTGACAGAAAGGCTCTTTCATTTTTAAAGAACATCACATTTTTAAAAAGATTTAACACTCAGGATGCAGTTAGCCCTCAGATAAGCTCACACCGTGTGATTTAAGTCGTGTTTCATGTCCACAAAGCAGATTTTAAAACGATTCTGAAACCGACTCCGTCTGAGCCACAGGGCGAACAAACACCTCTTCATTTGTCTTGTCTTATCTCCTTCCATTTCCTTTCTCCTCAGCCAGAAAAGTGGGCGGCGTCAGAACCTAATGGGAAGCCGTGGAGAGACGAGATTATTTCCACCAACTCTCATTTACATAATCTAAAGTTGTTTATTAAACTTAGCTCCATATCGGAGGATTTGATGGATTTCCTAGAGCTGCCTTTTACTTTGTGTCGGGTGGGTGTGAATACGGATTAGATTCCAGTCTGATTAAGATTTTTTTTTTCTCCCTGCTGTTGAAATTTCACAGATGCACAACCCACAGAGGCAGAGCGGGAGGTGTGGGAGCAGGTGGATGTGGTGCTGAAGGATGCAAAGGGGATCCTGGACGAGCTGCAGGCCTATAAAGGAGCAGGACAGGAGATCAGAGATGTACGAACGACACCAGAATCCACAAAAACACACGACTGCTGGACATGAACGTTTAAAAAAACGACAATGCACAAAGTTTACACACGTTGCTTCACTCTTTATGGTTCCTAATGTCATAAACCAGTTAAAGAAGCACCACTCATCTTCTTTATAAACAGATTTAAGCCTCATTTGGAAGGATTTTTGGGTTTTAAATCATTCCTATCTTTTTCTTTTTTTAGACAGCTTCAAGATCAGCCTCAGTGCAGAGAAATGGAGTTTACATCCTTTAGGACTGATCAGCTAACGGCTAGTCCGGGTTTCTGCCATCGTTAAACAACTTCTGTTTTCTGCATTTTATAGCATTTAATGCAAAATGGCCGTGGTTCTTTTGTACTGTAGTGCCACTATTCACCTCCTGACCCAAAGTTTTATTTTAATATTTTTATAGATATTTCAGGTTCGTCAGACCCCATAAACATGAAAACATGTTTGTAGCTCTAAATTAAACAAAATGGTGTCAACAAATGTCCTAAAATATATAGCTAGAAATAAAAAAATTAAAATCAAAATCAAGTGTCTCTAAATAATAAAAACGGGTCTAAGTTGAAGAGAATGCGGTATTATAGTCCTCTTAAGAGGACACAGTGTCAGGAGTTTGGTTTATTAACCAGAATGCATTTGATTTGAGCCCAGGAGTCGGAAGGATTGAATTCCAAGCTAGAATAAATATCTGAGTGGATGTGAACAGAGCCTGAGTTTACAGATCTCGTGTTGTTTTCCAGGCGATCCAGAATCCCAACGATGAGGCCTTACAGGAGCAGGCGTGGGCGGCTGTGGTTCCCTTAGTGGGAAAACTGAAGAAGTTCTACGAGTTCTCTCAGAGATTAGGTATGGAAACCTTGTATTCATGCCTCTGGTGTTGGGGAGAAATAAAATACATGCCTCTGTTGAAGCTGACACAGATTCTATGGAACAGGTTTAGGAATCCTGGGAAATTTTCCTAACAGACATGAATGTATTTAAACATCTTTACATTTAACCCTTCCTCCCATGATGCTTTGCATTCATCAGCATGCTGCTGGCGTTGCACTGACCCCTGAGTATGTGTGTGTCTTGGAGGGGGGGGGGGGGTCTTCTTATGACCCTGGTTCTGGGGGGGTGTCGTCATGCATCAGTACCATGACCATGTGGTCTCTGTGATGGAGGATGTGGTCACTGGGGGTGGGGCTGTTATGTAATGAAGTAGGTCATCCGTCCGCATCTTCTGCTGCTCTAATTCACCCTCTTGACTTTTGGCTCCAGGGGCCGCGTTGGCCCGCCGTCTTGACTTAAACACGGAGCTGAGCGTCAACTACGGAGCGGGGTCTCGGAGCAGAGGAGCTTATGTAATAATAATAAAAATAATGATCATTAGTATTATTATTATTATTATTATTAGGTTTAAGAGGTTGAGAGGAGCCAGTTGAGGTGGCTTGGGCATCTGGTCAGGATGCCTCCTAGGTGAGGTTTTCCGGGCCCGTCCAACTGGGAGGAGATCCAAGGGAAGACCCAGGACACGCTGGAGGGACTATGTCTCTTAGATGGCCAGGGAATGCCTCGGGAGTCCCCCGGACAAGCTGGCTCAAATAGCTGGGGTGAGGGAAGTCTGGGCGTCCCGGTTTAGGCTACTGCCCCCGCGACCCGACTCTGCATAAGAGATGGATGGATGGATGGTTTAAGAGGTCACAGATTTTCACACAAACTTAAAGATTAGCAGCAGAGATGCCACTCAGGCAGGAAAACCCTCTTAAAATATTTAATTGGTGTTTTCATTCAGAACCTAAAAGTAATATTAGATTTTGTGAAATTGATAGAATTTGTATTAAAACAGGAGTTTCCTACAGATGCAGCTTCATTAATGTTGCTGATGTAATTAGCCCATTATATCTATCCCATTATGTGTTACTGTTTAGCTTAACTACATCAAAGTTAAATCAAAGTCCCAGATGATCAGAAAATCCTCTAAAAAGTAACACGGAGCAGCCTCCATAAAGTGAAAATATGAAATTTAAAATAAAAACTGTTGAAATGTATAACTCCTTAAGATGGAAACACACAATCTTGCAGTTTTTTTCTTTAAAAGTAAAGTTTATTACTTGTGTTAATGTTTTGGAGCCATATTTGTTTGATATTCATTTAATTCTTTCGGCCTCACTTTGAGTTGATCTGTTTTTATAAACTAATTTGTTACACTGTCAGAAATTTTATTTATCTGTTTGAAGTAATAAAAAAACAGCAGAATAATTATTTTATTCTTTAAATGTTTTTCTTTTTTGTTTGAAAACACTCGGCATTGTTTGAAAAGTGCTAAAAATTATTGTAAAGTGGCTTCGAGAGTCCCACGACCCTGCCAAGGTGCTTGACCTGAATCATAAAACACAACGTAAACAAACAATTTTTTTTTTTTTGGGTGTGAATAACGTTTTGTCTGATCTGTTCAGCTGGCAGAAACCCAGTTAGAATTTGGAGCAGACAGAAACATGGATCAGAGCCCCAGTCATCAGGGGTGTGTGTTGGCAAGAATTTGGCGATACGATATTTATCTCAGTACAGGAGAGACGATACGATGTCTATCACAATACAGGGTAGACGATACAATACAGGGCAGACGGTAATGCTAAAAACAGACGATATTTGCAACTTTTAAGACTGGAGTTCATTGAAAAACTCAGACCAGTAAACATTTGCATGCAAGTTTTCAAATAAATTTGACACACTGCTTTTAAAAATCAATTCAGTATCATAACAAAAATATTATGATATTTTGGTGTATGGATATTTTCTTACATGACCAGTCATCAGATTGTAGCACCAGAACCAACTATCCTCTCCGTACGTAAACACGCCCAGGCTCTGCTCTCCTGAGGAGGTGGGACATCCTTCCTCACCTTGCCGTGCCCAGCACAGCGCTGCCTTTCTGCTCAGCTCTAACTTCTGTTTTCGCTGGGTTGTAGACGTGGGGGGAGGGGGGTAAAACCGCACAACTAAGGCCATTTTTAATCAGCTGCTCTGCTTCAAATGCTGGCTCAAGCAGATGGGAGTCATTACCGAAAGGCAGACGTGCTCAATTTACCGCGCTGCACCGCCAGCTCTATGTCCATCTCCTAAAAGTCCTCCTACGGCTCAACTTAAGTGGACTCCCGTCTGAATCTGGATCATGTTGACATTCGTATCATCATCTGTAATCAGCGAGAGCTGTAAAATACACTTGGAATGAATCAGTTTAAATTGAATTTGCTGCCACAGAGCTCAGTGCATCAGATACTCGGCTTGTCTGGGTCGGATCATCGCTGAAGCCCGTCTCATGGAGACTGAACCCAAAAGCACCGTCTGCATCTATAAATAAAACTCCCTCTAGGCTCCAAAGGTTTTCTAGTGGAGTGTTTGAAGAAGCCATGTTTGTTTTTTAAGATGATTTCCCTGGAAGTTCTGGGCTGCTTTTCTCTCTTTGTGTTCCTCGTTCTGCTGCTGGTCCTCCGTGGTTGTCCGTGCATGGGTATGTGATTTCAGGGCTTTGTGTTTACTTACTGTCAAAACAATGAGTGTAATCCTGCCCCAATGAACCCCCACCCCCCTTTACACGTCCATGCCAATAAGATAATTAGTCCCATGTCTCATCTGCATCTGAACAGGAGAGCCTCTCAGACCCAGAAACTGGCACTGGCCCCTGGGCGGTTTGGGCACCACCGCTGTCCCTTTATCTGTCTCCGTCCTAATCAGGATGCTTCAGCTGGCTGACACTCATTCACAGATCTAACCAGGGCTCTGATCCGCTCCGACACTTGTTTCTTGACCTCGTGTAAAGAAAGAGAACCAACCGTCCTTTAAAGATTTCACTTCTGAATCCTACGAGTACTTGTTGCTGGTTTTAAACCCTCATTTTTGTGGGATTGAAACAAATTAGCTCAAACTTCCCTTTGTAAACGACTTGTCTGCAGCTAATGCTTGTCTGCCATAAATCAATTATCACTCTAAACGGTTTGGTTTAAATTGGGTGATCATTTCTATGAGATTTATTTTCAAATCTGTTACACGTCGAATTCTATTTTCTTTGTTCTCTAATCTCCAGTTAGTCGTAGCTTTGTTTCATATGTCGTCAACCCTTCCAAAGTCGCTGGGAAGAAAGGAAACTGAAAATAAGAAAAATTAGCATAAGTCCAAAAGAAACTCAACCATTTTTCTTTCTATTTTCTCTGAGTGCGGCTCTGGTTTTGGTTGTTTTTTCTGAGCAGTTTACCGCAAAATGAAATGACCTCTTGAATTTTTCGACCATTTTTTAAAAAATCCTTCAACTCCTTTCCTGAGATTCACACAAATGAATAAAGAACTTTTAAGAATCGTTTTGGAAACTATCAAGCCTACTCCTCCGCTCACACTCTCAGGGCCGGCCCAAGCCTTTGTGGGGTCCTAAGCAGGTGTTCCTTTGGTGCCCCCATGCTACACCAGACAATTCCAAGTCTACACTGTGTGTAACATTCCTATTATCATAGCATCATTTATAATTATCTTACTGGTATTATTACGACTTTTAATCATCCATCCTTCCATCGCCACTTAAAAAAGCCACAGAAAAACACAAAGTTTACAGTAAACAAATAAGATTTACTATATTTTATTCGTAAAATTTAGAACTGATATGCAAAATGTGCAATCACTACAAAATAAAATGAAAGTAAACTTTAGGCAGTAAGGTTTTCCATGTGTAATATAATTTAGTTTATGTTGTTAAAAGTTATTAAACATTAAAAACTTTTTTCCTTGTGCTATCTTGGTGCTCTTGGGCACCCCCGGTGGTGTGGGAGCACCAAGCAGACTACCTTAGCACAATCTTGATATATATATATTTTTTTAAGCATGAAAAATCGAATTACAGCAGAAATTTACATTAAAATGTGTGAAAACATGATTTTAAATATATTCTTAGTTTTTATTCATGAAACCGTTTCCATAGATGAGGTTTAGAAAACCTTTGCTGCAGCCAATCACTAGGGTGGATTCGGTTTTGCTCTGCTTTAACTTTCATGTTACGTTCGTAAGTCTGCAGCTACTATTGCCATCCTCAGCACCAAGTCATTCTGAGAGGTCTTATCTGCTTTTTCTTAAACTAGATGAACATTTTTATTAATATTTGTGTTTTGTCCCTGAATCAGCCTGACCTACCTGTAGTTATAAATCTTTCCTGACCTTTACATCTTTACACAGCCTGCTGTTTGAGTCATCGAAGCTCCAAAAACATTAAACGTTCATCAGCGCTCACTCATGACCAGAATTTCCTCACAGCTCAGCTAAACGTCTCTAGTCAAGGCCTTTTTTCATCATGTTTTATTGCATGACCTTGTGGATCTGTAATCTGACATCTTTAAATCTGTCCCACAGAAGCGGCGCTGCACAGCCTTCTGGGAGCACTCACCAATGAGACGTACAGCGACCCGACCCAGCACCTGGAGCGGGAGCAGGCGCTGGCCAAGCAGTTCGCAGAGATCCTGCACTTCACTCTGCGCTTTGACGAGCTTAAAGTACGTCTGCATCTCTAACAACTCTGGAGCCATTAGTCCTCCAATGAGCTCTCCATGCACTTGCATTGATTTTTGCTCCGCACAGATCCGAATCCCGGCTCTGCTCTGCTGTTGATAATACACAGGACGACGTCTACAGAATGGTTAATGAGGCTAATATGAACGTTTAAATCCTGAGCTTAGCTTCCGATCGTGGCAGCTTTTATAAATAAGCCAGGCAGGAAATGAGGAGAACTCCAGTCTGGCTTGAATTCAAACCTCAAACTGCTAATGAAATGCTGTTGGAGATATCACACATTAGGCGTGGGTGTCGCTCAAAAAAAAAAAAAAAAAAACAGTGAGCACCCAAAGACCGCGGCTGAGCTCGCCGTGTCTTCACTTCGAGACTCAAACCTCAGCTCCCTGAGGGGATTTACAGCGACACCCCAATTAGTACCCACTGCCCATCCTGGCAAGATGAAACATGAAGGCATGGGGGTGCGAGGTGGCATGCCAGGCCTATTCATCAATCCTTCACACTTGTGCACAGGCGTCTGACCCTGTGTGTGTGCGTGTGTGTGTGTGTGTGTGTTCTGCAGCCCCCTCCCTGCAGAAGCAGGCCATCTTCACTGGTGGACACAAAGATGGATACCAGTCCCATTGTAGCAGGATTAACATGCTGCAGGAACAAGGATAATTAGCTACATAATGAGCTCTCACTGGTAGCGCTGGTTTTAAACGCAGCCTTCTTATTGGTCGTTCTGCCTTCCTCGAGGTCAGAGCCAGATCAGTCATTTTTCTTACACTTGTGGGTTTTTATTTGAAGCTTTTACTGTAAATAGTCTGAGTTAAGCTACGTTTCCTAATGAGAGCATTTATCTGGGGGGGAAATGGAGGGAAACTCCAAACATTTGACGGGAAGAGTGAGGATGTAACAAGGGTAAGTCAGAGTCAGGCAATTTCATTTCAGCCCAGCAAATAAAACTGTAATTGTATTGGTGCTCTTTTTCTGTCATTCCTCAGCAAAGCTGCGTTTCTGCTTAGCCGGCTAAATCGTTGTGTCACCACAGCGACGAGCTTGATCCTCGATGCCCCGCTGCAGGGCGTGCCACCTCCAGACAACTCTTTCTTATGTGCCGTTTTATTTCCTCCTTTCACAGATGACAAATCCTGCCATTCAGAACGACTTCAGCTACTACAGGAGAACGCTGAGTCGGATGCGGATCAATAACGTACCGGTGAGAACATTTATCCCCGAGTCCTCATCATCTGTCCACATTTTTGTTTTACAGCTCTAAAGCAAGTGGCCAAACACGTATATACACGCAGGAGAACACCGTGAGGTGCTTAGCTGCTTAAAGATTTATATTCAACCTTTAAAAAGTGATCTTAAGAGCGTGCTTTGGGATCAGGTTCTTCCAGAGAGGTGAAACGGCTCCCAGAGTGATTGATAGTGATGTTCAGTCGACTGAATGTGTAAATAAGTAACCATTCACACCTAAAGCTATAAAGATGCAGCAAAAATGATTCAGAACTAGATGTTTTATTGATATTTTTTGTTTTCTTTGTTAAGAGCAGTTTGAGAGGATGGAAGGTAAAAGCTCAAAAGCATCATTCAAATCTGAAAGATGCAGAAATGTTTTATTCTAAAGCTGCACAATATATCAAAATATCACCATATCGACTAGGGATGTGTATCTGTGAAATTCTGGCGATACGATACATATCATGATACAGGGGAGACGATACAATATATCATGATATATTGCCATAACAATATTTTCTTACATCCCTAATATCGACATATTGCCACAGCTCCCAATAAATTATGCTCAGGCATGGAGAAAATAAGTTATAGAGGGTGGTTTGTATTTTGATAACAAAAGACAAAAATGTCCTCAAAATATTCTAATATACCATGTTTACCTAAATCATACAGCTCCATCAGCATGTTAATGCAGAGCAATTAGCCTCAAGTATGTAAATACCTGAGTGATTCTTCAATATGCGAGTGAAGTAATATCATACTGATTTAATGTTTTAGGGTTTTCTGCTCTGCTCTACGTGCCGACTGCCATGTCTCGCTGGGACTTTTAATGTGCAAAGCTGCTATTAATGGAGGTTTTTTTTATTTTTTTGCAAAGACAGTCGATAAATCTGCTGTGTCCCATTTCTGTCTGATCTTCTCTACACTGAGTTACATCCAGGTGCACATTTAGTCTATTTATAAGTCCTTAGTGACATCTGAGAAAATAATGATTTTCCTGCTTGTGTTTGTGTCAAGTCATGTTTATTTATTTAAATCGCGTTTAGAAGAACTGCTGCAGACCCTAAATGAATTAAAATAATGCTTAATTAAAAAAAATTACCCTAATATAATTATATAAAAGCTCTTTTTTGCCATTTCGAAGTGTTTTTTTTAGTAAAGGTAATAAATGCACCCTACATGCCTCAATTATGCTCTACAGGATCGATAAGCTAACTAGGGCTGCAACAAACGATTATTTGGTTAATCGATGAATCGGATGGGGTCTCGACATGATTAATCGATTAATCGGATTACATGGGGACATTGTTAAAAACTGCTAGGGAAACGTTATTTCTCTCCTTCCTTCACTTTATTAAACACAACATTATTAGAAAACTGTTCAATAGCAGAAAAACAACATGCCATCACCTAAATTGTCTTATAAGGTGTATAGACAGAGACCCTAAGCTACACCTATCTGTGATCTAAAATGCTTGGTCCAAGTTAAACAGCTTAAAGAGCAAGTCAACCCCTACCAGAGTCTAACTCCACTCCCACTTCATGTTTGAAAAATGCAACACATGCTGTTGCCTGGCAGACCGAGAGGGCGGAGCCGCTAACAAATACACACACACTCAGGCGGCTCACGACAGCATTGTGACATCATAATGTACCAGTTTACATCATAGCATACTTCTTAGCCAATAGCGGTGGCAGATTTAAATTAAAATACAGTGCAGAGTTTTTACCTAACAACGGCACAACACTGTCAGTTTTAGGCAGAATATTTAAATTTTAACTAAGATGCACTGAAGTGCCAAATTATTGACGACACGTGTCTGCAGCACGATTAGACACTCGTTTATTTAGTTTATCAGCAAAAAAAAGTTTATTTGGGGGTGACTTGCTCTTTAAGGGCAATTCTCATCTGTTTTGTTTGATCTCATCTGTAGACAATTATTATAATTGGGGATGTCAAACAACTAATTTTTAAATGTAATTAAACATAGGCTGTGAATTAATCAAAATTAATCACTATTTCCAAAAATGACTGAAAAAATACCAAATAAAACAAAAATAAATGAATGCCATCCTCCTTGTGATGATGCCCTGGGCAACTGCCATAAAGTCACATCAGGAGATGCTGATCATTCCAATGATCCCAAATAGACTCACATTAGGCCACATGAAAGCAACTGAACCCAAAAATATATTAACCAGTATATAACTGCACTCTCACACAACACGCCTGCAGCACCCCCCTCCCTTTTAAAAGTGTTTTCGCTTCCGAGGACATTGTGGTTGTAAAACCACATGCTAGTAGTCTGGCCCCGGTGTGATCAACCACTTTCTGCGGGAATGTGACGGCGGGAACCGGTTTGCAGCAGGGCGAGCCCCCCCCCCATTTATCTAATAGCGTCACGCTTACGATTTTATAGACTTTTTTTTACGAGCTTAGGGCATGTCTAGCCTGTGTAATAATCCGGGGCTTGGATTTTGAAAAGTTTTTAACTTACCCGGACACAGAGCTCTCTCCTTCCTCGCTGATGATTCCGACATGCGTTTAAGATGCTGCATCATCACTTTAGTACTCCCGTGCCATGCTAAGTCTGACCTACAAACATTGCAGGTAACGAATGTCGTCGCCTGATTTAACTGAAAATGCTCCCAAACTTTAGAAGTTTTTACTTTTTTGGGTCTCGCTGCTTCTGCCATGTTCCTCTTCCAAACACCTGCCGGCTCTCCCTCGCGCTGATCTAACTTGCTCCGGTCTGCTCTCAACGGCGGGCAGGAAGGGGGGGGGGGGGCTTTTGGAAGAGTTGTGCGACACAACGAATCGATGACGCAATTCGTTGCCAGCGCTTTTAGTAATCAATTTTCATCGAATTTATCGATTCGTTGTTGCAGCCCTAAAGCTAACAGCTAGTCCTCAGCCAACACCTACGTGCTTTTTTGCCATCTTTAAATAAATGCAATCAAAACAATGACATTTCATGTTATGAAACTTTAGCCACCACCAAATTTGCAGTGGTTATTTTTGGAATTGCATTCAGACAATCCTGCTGGAGACACAGATAAGAAGAAGAAGAAGAAGAAGAAAATATCATTTCTATAGCGCCTCAAGATAAAAATCACAAAAAAAAAATGTAAAAATAAAAAAAGAATTTAGAAAATGGTTAAAAATGTATTTAAAATGAGCAAAAAATAGACAAGTGTGATTAAAAATGTTAAGAAAGAGAGAGAGTGAATAGGAAAGAGGGAAATCAGTGGATCCTGAGGAAGGTGGAATAGGTGGGGAGAGCAGAATAAAGAGAGAGTGGTGAAGAAGGTCACACAAAAGCCAACCTGAACAGGTGAGTCTTCAGCTGCTTTTTGAAGGAGTTCACTGAGTCCACTGATCTCAGGCTCAGGGGGAGAGAGTTCCAGAGTCTGGGGGACACAGCAGCAAATGATCTGTCACCTTTGGTCTTCTTAGACCAGAAATAGAAAATCCAGGTTTTTAGAGAGAATTGGATCATTGGGCAGGAAGGACTTATTGTTAACAGAGCGGGTGTTTAATAGAGCCATGCTGAGTGAGGTGGAGGAATCAGAAACTACAGAAACAGCTGGAGTTAGTGGACGTAAATTAGCAGGGTTAGATCCACTGTGTTTATAAAAACCAGTCATGGAGGGAACAGCCGGAGAAACCACTGAAGAATGAGGATAAACCGACCTTAAAAAACTAGGACGGAGAAACCGCACCGCAACGCGGCCTGGCGGGAATGCGGAAGTGGTGCTTAGGTCGCCAAACAAAGGACAAGAAGCTAGAAGATCATGCCGTTGTTTACTAGATAAACCATGCTTTAAGAGAAGTCTTATTCTCACCTGGATTCCTGCTCGTTTACATCTTTTTCCTCCGACGTTTTCCCGTGACCGGATAAACATCGCTGGAGGCGTCCTGGTAGGAGTCATTTGGCTCCGGGCCAGCACGCCGATCAGGTAAACAGGAAGGTACGTCCTCAGTGCATCTTGGGCGATCGTGAATGAACGGAAGGACAAAAGAGTCTGGCGATCATAGGAGATGGTAGCAGGGACACTACCAAAGAGGATCGCAGACAGGAGCAAGGTGGAAAAGAGGAGGTTAGTGGAGAAAAGTTTGGAAAAAGTGGCTGTGACTGCGGCTAAGCCAAGCACAGGCGCCATCTTGTTACTGACCGCCGGTACATGTTGCTAGTGGTGGTGGTTATACTTGTAAATAAATTGATTAATCAGTGTATAAAGGCTTATAAAATAACATTTTCATGATCCACAACCAGATTTTGGAGATTAGAGCTGTTTTAAAATGGTCCAGGATGTCCTTAGACTAGCTGTTAGCTCCTCAGTCCTGTTAAATGTAAGCAAATATTGTTCAGAAAGCTACTTCCAAAGAGTAAGATAGTAATATTTATAGGTTTCATGGAGAAATAAACCCATCAAAATATCCCTTTAATTGATATTTCTGAAAAACAGTTATGCATTTATGACTTGAGTTGCCATTTATTATTAAAACAGTTTTATTTTGGCTTAAATATTCACTTTAAATTGAATAATGTTTACATCTGTTTAAATCTGTTAAAGTTTAAGTCAATGTTGATTTCCCAAAAAGGCTGAATAATTTTCAGATCCACACAAGAATCTTTGTATATGCATCCAGAAGTCATTGCTTTAGTTTTATCAGCTTTAAAATTGTGCAAATTTAGTTTTATTCTTGCAGATATTGCTGTCCGAAGTTAAATGTGGAATGGTGTATAATCTGCATAAACATGTTTCCTCAAGGTTGAGCCATGAAGAGAAACGTGTAAAGAAAGAAATGTTATTGACCCAAATATAAAACCCTGAGGAACACCATGAGAGAGCTAGAATTCATTTTGGGAAAAGTGCCCTAAAGTTCAATTTTTTTTATCCAACCAATGCATCTAAAATATAAAGGGATCCATTTAGGGGCTATTCGAAAATGGACTTGCTCACTCATTTGATATTTATGAACATATTCAGTCTCTTATCATTTATGCTGAACTGTAGATTAGCTCAGCTGATCGTAACGGCTCGGTGCTGGCAGGAGTTTAATGTCATGAACGGAGACTGCTTTCTGTTTTGACCTGTCTGACAGAAGGTGTTCTTTCCTCTTCAATCCAGAATTTTCCATTAGGCAAATGGGCCCAGACAAGTTAGAATTCATCACTGCTGCTGCCCCCCCCCCAAGTCGCCCCTCAGAGGACTGAATCATTCAGACGTCTGAGATGAAACACTTCCGTCCCGCTCAAACAGTCTTTGAGCACATCTGTCATCGTTCGTTAAGAGCAGAATTGGTTTGAAAGTTTGGGGCGATTTATTCACATCAGAGCTCTCACGACGGCAGGAAGTGTTCTTGTTGTTTTTTAAATATGTAGACAAATTTAGAACAGGCTGTTCAGAGACGCCTCGTTCTCTGCTATCTGCCAGGTGTTTTTGGTGTCTGAACGTAGAAAGCAGCAGGACGGGTTAGTCAGCTGGGAACGGGGGGTGGGGTACTCGGTCATACGGTTCATATCAGTGTTTTCCTGACATTTAATCAGAACAAATATCTTTTCATGTGCAGATATTGTTTTGTTTTCTTTTAACTGAAAAGATTTTCAACAAAACACTTTACAGCAACCTCCACATGTACAGTAAGAATAGAAGAGTTGCATCCCCTCGAATTTCTTAATCTGCTCATTTTGATTCAGTAGCACCTTTGTTTTATTACTCTGACATTTTTCATTCAAATTTCCTCTGATTGTGTCATTTTCTCATGGCGGCTGCTCTGATAACATTTTTTCCACTTTTGTACGGAGGTCAGCTAAAGGTCGTTTTATGAATTTTACATTAATGTCAGAAAACCAGAACAATGGGCAAAAACTCTACAGGTGAGCGAGGATCTGACTTCAGCAATAAACCAAAATGGGATCTTTTTTTATGATTTCTAGGCAGAGGGTGAGAATGAAGTCAACAACGAGCTGGCCAATCGGATATCTCTTTTCTACGCTGACGCTACTCCCATGCTGAAGACGTTAAGTGACGGCACAACGAAGTTTGTATCAGAGGTGAGACTTTAGTATATTCAGCGGGGCATTTACGGAGAAGAGCAGCAACTAAACGAATCGGCTAAAAATTATTATCTGAGGTGTATTTTTATGCTTTAATCAGAATTTTAAAAAATTTAACACGGATGGGCGAGGCTTATACTGCAGCCAGCCACTAGGGGGCCATTTAGGTTATGTTATAGTTATTATTTGTATTGACAAACCTGCAAAAAACTGATGTTTTGTTATTCAACTGATCAGAAAAATACTAAATATAAATGTCAACATGAATTTTTAAATCAAGCCTGGTGCAATTTTTACTGATTTACTAATAAACATTTTAGACAAAAAAAATAAAACAACATATTTGAGTAAAATCAGCTGTCAGACAGGAGGTTTTTGTACGTCGGCTAATGATTTGTAAATTATTTAATTGGTAAAGATAAAATTAAATAGTTAAATCTAAAGGGAACCATTAAACATTTCTGCAACATAATAGTTGTAAATATCCAGATTTCCCAAAAAGACTAAAAGGTTAATCTTGTATCGGTTAAAATGTCCCATGAGTCTTGCAAAAGTAGGCATGGGATGACAACAAATTTTGCTGGACGATATATTGTCCTGCAAATCATTGATGATAAACGTTATTTTTGTCGACATTATCGAGACCAAAATAACCACTTATGCAATGTTAATATATCATAATGATGCAAGTACACCCTTTAAAATGCAACAATTAAACTTTTATTTAACACTGGGATGCCACCAACCAGAACTTCTAAATGAATAAATAAAACAAATGACAACAAAAAATAAAAACACAATAAAAAAAACTTTGATGTATTCAGGCTGGAAAAATTGAGTTCATTTTCGCCTATCGTACAATTAATTGGTTTATTGATTATCATCCCAACCCTATGCTAAAGTGATGTTCTTTTGCAGGAATTATGAATACAGATCTATTAAATGAGAGCTGGAATGAATAAAAGACTAAAGCAGCATTAAATATTATTTGTGTTGCTGTCAGAAATGAAAATAACTTGATTTAAATTAACTTAATTTAACTATTTTATTTATTATTTCTGAATGTTTTTATTTTTTTCCTCTTACAGAATAAAACGCTGCCCATCGAAAACACGACAGACTGCTTAAGCACAATGGCGAGTGTGTGTAAAGTCATGTTGGAAACGCCGTAAGTCACTTCCTGTCTACTCCCCATCTTCCTCTGGAATCTTTTCTAATCGCTCTTTTGTCCCATCAGGGAATATCGCAGCCGATTCACCAGTGAGGAGACGGTTTCCTTCTGCCTCAGGGTGATGGTCGGAGTCATCATCTTATACGACTACGTCCACCCGGTTGGAGCGTTTGCCAAGTCGTCGAAAATCGACGTGAGTACAGTTCACGCTCTGATGCTGCTCACGGATTCTTCAGCTAATAATCTGGTTCTGATCCACAGATGAAAGGCTGCATCAAAGTCCTCAAAGATCAGCCACAGAACAGCGTAGAAGGCCTTCTCAACGCTCTCAGGTGAGCCGATGATGTCGTGATTAATTCTACCATTTGTTTTTGCCGGTAGTTTTGCTTTTATGTCTCTCCGGCGCCCCGACTCGCTCCAGCTTGGTGTCAAAGACAGCACAGAGAAGTCATTTGACGTCTCATCCCTCAGTCTAAATAAGATCTCCCTCGTGTCCTCGCGCTCGGCGTCTCCGGAGCAGACAAGGTCATTTTCTGAGCCAGCCAGAGGCCGGTTGCCACTTCCTGTCTTCAAATCACTTCCATACAAAAACAGATTTGTCATCAGAGTTCTGAAAGAGAACGACAGGATGTAGAAGATGCATGAAAATACAGCATTTATGCTTAAAAACATGTTTTATTAACTATTAACACCACTTTGTCTTAATTTAAGTTAAGCACCTTAAAGCTTTAACCCTCGTTGTTTAAATGTGTACATATCTGTATTTAAGTCCGCTGCACCAGATGTTTAAATCCTTTTAGGTATTTCTGAGGAAACTTGGAGTGAATACCGAGTTAAATCTCCTAAAACATGGCCCTGATATTCCCAAATCGACACCCAGACAGATCTTTGTTGTTCTTTCTGTTTCTCTTTTCAGTTTCCGTTGTTTTTTTCTTGTTAAATACTCAGCATAGCAACATTTTTTACCTTAATCTGCTGACAGTCGCCTTTTTCAGAGCCCCTCCCCCCAGGTGTTGATGGCATAACTTCTGCTGTTTATCTGCGGGCAATAGGGAACGATGTCGCCCTCTACTGCCCGCACCTTCCTGACCGATCGCCACGTCCCATGAAAGATCCAGCGTGTAAACTCCTTTCATCCCTATTCATGGTCCACGATCCACATCTCCTTTTAAAAGAAGTGATCATCATCATCAGCATCGTTTTATTTATAAACGGCTAAGGCAGACCAAAGTGCTGTACACTGGAGTTAGGGTGGAACAAATAAAACCAAAACGCACGAGTCAGAAGTAATAAAAGTAGCACAGTAACAACTATAAAATCAACAATAAAGTAAAACGAGTGCATAGTAAGAAGCCGACTAGGCAGAAATAAAAACCAAAGGATAGAAATGAGCCTTCAGGCATGATTTAAAAACGGAGAGAGAGGGGGCCGTTCTCTCTGCCAGAGGAAGTTGGTTCCAGTGACGAGGCGCACAGATTAAAAACGCGCGTTCCCCTCGTGTCCTCACCCGAACCCTTGTGACCTGTAACAGGCAGTGGCCTGCTGACCAAAGAGCCCGACCTGGTAGGTAGGGGTGAACCAGCTGGGTTAAGTACAGAGGTGCATAAAGATAAAGGGATTTAAAAACAAAAAAGTGAAATTTTAAATTGGAAGCGGTAGTGCACCGGTAGCCAGTGCAGCCGGGCCAGAATGGGAGTAATATGCTCCCTCCGTCTGGTATATGTCAAGAGGCGGGCTGCCGTCTTCTGCACCAGCTGGAGGCGCACAGCTGAGGAAGAGGTAGATCCATGAAATAAGGAATTAGCATAATCCAGGTGAGGGATCACAAATGCGTGGATTACTGCGTGCAGGTCACGTCTATTCAGGATGGACTTCATCTTTGATAGCCGGCGAAGCTGGAAGGAGGATCTAACCATCTGGCTAATGTGAGTCATCTCATTAGACCAGGGGTCGGCAACCTGTTCCCATCAAAGAGCCATTATTACCCGTTTCCCACAGTAAAGAAAACACTGGGAGCCACAGCAGCCGCGAGACAGCAGAGAGCTGCTTTAACCAATCACAACAGGTGACAGCAGCCAGTACCGGTCGCTCTTGTACGTCAATTATCTTTCATAAGACGATAATCAATAAAACGATTTATATAAAATGGATCCAGAAGTTGTAGCCCGTCTCTGCCTACAATATTTTGATATTTTTCACCCTGTTGGTGGTTTTACTGAGCAGGTGCCACTTTTGTCATACGTTTCTTTTTAAAACATGTTTAGACTGTTCAGAATCCAAATCCAGGCTCTGTCACGTTTGATTGTTGTAATTAAACTTTGTAGGTGGGGAAGGTCAGAAAAGGATCCGATCATTTTGTTTTTCCCTCATTTACAGTGACTGATATATGGCTCTGGTGTTAATCAAGTTAAATTTGATCTCTTTGCGACAATTTTCACAAGAAAACAGAACAGTTAAAGCAGGGCTTGTGTTGACCGGACAGTTCCCGTATTTGACCGTTTATTTTGACGGAGAAAGAATGGAAAGAATTACTCCAACGCATGCAGACGAACTGACATTTTATTTGTTACGCACATCGTAGATGTAGCTAAATCACTCAAGAAAAGATTCCCATCTGAGCTGGACACTGCTCAGCGCAGCTCACTGTCAGCATGTACTAAATAAGGTCCACAGCAAGCTGAAGATGTGGAGAGGGGCTTGGAGCGCGTCGCAGAACCAGAGTGCATGCGGGAAGATTCCTCCAACTGAAGCGAGACTTGTCACAGAAAATGTTCCCTGATTATGAAACTTTGACTGAATAGCGCTTGTTCATATCTCCAATGTGGCGACACATCCAGGAGCCATCTGAGGAGAATCCCAGAATCTCACATCCTCTTCAGCTCAGAAAGCGCCGATATGATTACGCACAAAGGTGACGCGTCAACCCGGTCTCACAGTAAGACCGGGTTGGAACTGTTCAGGTTTACGCAGACAATCTACATTTAGAATTGGCATACAGATGTAAAATTAATGCAGTAAAATATAAAGCATTTTATTTAAATATCCATTCATTATTTTACAAGCACAGAGAGCCACATCAGATGGATGGAAGAGCCGCGGGTTGCCGACCCCCGCATTAGACGGTCCAAAACTACCCCAAGGCTAGTGTTGGTCGGCTTCACTAAGTTGGCAAAACAGGGAGTTGGGGCAGGGCTAACCACAGTGGGAGAGGGAGGGTCAAAATAGATCAAGATAAGGAGATGTGGCTCCTGGACCATGAATAGGGATGAAGGAGTTTATATGCTGGATCTTTCATGGGACGTGGTGATCGGCCAGGAGGACATGGGCAGTAGATGGCGACATCATCCCCTTCTGCCCGCGGGTAAACACGGAAGTAACACCAACGAGGCTCTAAAGTTGGAGACTGTGTGATACCAAAACTGTCTACATTTAAGTTAAAAAAAAGCTTAGCGACCCAGACCCTTTGTGTTTGGATCTTAACCCAAAAAGAGGACTTTTCTTGGGGAAAATCGAAGTAGAGCCACTGCTCCTCCTCATCAGAGTCGTGAGGTGGTTCAGGCATCTGTTGACTAGTATCCATCCTCGGGAGGATTTCCTGCCTGATGCCACTGTTCTTCTAGTGTTATTAAAATATAGATATGTGATTGTTCTCCTGCAGGTACACAACCAAACATCTGAATGACGAATCAACCAACAAGACTATCAAGAGCATGCTGCAGTAGGAACAAGCTGTAGCCACTGCTGGGGGAAACGCCACTCGCTGTCCTGACGGATTTAGCTGCACAGAATGTTCATTTTTGTTCTGTTGATCATTCTTTCATGAAAAAAGAGCTTGGCTCCGCCCACTTTTATAATGCGAATGCTACTGCCACGATGATGTCTTTTGCTGTGCCAAACGGTTGGCGCTGAGATGTGAGACGCTGGTGTTTTTAAACATTTTATGTTTTTCCCTGTTTAAGGGACGGGAGTGCTTTGACTTGAAAATTTCAGAGATATATAGAGAAGTATATATTATTTTTTGTTTGATTGGTTATTTAATTACATCTTCTGCATGATGAAAATGTCCCTTTCTTTCTATTTAATAAAGTAATTGTCTAATTTGTTTGCTCTGCTGTGTATTCTCAGATATTATGTTATTGAAATGGTACTTGACAGATTTAGAGTACTGTTTTTATATATTTTTTAAAGTTTTAATTTGTGCATATGTTTTCTTTTCATCGTTGTATTTTTCAGTTGAGAACTAAACTGTGATGTGAGGAGAATCAAAATGAAATCTGGAGTCTGTGCAGTAAATGTACAACCCTGACGTGGCTGGAGTGATTAAAAGGAGAATTTTTGTTTTCTAAAAAAAAAAACTCGTCCTAATTTTTAATCGCCTTCCCGGCTTCTGGAGCTGCTTTTCTTCACTTTCTCGTTTGAAAGGTGTGAGTTTTCTCATGTTTGAGCACCAAGCTGGCAGTGAGGAATCAATTCGGATCAGTTCCCCTGACTGGATGAACACAAACGGTTGCTTTTCTTAGAAATGAGACCAGCTTTCATTCTTGTGTTATAAACCACAACAGTTGGCACAAAGTTGGGAGCAGTGACTCAACCAGGAAACACTCAGAGGGATATTTGTTTCAACCGAGGGCCCCCCCAATAGGAGGGCATTGGAGTTTAGAAGCTAAATACGTGTCCCTCAATATCAATAAACATCATCATGCTGCACCCGCTATAAAACCTTGGCTACAAGACCATGCAAACCTTTTTTAAAATGCTCCAGACGCATCTAAAACTATGAGGGATCGGAGATCCCTCTTCATGTGTGAGTGTTTTTGGCTTATTTTCTGTCTCTGATGCAGCTAAAAATCCAATTTTACACACATTTTGAAGTTAAGGCCCTACTGTATGTCCCAACACTACACATAAAATTTACAGAGGCCAGAGAACAACAAAAGCAGTAATGGCTTTATCCGAGCAGATCTCCTAAAAGTTTCTTACCCAGAATTTCTAATCATTTACTGTTAGCCCTACCTCTTAGTTCACGCTCAAAACCATTTAGGAGGAAAACGAAGCCATTTTGACTAAAAATAAAAAAAGGCTCAGAACTCCAACATCCAGCAAGACTTCACTTCTTCTGGTTTGCGTATGTCAGTGTGATGAGTCTGAGCTGTCAATCTAATTTAGGTGAGTAACTTCATCCTTTTGGTCCCAATGATACAAAAAAAAGTGTCAATCATCAGAAATAACCAATCAGCCACAGAGATGGAAGGCTGCGTAGTGTAGCTTCTGGAATAGCTGCAGCCTGTGCCAGCAGCACTTCAAATCAACTTTATTTTCCTGTTTTCTATAGAAATACAAAAAGGCATTTTTAGAATGCATGTCTATTGTTCCTATCTCTGCCTCGTTATTTTTAATAAAAACAAATAGCTTTTGGGACAAATATTCTTGACTAAATAAAATGTGATTAGTGTATATATATATATATATATATATATATATATATATATATATATATATATATATATGTATGTATATATATAAATTAGTTTATTTATACAGTTTCCTTTGGTGTGATGTTTGATATTGGCTTATTTACCGATATTGGCTAACTCTTAATTTCTGATACCAATAAATACCCTCATAAATCAAAGAGATAAATACTTTTAGGTGGCTAACATCACATTAACTAGCCTTCTTCCATTTAATTTAGTTATACCAAACAAGCAAAAAATATCTCGAAACTAAACCTCAGCTCTGTCATTTTGACATTTTGAGTGAGTTTTATTTAAAATAAGATCATGGTATAAAAATGTTATTAAGAGTCAAAAATGATGCCAATAATGACAGATTTTACAATTTTATGCATATATATATATATATATATATATATATATATATATATATATATATATATATATATATATATATATATATATATATATGTGTGTGTGTGTGTGTGTGTGTGTGTATCAGAAATCCCTAAACATGAACCTTTGGTCTTGAAAATAAACATCTCTTTTATGTAAAAATAATCATGTACCTAAAAGTTTTCACTCACACTAGGAAAGGTTTTAATTTGAGATAATAACAAATTCCTTCTTTGATTATCTGTTAGTAAAGGTAAAGACTGATTATCTAACCTGATGGAAACATTCATGCCTGAAAAATTCTATTGTTTCCTAAATAAAAATCTTCTGATGTACTACTATTGATGTATTTTTCACAGCTTTACTGCTCTACATCACAAGTACTACACTGAAATGAAAGTTGCCTATCTGCTTTTATAAAACATCATCTTTGCCTGATGCAAACCCATTTCCAATCCTTTTTCCACCATCCCCTTGTGATTCCCTCCTCCCTAAGTCTAATATATTTAATGGCTCATTAAGAAACATAATTACATGATGTCAGTGTCAAGTGCTTGCCTCTCTTTTCATAAAAAAAACTGCCTTTTAGGATCCATTATCCCTTCTCTGTGCATGCTTTGAGGAAAAATAGAGGCCAGTCTGCATGATCACTGCAGCACCCTCATCCATGCAACTTCTCGGGGTTAGAGTGAGGCAGCAGAGTGGATGGGTGTGTCCTCTGCAGCATCTCTGCACAAATACACAGGAGTCAGGAAACAAGAGGAGGGAGAATCTGGGGTGTGGTTGTAAATCTTTTAGGAGATAATTGTGAAAAGAAATAACGAAAGAAGCCATGCATCGGTTTAATGAATGATTGCAGCTCAGTCCTGATGGTTCTGACCCTCATCAGGACTTGATTTGCAGCAGTGACCTTGTTCTGCACCAGCGGATGTCCCAGTTTGACCCTCACTACAGAAGCTCTCGCTCATCCCGCATCGTCGCCGGCTGCAGGCAGAGAGGGCGGCTTTGCTCTTCAGATGAATGAACCGTCTCTGTCAGAGGGGGAAGAGCTGATGTCTTTGATCTAACTTCAACCTTTTCTTTAAGATTCATCAAAGCAGAAAATGATTCTAATAGTATGGAGGCGTGACGGGAGCCAGAGAACAAACTGATGAAGTTGCTTTAACATTGACAACACGGTCAGGACTCATAAATATTTTAGCTGAACAAGGTGCACTCTGTTTTTTTTTGTCTTTTTATCTTTGAGAAATAATATTCAATACCCAAAATAAAGACATGTTTGGTTTTTATAATATAAATGTATCACAGTGCAACTAAAACCTCAAGAAGCTAACTGGTTCAAAAAATAATAAAGGTTCGGATCTTTACAATGAATTGCTAAACTTTGTGTATTTTGCACCACCTGATATATGTCTGGTGTTGTTCAGGGGTAAAGCTGGCTCTAAATTCTGAAACCCATTTATTTATATTACACACTCTGCAAAAATGCTTTGTTTCCACAGATTCCACAGATTTAAATCATTCCTAGCAAAAACTGAACAATGTTTTACTGTTGGTGAGAAAGACTTAATCATTAAAATGAATACAGGTGTACCACAAGGCAGACTGCTCAGTCCTCTTTCAAGATTTTAGATTAATTATTACCTAATTCACGTCCTGGTGCAGATTTGCAGATGTATGCTGATGATGCAAGTGTTTTCTGTACTTTGGACTGATACATAAAAGTGCATCACATCAGTCTCGACCCTGACAAGCTTTTATTTAGAGGGTTTGAAGTGTCGTCATGTCTTTACCTTGAATACTTCAAAATAAAAAGATGACCATTTGTTTTTCCAAGACCTGATCTTTGATCACTTAATTTATGTGAGAACTGATGTTGCTTTAAAATTGCAGTTTTTAAACTCCCAACCCTGCATAATGTGACGGATGCTGAAATGTACGGTGCTTTCTCGTCTCCTACAAAGCACTGTAAAATATGTACATTTTTTGGTCATTAAAAGCTGCTTTTTACATCGCACAGCTGCTCTCCCCGTCCCAAATCGATAAAATGACTGCACACTTTTATGGAAAAAAATGTCATCAATGTTATTAATTTCCTTGGAAGCCTTTTTGCGCTGATCAATACCGTCATTCACCACCAGAATTGTCATAATATGTTGAGGTCACATGGAACAAGCCATCATATTTTCTCCATCATCTTCCCCTCTCCCAGAACTCCCACAGTGGAAACATAGTAAATACCACTATACACTGTAAAGGCCCATCAAAAACTATAAAAGAACTCCAAAAGTCTGGAAATCTACTCAAGACCACTTCAAATGAAATCCAAAGGCAAGTACATCAGGGGTGTTCCAGGACTCATCCTGTAAGCTCTAACACAGGAACACACTGTAGAGAGGAATCCAGAGGAAGGGAATTATGTTGTTGGTCACACCTCATACAAATCGTTCTGGTTGACCCCGGTCACTTTGAGGATGGTTGTAACTTTGCAGTTTCTAGCGTCAAAACTTGCAAAATGTACATTAGGAAGAGAGCCGTGCAACCTCTTTTTATTTTGTTCTAGACACCTAGAATTGCTCGTCACGTTGAGGCTAATATGTGCCAGAGTGAACTCGCACAACTGTCAGTTATTTCCAAGTAGAGACATTCTTGTTTTATTCCAGTGAATCCCCCCAGCAGCCTGAGAACGCGATCTGTCCATAAACCACAAGACCCCTAACACATTGCTCATCTGTCTCTTGGGTGAGACAAGTTCACTTTTCTGAGAAAGACAACGGCTATCCTCTGAGACCACCCGCCACCATACCCCCCCGCACACACACACACACACACACACACACACACACACACACACACACACACACACACACACACACACACACACACACACACACACAGAGTCACAGATGCTGAGCCCCTCTTCCAAATCCCACTTCCTCCTGTACGTTGTCCTAATCGGGGGAGTCTTAGTTAATCAGTCGTGTCAAAACATCAACGGTTCACTGAGGATTGTGTTTCATGCCAGCGAAACTCAACCAAGAGGTGCTGTAATCTCGGTCCGTTGCGCAGAAAGAGATATTTGCTCGGTGCTTTTATCAGGAACTAAGAGTCAGTGAAAGTGTTGCTTCACTTTGGTAAAAAAAAAAAAAAAAAAGGTACACAAGTTCCTCTAACATGTTCTGAGAAAAAGTAAATGTTTTGAAGCATTTTAGAAAGCTTTAATAACCTCCGGTAGTTTTGATTTGCAAAAAGTGAAAGAAATTATCAAGAAGTAAATGTTTTACCGGTGAAATTTATTAAGAGTTTATTTGCCTAATGCAGTTTTAACATTTAGCAATTTTTCTGCACAAAAATTTTATTTAATAATTAATTGAGCAATCAAAACAATATTTATAATCTTGATTAATATTTATTAATCTTTGCGTTTATTGTACATCGACTCTTTAATGTCTACCTTAAAAAAATATTTTCTGTTTTGCATTTTTTATTCATTTGGTGCACTAAGTATTATAATGGGACATAAGGGCACAATTAAGATTCAAGATCATTTTACTGCCATTGCACAAGTGTACAACCAAACTGACTTTGTGCTCACTGAAGACAGCTCACGTAAGGAGATAGTAAAATATAAGTTAAATAAAATAACAAGGCTAAAATAGAAGTCACACACACACTCTCACTCTCATTATTTTCTAATTATAAAAACATTGTACTATAAATATTATGGTCAAAAGTTAAAGACATATTATGTAACAATTTGTCAAAAATCCCAATGTTTTTAACAAAAATATGTTTCTTTTTTACAGTGTAGTCTCTGCTGCGGTAAGAGTTCCTGTGCTGTGGCGTTTGGTTGGCCTGCCAGTTAAAGAGTTAATAACCCAACAGATGTGAGTTAAAGCAGATGCACAAAGGTTGTTACGGAAAAAATATAAAAAATATATAATAAACTCATAATAAATTGATATAAAGTGCTTTAATTAGCTTAATTCTCCTCCTATAAGGGATAATTTGTTTCCTCCATTTTGAATAGCTTTATTAAATTTATTGTTTTATATTGTTGTAAATGTGTTCTTAGTTTCATCAATATTTTCCAGAACATTTTCTGATTTGAAATAAAGATGAACATCATAATTCCAGGCTGTAGGTCTTTTTGAATCTTTTTTTTTTGTGGTCACATTCACTTCCAGTTGCAGTTTTGCCATTTCCTCAGACAGATGTCCTGTGGAGAGTCGACCGTTTTCTGTCTCTGTTGGAACATATATCATGGCTCTTGAATCAGAAAGTCCTGATGACTGTGCAACTGTGGTCACCAGCTTCACCACTGAGGATGTTTCCAGCCATCCTGCCACTGAGTAATATCCGACAGGTCCAGGAGGCTCGACTGTGTGTGTGTGAAGTTTAGTGTTCAAACTCCAAGAGAAATAAAGTGACACCTGAGATTTTATTCCTGTTTTACTCTGTTTGTGTTGCTGTCATCTGGTCAAAAATAAACATTGTTTAGTTATACTAGGCTATTATTATAAAGGTTGTGAAATTTGTATTAGTGTTACATCTTTTGTATTAACGTTACGTCTTTTGTATAAGTGTTACATCTTTTGTACCAATGTTACATCTTTTGTATTAATGTTACATCTTTTGTATAAGTGTTACATCTTTTGTACCAATGTTACATCTTTTGTATTAACGTTACGTCTTTTGTATAAGTGTTACATCTTTTGTACCAATGTTACATCTTTTGTATTAACGTTACGTCTTTTGTATAAGTGTTACATCTTTTGTGCCAATGTTACATCTTTTGTATTAACGTTACGTCTTTTGTATAAGTGTTACATCTTTTGTACCAATGTTACATCTTTTGTATTAACGTTACGTCTTTTGTATAAGTGTTACATCTTTTGTACCAATGTTACATCTTTTGTATTAATGTTACATCTTTTGTATAAGTGTTACATCTTTTGTACCAATGTTACATCTTTTGTATTAACGTTACGTCTTTTGTATAAGTGTTACATCTTTTGTACCAATGTTACATCTTTTGTATTAACGTTACGTCTTTTGTATAAGTGTTACATCTTTTGTACCAATGTTACATCTTTTGTATTAATGTTACATCTTTTGTATAAGTGTTACATCTTTTGTACCAATGTTACATCTTTTGTATTAATGTTACATCTTTTGTATAAGTGTTACATCTTTAGTACCAATGTTACATCTTTTTTATTAACGTTACGTCTTTTGTATAAGTGTTACATCTTTTGTGCCAATGTTACATCTTTTGTATTAACGTTACGTCTTTTGTATAAGTGTTACATCTTTGTGCCAATGTTACATCTTTTGTATTAACGTTACGTCTTTTGTATGTGTTACATCTTTAGTACCAATGTTACGTCTTTTGTATAAGTGTTGCATCTTTTGTACAAATGTTACATCTTTTGTATTAATGTTACATATTTTGTATTAGTGTTACGTCTTTTGTATAAGTGCTACTTCTTAGGTTGCATCATTTGTATTAACGTTACTTCTTTTCTATAAGTGTTGCGTCATTTGTATTAACATTACTTCTTTTCTATAAGTGTTACGTCTTTTGTATTAGTGTTGTGACATTGGTACAAAAGATGTAACACTTATAGAAAAGAAGTAACGTTAATACAAATGACGTAACACTAAGAAGTAACGTTAATACAAAAGACGTAACACTAATACAAATTTCTCAACCTTTATAATAATAGCCTAGTATAACCAAACGATGTTTATTTTTGACCAGATGACAGCAACACAAACAGAGTAAAACAGGAATAAAATCTCAGGTGTCACTATATTTCTCTTGGAGTTTGAACACTAAACTTCACACACACAATCTTTTGCATTCGTGTTACGTATTTTGTACTAATGTTACATCATTTGTATTAGTGTTACGTCTTTAGTTTTATTGTTACGTTTTTTTGTATTAATGTCACATCTTTTGTTTTAGTGTTGCAAGTAACTCATAACTCAAAAGATGTAACATTAAAACAAAAGTCATAACTTACATCTTTTGTATTAGTGTCACGTCTTTTGTATTAATAGTGTTACGCCTTTAGTTTTAGTGTTACGTCTTTTGTATTAATATTATGAATTTATTTATTAGCTTATACTTCAGGAAATACACTTCAGATAAAACCACTTGAGATGAATCATCTCATTTCTGAGTGGGTTCTCCAACAATAAAGCAAATAAAATCCAAGAAAGCAGAGACAAAAACAAATCGACAATTCTAAGGCATAAATTAGAACCACAAATAATTAACATAATCTACAAGATAAAAAAATACATCTTTTGTATTAGTGTTAACGTCTTCTGTATGAATAGTGTTACGTATCTTATATTAGTGTTACATCTTTTGTTTTAGTGTTGTGACTTTGATAATACTGTCACGTTTTTTGCATTAGTGTTACGTGATGTAACACTAATGCAAAAAAACATAACTTACGTCTTTTGTATTATTGTTACATCTTGTGTATTTGTGTTGTGATCTTTGTATACTTCTCCACGAAAATGTTCATTTGTAAAATGCACATTATAAAAACAAATGCAGAACGTTTGGTTAAAATCATAATAGAAACAAAACAAATACATACTGGATGGGTTTAGAAGGACATCAGGTTGTTAGAAAAAACTACTTTCAACTTTATTATGGAAACAATATGTAGACTTTTATTCTCAACACTGTTATTGTAATCTCAACAGTTTAGTAATTCTCCTTGGTATAAGAATCATTCACAAAGTTGAATGTTCAGAAGCTCGTTTTTCCTCCACCACTCTTTTCTTTTCTTTTTTTAACTTAGAGTAAACTGTAGTCACTTTAGGGCCTACACCCTGTTTGCTTTGGTTTTCAGTCAAGCAGAGTGTCAGATATCAGCTTATATTTTTTCACTGTTTTCCTGCAAATTTCTATTAACAAGTGGACATCTTTTTCTACCAAACAGCAGAAAACATATCTGATGATAATCTGAGAGAGACGGAGGGGGGTGTCTGCTTCCTGACTTCAGCCCAGAAGCTCCAGCTGCTACTGAGCGTTCACATTACTGTAATCAAGCCTTTCTGGCACCAGTTCCACTGCTCCCCTCCACCTCCGTCCAGCAGAGTAATCTTACACTACTAGAAAGGGAGCAGCAAAACGTGCAGCTTTAAAAAGACTTGTGGCAAAGTAACACCTAGACATACTGATTTGGAGAGTTGCATGTGTTTCCAGAAATACGTTCGTCTGTTTTTAGTGGTAAAAAAATGTCATGCGACTTTGCATGTGACAGTATAAGTAAATTTCCTTTAATTTAAAATTGCAACATCTGCATCTGTCTCAGCAACTTTTTCCTCATATTGTTGGCAAGACTGATCTAAAAACTAAAATAAAACAGTTTTAGATGAAATTTCTGCTCTGCAGTGCAGAGCCTTCATCTCTGACCTCCTCCTCCTCTTCCTCATCTGCAGGGTGTGTCACCAGACAAATCAATGAACACATCCAGCTTCCTCTCTCAGCAACATTTCTGTCTGACACTCAAAGCTTCTCTAAGATTCCTCCAGCTGCACACTAAACCAGATTTACCAATGCTTTTCTCATTTCTCTGCTGTGATATTAAAACTTTCTAGTGTTAAAATTCAGCTTACTCACGCCCAACATGAAACATGCATCCACTCATGTGGCTGCGAGCCTGCAGGTGGTGCAGTAGCATCAGCTTTGGCTTGCACTTCTGTCGGCCCCTCTGTGACAGAGAGAAGAGCTGCTGACTGGAACATATTCCCTTTGCTCTGCTTTGCGCTGCAGAAGGGAAAACACTGATTCAGCTCTTATGGGAGAACACGTCTCTGGGGTTAGTAAGGTTGGGATAACACCACCACTGCTAAAAGACTCATCCATCCCACCCGCATCAATCCTCAGAGCTGTTTTAAATAGCTATTGATTTGCTGGTGAACGTGGCTGCATGTAATCACAGATTCCTTTTAACTCATATAAGGCCAGATTCTTACCCTGCAGGATGCATGGTTCTTTGGTCCTGGCAACACCCTTACAACTCACACACCCTATACACCCTCCCATCACCCCCTCATTTTTCTCTACTCTGCTTCTCCACATGAATTATTCAGAGGTCCTCCTCGATCGTCACTAGCAACATGCCAAAGCATGTTTTATTCACGCTTTAGTCAGACAGATCTCCCCTCGTCATCGCGTACATCCGCCGGCCTCAAAGGCATCGAAGTCAGATCTTCTCCCGGGGTCACCTTAACCTGCTCATCCCCTCTATGATAGTCTGGGGGTAAATATTTTACTTAAATCCTCATATTCTTACATCCTAAAAGCGTAATTTGGTTTAATAAGTGTCCCTTTTTCTTGATGCCCATCAAAACTAATCAGTGCTGTTTTTTGAAAATGAAATTTAGCAGAGAAGCATCTACAGGTGCTGGCCAGTAAATTAGAATATCATCAAAAGGTTGAAAATATTTCAGTAATTCCATTCAAAACGTGAAACTTGTACATTATATTCATGCAATGCACACAGACCAATGTATTTCCAATGTTCATTACATTTAAATTTGATATTCATAAGTGACAACTAATGAAAACTCCAAATTTGGTATCTCAAAAAATTAGAATATTCTGAAAAGGCTGAATGTAGAAGACACCTGCTGCCACTCTAATCAGCTGATTTACTCAAAACACCTGCAAAGGCCTTTAAAAGGTCCCTCAGTCTTGTTTTGAAGGCACCACAATCATGGGGAAGACTTCTGACTTAACAGCTGTCCAAAAGACAATCATTGACACCTTGCACAAGGAGGGCAAGACACAAAAGGTGATTGCTAAAGAAGCTGGCTGTTCGCAGAGCTCTGTGTCCAAGCACATTAACAGACAGGCGAAGGGACGGAAAAAATGTGGTAGAAAAAAGTGTACAAGCTCTAGGGATAACCGCACCCTGCAGAGAATTGTGACGACAAACCCATTCAAAAATGTGGGGGAGATCCACAAAGAGTGGACTGCAGCTGGAGTCAGCGCTTCAAGAACCACCACGAGGAGACTCATGAAAGACATGGGATTCAGGTGTCGCATTCCGTGTGTCAAGCCACTCTTGAACATGAAACAGCGCAAGAAGCGTCTCGCCTGGGCCAAGGACAAAAAGGACTGGACTGATGCTGAGTGGTCCAAAGTTATGTTTTCTGATGAAAGCAAGTTCTGCATTTCCTTTGGAAATCAAGGACCCAGAGTCTGGAGGAAGAGCGGAGAAGCACAGAATCCACGTTGCATGAGGTCCAGTGTAAAGTTTCCACCGTCAGTGATGGTGTGGGGTGCCATGTCATCTGCCGGTGTTGGCCCACTCTGTTTCCTGAGGTCCAGGGTCAATGCAGCCGTCTACCAGGAAGTTTTAGAGCACTTCATGCTTCCTGCTGCTGACCAACTTTATGGGGATGCAGACTTCACCTTTCAACAGGACTTGGCACCTGCACACAGTGCCAAAACCACCAGCACCTGGTTCAAGGACCATGGTATCCCTGTCCTTGATTGGCCAGCAAACTCGCCTGACCTTAACCCCATAGAAAATCTATGGGGTATTGTGAAGCGGAGGATGCAATACGCTAGACCCAACAATGCAGAGGAGCTGAAGACGACTATCAGAGCAACCTGGGCTCTCATAACACCTGAGCAGTGCCACAGACTGATCGAGTCCATGCCACGCCGCATTACTGCAGTTATTGAGGCAAAAGGAGCCCCGACTAAGTATTGAGTGCTATACATGCACATTCTTTTCATGTTCATTCTTTTCAGTTGGCCAACATTAGAGAAACAAACATTTTTTCATTGGCCTTTAGAATATTCTAATTTTCTGAGATACCAGATTTGATGTTTTCATTGGTTGTCACCTATAAATATCAAAATTAAACGTAATAAACATCGGAAATACATTGGTCTGTGTGCATTGCATGAATATAATGTACAAGTTTCACGTTTTGAATGGAATTACTGAAATATTTTCAACCTTTTGATGATATTCTAATTTACTGGCCAGCACCTGTAGTGGCCATGGAGGACCAGGATTACTATCAGTTTCACATGATACAAGACATTTAAGAGAAATATTTAAAATGATTCTGTGAGATTTGGTCCCTGGCATCCCAATTCAGCTGGTCACAAAACTTCATGCAAGTAACTCATAAATGATGAGTTTAGTCAAGGTCTGCAAGGTGAAAAATAAACACATCTCAAAATGATTCAAATATTTTAAAAAGCTGTAATCCGATTATTTGTGACATAAGGGAAGTAAAGAATACCGCTGTTATGTGCTAAATGAACTTTGACCTAATAAATAGTCATAAAATGTACTAATGTGTATTTGTTTGCAACAAAAAATTGCTGTATTTGGTTACTTTTTAACACCTTTCCTCATATTCCAGAGGTCAGATAAGATCTGTGTCAGTGTGTCTTCAGGTGAAGCAACACCTGTAAGAGATGTTTACCTGTGTCAGGTGAGACGTTACCCAAACCGACTGCTAGGGGTAGCAGATGAACCTGCGGCCGTGAGTAACCACCTGTGTTTCTGTTTCGCAAACAACACGCTTCCCTTACTTCAACAGACGCTGTTGCCCCATCAGAGTTTTTCACCCCTATCTCACTGCACAATCACCTCTGCTCATCGTCTGGCATCCCAAGAGTGCAGCTGATCACGCCGTGCAGACTCTCCAAGACCAGGTGTGACGACACCCTTGATGATCCTAAAAGACTTGGACGAAGATTATTTTCCTGAATGTGTTTAGTTTAGATGAACTGGAAACTGTTTTTATCGCAGACATGCAAACGTCTTGCACAGAGGAGGGTAAACAACAAGCCGTTAGACCAGCCGTAAAACAAACACCAAGATCCGTTTGCACTAACAATAATCTCATCTTGTTTTTCTTCTCAGTGCTTCCCCTAAAACTGATTCATAACAAACAGCTGAAGCAACATCAAGCTCCAAACAAGTAATTTAATTTAAAATTTAAAATATCATTGTATTTAATAGGGAAACAACCCGAACAAACGTACAATTTATCACATCCAAGTGAAACATTTGAAGTTGTATTATTGTCGTTCAGCTTTAATAAACTATTTCTTATCCACATCCTAAAAAACTGTTTTGAAACAAATATGCCCACAGCAATCTTTTTTGCACATAGTTGTAAACACAGAGACATCTGAGGATGACATAATCACATCCAGCAACTAGGTCAAAGGTAAACAGCTTGTTTCTGTTTGGCCTGTTTTAACCCGGCAAACATGTTTTAAGTGTAAATGTAATCATCACATAAGGGACACATTTAGTACTAAATATCTTATCCTCTGCTGTTATGTAAATATCAACTTACAAAACACCTAACCTTTAGGGGAACAAAACAATAGAACAGATGAGATTTTAACAGACTGCAGTAAGGGTGTGAATGTGTGTGTGTGTGTGTGTGTGTGTGTGTGTGTGTGTGTGTGTGTGTGTGTGTGTGTGTGTGTGTGTGTGTGTGTGTGTGTGTGTGTGTGTGTGTGTGAATGGATGAATGATACACTGTAATGTAAAGTGCTTTCGAGTCCTCTGACTCTGAAAGGCATATACAAGTGCAGGTCATTAATCATAAAGTAACATCTGACTCATTTTTTGACTTGACATAAATCAATTAGACCTAAAACATCATAACGTAAAGTTTAACTTTTTCAGGATTTAATTAGATTTTCCAGTTACTCAATCTTATTCTGGTATCATCATGACATCAGTGCTGCTGATATAAAACATACATATAAAAATAAAAACCAATAAAGATGATTTAGTTGCTTTTGTAAGTCTGAGCTCAGATTGCTACTTGAATTAACACTTAAAAAATTGTTGAAATTGCTATGCTCCAGGATGCTGGTGCATTGACAAAAAAGTTGATTCTGATTAATTTGAGTTTTTGTTTGCTGCATTAGCTAATCTGATTTTAGTTTGCTGCTTTAGGTAATCTGATTTTAGTTTGCTGCTTGAGCTAATCTGAGTTTAGTTTGCTGTTTGAGCTAGCCTGAGCTTGCTTCTTTAGCTAGTCTGAGCTTAGTTTGCTGCTTAAACTAGCCTGAGGTTAGTTTGCTGCTTTAGGTAATCTGATTTTAGTTTGCTGCTTTAGCTAGTCTGGGTTTAGTTTGCTTCTAGCCTGAGCTTAGTTTGCTTCTTTAGCTAGTCTGAGCTTAGTTTGCTGCTTAAACTAGCCTGAGGTTAGTTTGCTGCTTGAGCTAGTCAGAGCTTAGTTTGCTTCTTTAGCTAGCCTGAGCTTAGTTTGCTTCTTTGGCTAGTCTGAGCTTAGTTTGCTTCTTTAGCTAGCCTGAGCTTAGTTTGCTTCTTTGGCTAGTCTGAGCTTAGTTTGCTTCTTTAGCTAGTCTGAGCTTAGTTTGCTGCTTAAACTAGTCTGAGCTTAGTTTGATACTTTACTTAGTCTAAGCTTAGTTTGCTTCTTTAGCTAGCCTGAGCTTAGTTTGCTTCTTTAGCTAGTCTGAGCTTAGTTTGCTGCTTAAACTAGTGTAAACGTGCGAGCTGTAATGGCTCGGCTCGTAGTCTCAGGACCAAAAGAAGAGAAAGAAGAGGCGAAATGTCTTTGGAGTACGGGAACACGTCTCCGTTTATTTATTACCGAACCGGTTAGCTCAACTCCCTGCGCGCGAATGCCCCACGGGAGAGAGAGAGACTGGTGACTCCACCCTTCAGTCCAGGAGTTCAAAGTTCGCCGCACATGCGCACAACACATCACCCGCTTACAGTCGTCCCCCCTTCACAAAAGAAATGACCCCATTTCTGAACAACATCGTGAACAAACAGTGTAGAAAAAAAAATAAAAGTATCAAATACAACATGGTGCTACCCGTACAAAACAAAAGAAAATACAAACTCCAAACCATTACCCCATCACAAAATCAGCAAAACGTGCTGGTGGTTTGGCACACCGCCCAGCACGAGAAACCTGTACTGGAGTACCCATAGGAAAAGAGGACCCCTCCAAACTAAGGCCGGAACTAACACCAAACTCAGGTGGGGGAATCGAGGTCCCTGAATCATAACCATCTGGTGACAGAGCAAGGCCTGGAGGCCCGAGAGATGGTAAACACACAGATGGAGCCCGGGACGGGCCAGTCAGTGGAAAGGTCACAGGAAGGCAGTAGCGCCGTAGTCGGTCATAGTGTACAGTTTGGATGGGAGCCTCATCTCCAAATGGGCTACTGATCACATAGGTAACCCCAACCACGTTGTCCCTGTCCAGTCTCCGCTGCACAATGTAAGGACCTTTCCAATGGGGAGCCAGTTTACGACGGCTCTCCGTCGGATCATTTAACCACACCAGGTCCCCGGGCTCATATGGCTGATGTCGTTGTCCTCTGTCGTAGAATGCTCTCTGTTTGTCACTGGCAGTTACGCTGTTGTCCCTACACTGCCGAAAAGCAGTCTGTAGGCGTCTCTGCAGGGAAAGAACAAACTCATTTGAAGAATCCTGCCCGGGACCACATTGCAGGCTCGGGCCCAGCACCATGTCCACTGGAGTGCGAGCCTCTCGCCCATGGGTGAGAAAATAAGGAGTAAACCCAGTACTGGAGTGCACGCTAGTGTTGTAAGCAAATGCTACATGTGCCAGGAAAGAGTCCCACTCACCCTCACATGCCAGTAGAATCTTAGCAAGCTGATCAATAAGGGTTCTATTCAGTCTTTCCACCATGCCATCTGATTTGGGGTTGTAGGGTGTGGTATGTGTTTTTTTTACCCCCAACCTTTCACACAAAAGTTTAACAACCTCAGATTCAAACTGTCGGCCCATGTCCGTATGAAGAGTTTCCATCACCCCATGCTCGAGAATATGCCTATTAAAGAGGCATTCAGCCACGGTGGAGGCTCTCTGGTCAGTTATGGCATAAAGATTAACGAACTTCGTGAAGTAGTCTTCAACGACCAAAACATAACGGTTGCCCTTTGAAGTGATGGGCAACTCCAGTATGTCGGCCGCAACACGTTGGAAAGGACGCTGTGCTAAAGAGGACTTCATAGGGGCTTGCTGATGGGGAACTGGGGACTTGCGTCTCTGGCAAGCATAACACTGGTCACACCACGCACGGATGTCCGCATACATACTGGGCCAGTAGCACACGCTGCGTGCCCGAGCCAAGGTTCGCTCAACCGCGAGGTGGGCAGACAATGGACCACCATGCAGATGGCGCAAAACCTCGGGAACCAGGGCGCCTGGTACGACAATCTGCCGAGTCTGCTCCACATCTGACAATGTAACCACCCTGCACAAAATCCCGTCGACCAGAGCCATCCGTGGAAACTCATGCCACAAAATCCTAATTCCCCGGCCAGCACCTTTTATTCTCCCTCGTGGTGGTCTTTGGCCTACTTTAAGCCAGTTTAGGACACAGGCAATATCTGGGTCCCTCACCTGGAGCTGCTTAACGTCAGAGCCATCATGAGACAGGGATTGAATCATGACCTGATCAGCCTGAACATCAGGCTCAATAGGTCTGGGCATGTCAGAGGCCGACACATTCTGGGGGGACTCCTCTGGGGCTCCAACAGAGCACACCATGCTGGCAGAAAAATCAGCGGTTTGTGTCCCCGAACTTGCCGCTGCTACAGGCAAGACAGGACACCGAGATAAAGCATCAGCATTGGTATGATGCACTCCGTTCTTATGAACAATCACCCAGTCGTATGGGTCCAACTCAAGAGCCCAGCGACTACGGCGACCTGTATGGTCATTGTCAACAGGGAGCCGCCTTAGACCAAGTAAGGGTCTGTGGTCAGTAACGATGGTAAAAGGCCGTAGGCCTAGGTAATGTCTAAAGTTTCGGACCGACCACACTATTGCCCACAGCTCCCTATCATACGTGGACCACTTGCGCTCCGCTGCAGTGAGAGCATGGCTGGCGTATGCAACAACTCTCTCCAGACCATCACAGGTCTGCGCGAGCACAGCTCCAACTGCAGTCTGGGACGCGTCTGTGTATAAAACAAAAGGTTGTGCAAAGTCAGGGTGACACATTACAGGTTCAGAACACAGCGTGTTCCGTAGGAACTCGAAAGCCTCATAGCATTCTGCTGTCCACAGAAAAGGGGCATTTTTCCCAGTGAGGCGGACAAGAGGTGAGGCTCTTTGCGCAAAATCCTTCACAAACCTCCGATAATATGAACAGAGGCCAAGGAAAGCACGCACCTCCGTCGCGGAACGAGGGATGGGCCAGTTCTCCACCTTGCATGTGTTCCGGGGATCCGGACGTAGCCCCTCCGCCGAGATGACGTGACCCAAAAACACTACACGGTCACGTGCCAACTGACATTTCGTTGCCTTCAGTCGCAAGCCTGCAGACCTAATCCTTGACAGCACCTCGTCCAGCGCCACCACATGCTCACTAAAGGACTTACTGTAAATAAGTATGTCATCAAGGTATACCATACAGATCTGCCAGGGGAGGCCTTTAAGCACTAGCTCCATGACTCTTTGGAAGGTTGCTGGAGCATTGGTCAGACCCATTGGCATTGACCTAAACTGGTACAGCCCACGTCCGGCAGTGAAGGCAGTCTTTTCACGGTCTTCTTCAGCTACCTCAACTTGCCAGTAGCCATCTGAGAAATCTAATGTACTGAACCATGTGGCCCCAGCGAGAGCATCCAATGTGTCATCCACCCGTGGAAGGGGGTGCGAATCCTTCACCGTAATGGCATTTAGGCCCCTGTAGTCAACACAGAACCTCCACGTATTATCCTTTTTCCTAACCAGAACTACAGGAGAGGACCATGGGCTACAACTTTCCTCAATGACACCGTCAGCCAAAAGCTGCTGCACCTGTCTGTCCATCTCCCTACGCTTGTCTGGAGAGGTACGGTAAGCTCGTTGCTTAACTGGGGAATGGTTGCTGGTATTAATCCTGTGTTTGATCCTGCCGTCATTTTTGGAAAAACCCCGCCCAGAACGGAAAACTTCCTGATGTTTGTACAACACAGCATGCAGCTGTTCTTTCTGGGTGTCCGACAAACGGCAGCCAGATAGATCCGGCAAGGTTATTTGCTGATGACCAGAGTCCACACAGTCCGTAGGTTCAAAAACATCACACTTGTCAACCTGATAGAGAACCCCTAAGTGTGACCCAGTGTGCATGTGTAGCTCATGGTCAGTTGGATTAAGCAGCCGCGCAACAGTGAGCCCATCCTTCACCGGCGCCACTGTACGCGCAACCACAAACTCCACACTGTCACGAGCCTCTGGCTCAAGGTACCCCATGTAAGAGTCAATGTGTGGACCCGTGGGTCGGGGAAGTTCTACCTGCACGGGAACAACCATTTCACAGTATGGCGGAACACTGACATCTGTGGACATAGTTACGTTGCAACATTTTGGGATAAAATCTGCAGCATGCAACAGAGGAATGTCTATCCCTTTAAGGTGAACAAACCCCCCAGCCACATCTAGAACAGCCTGATATGCAATCATGAAATCAAGACCCAAAAGAACTTTTTGTGTAGCCCCCCTGACAATATGTACAGTCTGTTCTACGTAAACCTCGCTCAGACAGATTGCAACAGTCATAGTTCCGAGCGTGTCCAAAAGTTGTCCATTAACAGCATGAGCAAATGTGTACTCGGCACCAAGTACGCGTTTGCGTAGGGCCGGGATCGAGGTTCTGAAGTCCTCCGAAAATAATGAAATGTTCGAACCAGAGTCAAGTAGAACAGCAACCTCTACCCCCTCAATCAGTCCTTTTACATAGGATGTATGTTTGAACTCACCCATCGGTCTGTAGTCCATCGACGCGACATCAGCCACAACTGATGAGCGTCCACTGTGACCCTCAGCGGGAAAAACTGGTGTCCGGGTCTCAACACCAGTTACCGGTAGTTTCCCTGGTTCCGTCCAGCTGGAGAAGGTGAACGCTGAGAGGGAGATCGAAATCTCACACTCCTCCTCCACTGAGGTCCCTCACTGGGGTGCGATCTCTGGGGGCTCCTGCTCCCCAAACGGTTTGCCGGGTCATCTGGTGAACCTTCCTTGGACCCCCTCGAAGGAGCAAGCCATTCCTCGTCGCGTCCATCCGAACATCCTCCTCGGGAAAAGCGTCCCCCTCCGTGAAACCCCGGTTGGTGCACCCTCGCAGCGGATCGGCAGCCATCTCCACCACAGTCGCACGAACACGGACGACGCTGGTCCATGTGCGCTCCACGGTTCGACAGACGAGCCCGTCTGTCATCCCCCACGTCGCGGCTACTCGCCTTCATATCCATCACATCCATCTGTAATTTGTCCATCCTTGCCGTCAGCCGCTCCACAGCACCAAGGAGAATCTCTGTGTCCTTATTATCACAGCCCCTATCAGCGGTACCAGCAGGAGAAAGTGTAGCCACGGTCACCGGGCCATTCGCGAAGTTGCCGGTCTGCGTCCCTGCGGCCAAGGCCAGCCTAGCCCGCTCACAACGTCCAGCTATAATCAGGGCCTCGTCCAGATCAGTAGCCCCCTGTTCGTGACATTTAGCACGGAGGCCCGGGTCCAGACCGGCGAGGAAACGCCTAAACTTTTCTCCATTTTGCGCCCTGGCGTCGTACTCAGGAAAAGCCTCCGTGACAAGCCTCGAAATATCAGCCGCATATATCTCCAAACTCTCATTAGCCAGCCTAGGCCGAGCAGAAACACAGGTCTGGAAGTACAATATGAACTGTTTCTGTCCAAATGCCTCATTTAGCTTCTCCTTTACACGGTCAAAGTCACCTTGCGTAGCTGCAGGAAGGCTGTCCCACAGAAGAAAAGCGGCTCCGTCCAGTCTAGTGGGCAAAAGAGCAGCCAAATTGGCGGTGTAACTCCGTCTTCCCGCCCCTCGGGTTTGGGCGCGAACCGCAGCCTCAAACTGTTTAATCCACGTAGCGAATAGTTTACGCCCGTCGCCACAAAATGGCGCGGGCAGCTCCACTCTGATGTTACACACATCCTCAGTCCAACCTGCGCCAAGCTTGTCCTCGTCCAAACCGGTACAAGAGCCTCCGAACATTGTCCTGCGGTCCTGCGTAGCCTTCTCACGAGCCACGTCCCGGGGGTGAACGTCGCCAAACACCGCTGCCACCAATGTAAACGTGCGAGCTGTAATGGCTCGGCTCGTAGTCTCAGGACCAAAAGAAGAGAAAGAAGAGGCGAAATGTCTTTGGAGTACGGGAACACGTCTCCGTTTATTTATTACCGAACCGGTTAGCTCAACTCCCTGCGCGCGAATGCCCCACGGGAGAGAGAGACTGGTGACTCCACCCTTCAGTCCAGAAGTTCAAAGTTCGCCGCACATGCGCACAACACATCACCCGCTTACACTAGTCTGAGCTTAGTTTGATACTTTACTTAGTCTAAGCTTAGTTTGCTTCTTTAGCTAGTCTGAGTTTAGTTTGCTTAGTTTGCTTCTTCAGCTAGCCTGAGCTTAGTTTGCTTCTTTAGCTAGTCTGAGCTTAGTTTGCTTCTTTAGCTAGTCTGAGCTTAGTTTGCTTCTTTAGCTAGTCTGAGCTTAGTTTGCTGCTTAAACTAGTCTGAGCTTAGTTTGATACTTTACTTAGTCTAAGCTTAGTTTGCTTCTTTAGCTAGCCTGAGCTTAGTTTGCTTCTTTAGCCAGCCTGAGCTTAGTTTGCTTCTTTAGCTTGTCTGCGCTTAGTTTGCTGCTTGAGTTAGTCTGAGCTTAGTTTGATACTTTAGCCAGCCTGAGCTTAGTTTGCTTCTTTAGCTAGTCTGCGCTTAGTTTGCTGCTTGAGTTAGTCTGAGCTTAGTTTGATACTTTACTTAGTCTAAGCTTAGTTTGCTGCTTAAACTAGTCTGAGCTTTATTTGCCGCTTGAGTTAGTCTGAGTTTGGTTTGCTGCTTCATGTCTGAGCTTATTTTGTTACTTTTGTTAATCTGAGCTCATTGTGCTGCAAATCACACTGATGGCTCACAGAAGCGTAGTTTCTGAGCTCTGAGGAAAGTTAGTTAGATTTTTCTGGTTTTACTCTGTTTTGACATGTTCAAAATTCATACGACATTAGAGAAAGGCCCTGACAGATTGATAATCCTTGCAAACATTTTGAACAATTTAGCAGAATCCCTAGCTTGCAAAGTCTTTTTGATATTATTTGGCCCAGTGAGACACTACTGTCAAATATATACCTCCATAATATAGTACCAAAACTATAAGCTAACAAAAGAAAACATAAGTGTACATAGGACTCAAAAAACGTAAATAACTGTTGTTAAAACATTGTTATGAAACTATTTTTCTACTTATAATTTACTTATACTTTACTATTTTGTTTTGCAGCATAATTAGTTCATGGGCTTTAAAAATAGAAATCGTTTCTAACATTTCTTGACTCAAGCACACTGTGCGACACGACATTCTCATTTAAAGCCCCATAAAGCACTTGTTTATGTCCAGTATGTCTTTCTTTAGACCCACCTAGGAGCCTCCTGGGATTTCCCTAGTCTGCTCCTGTCCAAGTTTAGTAAATATGGTCTGGAAACAGATGTCATCGCTCAGATAGCCATCAGTAGGAAGGGCGGTGGGCCCAGTGGAGTGATAAAGACAGACAGAGGTCATGTCTAAGGTGGGAGAGTAACTGAGCACATTACTGAGCGTCTGGAGCTTTATGAGTTATCGTATTGAGGTAGTCTGGTGTGTGGAGATGCTGCATTTAGATCACCCCCACCCCATCCCTGTGGCCCAAGAAACTATCCAGGTGAAGCATCTAGGTGTTCATAGTGCTCACAGGGGAACACTGGTGATGTCATTTGTGTCTCAGTTGCAGCAGATTTGTGTCTTTCTCCTGCTAAATGAAAACAAATAGAGCTGCTTTTTCATGGTGAAAAGTCCTGCAGTCATTCTTTTAAGGCTCACTTAACCAGCAAAGTGGAGATAGAAGCTTGATCCTTCAAGTATTGTCTGGATCATTTGATACCAAACCATGAAGCACGTCCTGGAGCTTTTAGCATTCCTCAGAAGAACAGTCTGTGGTCATGGTCTCATTTAACCCCAGACATCTCCAGCTGTCACCTTCTTAGGGAGCAGGGAGACACACCTCAACGCTGGATGATTACTCAACCTTGGTAGTGCTACCTGAGTGTCATGAGCCTGTATTCTCGAGTACGACCAGATTGTCTTCCGAGC